>NC_054827.1:97195774-97499912 GCF_018345385.1 Vulpes lagopus | reverse complement strand
TAAAATAAAATTCCAATATTGATATTAGTGCATTAGCTTGATACATGGTTTTTATTTTTACATCCAACCCATGTCACATTTTACAATCAACATTGTATACACAAAACAAAATTAGAAGTTTATTTTCCTTCTCAACTCTCTTGCAATAACCTAAGTGGCATTGAGATCATTTGATATTTGAAGGTTTGGCAGTTTTCACTGTGAATCAATCTGTTCTTGAGGCTTCTTTTAGGGTAAGCTATTTTACAACCTTTTTTCTACGGAAATAATTCTGTGTAGACTTTCTATCTCTATAGGATTCAACTTTGTTACATTGTATTTTCCTACAGATTTATCCATTTTATCTTGGATTTCAAATTTATTTGAATGGAATTTGACAATAAAGGCATTCTTCTCATGGGTCTAAATCCTCTGTCTAAATGAGGAAAATAACTGTTACTTGCTGAATGCCCACAAGGACACTGACTATACTAAATGTTTTATGAGTGAGTTAACTACAATATAGACAACTCCACAAGGTAAAAGGCTTTGTTTCCTTTTACTGATAACCAGACAGCCCAGCAGCAGACTTATTCTCATACAGATCTTCTTTGATCCACAATTCACCATTCACTTTCTCTTTACAATGGTACAGGGGTCTTTAAATGTTGTCCAAAGCGTCTGGTACTTTGGTAATATACCATATGAACAGATGCATGATCAGAAGCAAAATATTTCCTTAGTTGATACTTATTTATACCTTTTAACGATTTTCTCACAGTATTGAAAGATGGAAGAAAAGTTTCTCCTAAAATTCTTATTTTGGGGAATAGTAGTGAGTATAGGACTACTGAGGTTGTCTCTTATGTGCATTGAAATAATATATGAGGTGCCTGGGTGGTGCAGTTGGTCAAGTGACAGACTCTTGATTTTGGTTCAGGTCATGATCTAGGTGTCCTGAGATGGAGCCCTGCATAAGGCTTTTTTAAAAAGGTTCTCTTTTCCCTCTGACTTCCCCTAAAATAAATAAAAAAATCTTTGAAATAATATATTAATCAGTGAAGTATCTAATTCTTCAGGGCTCTTAATATAAAAGTTGGTATACAACAGTCATCATGCTCAAGGCTCATGATCCCCAAAGATTTACAGACGGTTCTTTCTATGCTATTTCTACCTTCAACTCACATTAAAGACTAGGCAATTCTTAAAGAATGCATAAGGAATAATAACCACTAATATTGATGATAATATTTAAACATGGAAGTTAACCTTTAAGGCCATGAGACAGATATTCATTGTGACTTGTAGAGAACAGCTACATCCTTGCAACTGTGTAATATGCCCACCCCCTAAAATGATCACTTTCCAAGAGAAGTTGGATGTAAGAGGCATTATCTTATCCCTACAAATCTGCAGCAGAGCTTGCCTGCACAAATCCAGGCCTCCAGCACTGGAATTCTTACAATGTTCCCTTGCTTTGAAGGATTTATATTTTTATTCTCCAGGTCCACAAATCTAGCTGTCACACTGGAATAAAATATGAGTCTGAACCAGACCAATGTGCCATCAACACGGGTTTAAAAGGAGCCGAACAACTTACTAATCATAATCAGGTTTATATTTATACTATTTTTCCCATTATTTTATTTAGCTGTTTTTCTGTGAAAAGACATGTTTTCTATCAGGTTAAAGAGCTAAAGGGTCAGACTCTCTCTGTACTCTTCCCCTTGTCATCATGACAGGAAAGGAAAACTTTGAATATTGCATCTAGGTCCTGGGCTGCTATCTCTACCTTTTGGCCTCCTTTTCTCTCTCCTGGAGGGCAGAGTTCATATTTTATTTGTCTTAACACTGCTGTAAGCTGAATTATACTGGATGCTAAAAAAATCTGCTGAGTGAATG
The DNA here is from genome assembly GCF_018345385.1 of Vulpes lagopus. Classification (NCBI taxonomy): domain Eukaryota; kingdom Metazoa; phylum Chordata; class Mammalia; order Carnivora; family Canidae; genus Vulpes; species Vulpes lagopus. The sequence continues at coordinate 97,498,031 of NC_054827.1, read as the reverse complement.
CATAAAATGAAATTGAAAATATTAAACTGGGGTGACTCGGTTAAGTGTCTGCCTTTGGTTCAGGTCATGATCTCAGGTTCCTGGGATTGAGCCCCACATCAGAGTCCCTGCTCAGTGGAGAGTCTGTTTCTCCTCCTTCTGTCTCTTCCCCATGCTCATGCTTTGTGTGTGTCCCTCTCTCTCAAATAAATAAATAAAATCTTTTAAAAATGAAAATATTGAATTCAAGTTCCTACTCCATTTTGATGAGTAGACATGAAAATAATGGTTATCCAACTCAGATTGGGATAAATACTATACTTTTGTTTATATGAAAAATCATTAGAATACTAGAGAGGAACAGTTCTTTCTGACCAGGAAAATGAAGAATGCCAAAGGTAAGATGAGTTTTTTAGAACGATTTAGGAAGACTGAAAAGACATCTTAAGTCACAAATAGACACCCAGAGGTGCAAAGACATTTGCATCTCCAGGGTACAGTGGTACAAAGCAGGAGAGATCGTGGGTACAGAGAGTGTAGCTAAAGGTTAGGTCAGAGCCTGTGGGCTGTCAGGATAAGGAGCTGGACTGTAACAGGAAGCCAGTGGGAAGCCACTGGAAGTTTCTGAGGAGAGAATGGACATGTACTTTGGGAAAACAAAGACACAAAGCTTTGGAAACAGAGTGAAGAATGGATCAAAAGCTTATAAAGAAATGGCAAGGTACTCACGCATTTTCTTAGGTGTTGCCCACCCTATGCCTATTCCTCTACTCCTGGTGGAATCTGGTTTATCATGCAGCAGTGGAGAGCTCTTGATTTTCAGAGAAGACTGAATTTCAAGCACCAGGGGATGAATCAAAATGGGTCAAAGCCAGTCATTGCTAATCTTTTGCCTTTGACTTGGGATTCATCAATCTTGAGGGAGCCATAATGAATGATTCAGGTCCATGTGATGGAAACAGAAGTGAACTGCACTGAGTTTATGAGTTTATGGTCAGGTTTTCACTTACCTGGTATATAGGGATAGGCTTACCTAGAATAGTCCTTTCTTACTTTGCCTTTCTTCTTCCTTTCCTAAGCAAGGATATAATATCTGCAAGTATACCCATCATCTTGGGACTATGTAATAGAAGGCCAGAGAATAAAACCCAACATAAAACCAAACTCAGAGAGGTCTCCCCAATCCTCTGGTTCTTCCAGTGGGGAAAGAGAACCAAAGTGAGACAACCAGCTGCCCCTAGTAATTGGGGTTACTCTGATCTTGCACCATGGGATTACAGGGGAATCTGTCTGACAGAGAAGGGGAAAGGGCTTGCAATAATTGACAAATGAATCCAAATAACAGAAAAAGACATAAAAAGCAAGACCAGGGGATCCCTGGGTGGCACAGCGGTTAGGCACCTGCCTTTGGCCCAGGGCGCGATCCTGGAGACCCGGGATCGAATCCCACGTAGGGCTCCCGGTGCATGGAGCCTGCTTCTCCCTCTGCCTATGTCTCTGCCTCTCTCTCTCTCTCTCTCTCTCTCTCTCTCTCTCTCTGACTACCATAAATAAATAAATAAAAAATTTAAAAAAAAAAAAAAAAAAAAAAGCAAGACCATCTTAGCAGACTGAGTTCATACTTGCAGTGCCCCAAGCAGTAATAATCCCAACTAGAGGTTTTGTTCATCTGTATAATTAAGTGGGGGCAGTATGGAGGGCACACTGACTTGGAACTCCGCAGGGTTTCATCTGCCTGATTTGGTTCCTCAAAGGAGGAATTTTGCCAGCCCTAGGGTTTGGTTTGCCCACACCCAGGCAAGGAGTTGAGTCATAGTCCCACCTGCTGTGGAGAGTGTCTTCCAGCTCCATCTTACCAGAAGGGCTAGAAATGACTCCTGGAAGGTAGTCGAAGTTACAAATTTCTAGTCATAATGTAAATATATAAGTACTAGGGATGTAAAAAAAAAAGTACTAGGGATGTAATGTATGACATGAAGACTAAAGCTAACACTGCTGCATGCTATACAGAAAGAGAATAAGTCCTAAGAGTTCTCATTACAAGAAAAAATTTTACCTTTTTCCTTTCTTCTGTTTTTATTGTATCTATAGGAGAAGATGGATGTTAGCTGAACCTATTACAGCAATCATTTCACAATATATGTAAATCACACCACCATGCTGTATGCCTTAAACTTATACAGTGATGTGTGTCAATTATTTCTCAATAAAACTGGAAAATAAGTTACAATTCCCAACTTATAAGAATTATCCTACCTAATAATGAAAATTTAGAAGCAATTCTGTCAAAGTTCAAAACAAACCCATGACTAAATATTAGAAAAAAATGAGCATTTTAAATGGCTAGAACAAGAGCAACATACAGAAATCAAAACCTTTTCTATATACCAATGTTAGCCAATTAGGCACTGAAAAAAATTAAAAGATTACATTAGCCAACATCAAAAAGAAATTCCTATAATTAACTAGGGATAACACAACAAAATGAGAGGATTTTTTTTTTTTTTGCTTTTTATTTTTGTTTGCAGAATGCAACCTTTACTGAAGAAAAATAAATGGATAGGAAGCTTATACTTTTAAGATGCCAAATCTCATATTTATAATAAATTCCATTCAATCCCAACAGAAGTTTTATGAAAGTTAACAGTTTCGAAAACTTTGAAGAATAAGGAAGAAATTCTAAGACAATTTTGATAAAGACCAAAGTGAATTCAGAAGTTTGTCCTACCTCATACCAAACATAAAAGCATTGTGATTAGAGCAGAGTGGTATAGGGGCCAACCTAATTACATAGACCATAGTGGAGGGCAGACAATGCGGGGACATGTTCCTATGTGTACATGTGTGCATAAGCATGAGAGAGAGAGAGAGAGAGAGAAAGAGAGAGAGAGAGAGGAGGAATAAAAGGAGACACGAAGAGAATTTGATTTATGATTGTGGTAGGTGCTGTTAATTTTCAATCTAATACCCATTCCCCTTGAGTTCACAGCAACTTGCTTTGTTCCTGGCTGCAATGTACTCAGCCCCATCTAATAAGTCATGATTGGTCTAAGCCAGTCAGGATAATTCTGATTTCTGCTTCACCAGCTTTTTTGCAGTTGAGTGTCCAGATAACCATTTTCCCCCCTTTCTACAAGCCCCAAACTGCAAAAAGAAATTTGCTGGGTTACTTTAAGTGAACATTGTGCTTTCCTAACAAAAGGGGCATGCAGGGAATTCTTTATTCTTCTCACCTTCAAGGAATGCAAAAGGGAAGCTGTGCCAGCCTGTGATCATGAGGGAAATGTAAAGAGAACTTGAGGGGTGCCTGGTTGGTTCAGTCAGTGGAGCATGGGACTCTAGATCTTGGGACTGTGAATTTGAGCCTCACATTGGGTATATAGATTACTTAAAACTAGAATCTTAAAAAAACAAAAAACAAAACAAAAGAAAGGTCCTTCTCTGACATCACCAAGCAGCCACCCAAGACTCCAGACTCTCTGATGAATGAAAAAAGAGATACCCTCAATGAAGCCCCTGCTGGTTAGTGTGCCTATCATTTGAGGCTGACAGCATAGCTATCTGATAGAATGATAAATGTGGGAAATTTCTCAAATTTGTGGAAATCCAGTGGGGAGAGAACAATACTATTACACTTGGAAAAAATAAAATTAGACTTCCTATATCATATCATTTACCAACAAATTCCCCACGAGTTAAATACATACAGATAAGAAATAAAACTATAAATGCACCAGAGAAAAGTGGAGGTGAATATGCTTATGACCTTGAGGTAGGAAAGTGCGCTAGAGGACCTGCTTGAGGTGGACCACATCTCGTTCCTCTTCCTCAGGGAACACATTTCCAGATTACATTCCTGATCCCCATGCAGTTGTGTGTGGTCATGTGACTAAGTTCTGGTTAATGACATGGACATGATGTGGGCCATTTCTAGGACTGACCTCAATCCCTCCACCCATGGATCTTCCACTTCTCTCTTTTCTTTCATTTGCTAGCTCACTAGAGAGGATTCCTAGGAGAGTCTGAGACCCTAGGGGGTGATGAAGCTACTGCATGGAAGTGTGAATCTGGGCTCTCCATGCTATACACATTGAGCTGACATGGCTAGAAATAAAGCTGTATCATTTCAAAGCACTGAGATTGGGGGAATGTTTGTTGTAGCATTTAGCCTGCCCTGACTAATATAGGAAGCCTTCTTAAGGCAAAATAGTTCATAAAAAAAATTTGATAAAACTAGTAATAGCAAAAACACAAAATCAATACACTTCTGGGATCCCTGGGTGGCGCAGTGGTTTGGCGCTTGCCTTTGGCCCAGGGCGCGATCCTGGAGACCCGGGATCGAATCCCACATCGGGCTCCGGGTGCATGGAGCCTGCTTCTCCCTCTGCCTGTGTTTCTGCCTGCCTATCTCTCTCTCTCTCTCTCTCTCTCTCTCTCTCTCTGTGACTATAATAAAATAAAAATTAAAAAAAAAATTAAAAAAAAAATTTAAAAAAATACACTTCTAAATGACAAAAATATCATAAAAAAGTCAAAATTATATAGCAGAAAAGGAGAAGATTCTGAAAAATACATAATAAATAAGGGGTTGGCATTCAGAATAGATGATGAACACTCCTAAATGATTAAAGACACATGGACCAATAGAAATCAGCAAATTATATTAATGTGTAATTTTAAAGAAACTCAAATGACCAATCAGCATGTGAAAGGATAATCAGCTCTAGTTAATAATAAGGGAAATACAAATAAAAGTATAATATAACCATGAACCATGCTTATTTACCCTTCACCCATACGACTGTCTCCCTTAAAAATTACATTTGAAAATATGATTCCTGGTGAGATGAATTCAGGACTGTTTTACACTATTGGAGGATATACTGAGCTAGCTGTGAGGTCAGCTGAGGACATTTTTTTTCAGTATCTAAATTTTTTTACATGTGCATATCCTGTAACTCTACAATTCTGCCTCTCAATATCTTCCCTAAAGTCGACCTTACTTATGTGCATAAAGAAGCATGTACAAAAATGTTCCTTGCAGCACAGCTGAGAATATAAAAAACAGTTGTTTATCAATAGGATGGTTGAATCAAGTATTGAGACATCTGGAACATGACCTATCATAGTTAAAATGGAAATTTCTATAAGACACATGAGAATATCCATGTATTACAGTGTAATTTACAACTGTTGAAAAGAAAAAGAATCTCATGTATAAAAATGTCTGAAGGAGGTACACCTGCTATGACTATAATGGCCTCTCAACCATGTGGGGCCTGGGAGGGAGTGGAGTGGGGTTTTCACTTTTAGTTTATGGCCTTTTAAGCTCTTTGCCCTTGTGTTCATGTAATACACTATATTTTAAGCATCATTTTCCACTGAAGCTATTGAATAAGATAAGCAAGCTATGAGAAGGGCCTGCACTAAACTATGGGAGCAGAAATGAACAGGAGAAGAATAGAAAGGTTCAGTTTGGTTGGACATGTGTTGAGAAGCAAAGGGGTTGAAATGTAGGACATAAACCCTACAGAAGGTAGAAGGCAGAGAAAGGTAAAAGTTTCGAATTTTGGCTCTGCCATTCCCTGCAAGTATGGTCTTTGGGAAGTCACTAAACTTTTTTGAATCTATTTTCTCATCTATACATGGGGAAGATACCACATCTTCTTTAGAATTTTATAAGGCTTAACAATATTAAAGAAAAATCTATCTACCTATCTATTCATGTATCCATCCATCTCTCCCTTCCTCTATTTATCTATCCATACCTCTGTCTATCTATCATCTATCTTTGCTCTGTCATGGTGATAGACACAGAGCAGAGCCTCAATGACTACTAGTTTATCTTCCCCTCTTTTTCTTTCCCCATTATACCTTTATTTCTCCTTTATTTTTTTAAAGATTTGTTTATTTATTTGAGAGAGAGCGAGCATGAGAGAGTGAGCACTGGGGGAGGGGCAGAAGGTGGCAGAGAGAATCTTGTGCAGACTCCGTGCTGAGCATGGAGCCTGACTCAGGCTTGATCTCACAACCCTGAGATCATGACCTGAAAGGAAACCAAGAGTTGGATGCTCAACTGAATAAGCTACCCAGGCACCCCCGCTTCTTCATTTCTATAGTCAATTGCTGTTACTGAGCTCTTGCTCTATGCCAGGTGCCAAAGATACAACCCCAAATCAGATATGGTCTCTGCTTTCAAGAATATTGAGGTTAGTTGCTTAAAAATATTAAAGAAGTAGTTACATGACACAGTGCTTAGTGTTATTGGAGACACAAGATGGCAGAAGCTCATGGGCAAGGAAGCTGTCCTACACTGGAGTGAAGGAGAGAAAGAAAGTGACTCTGAGGAAGCTATCGCTCATCAGAAAACCACTGTAGGTGGGGTGCCTGGGTGGTTCAGTCAGTTAGGCGTCTGCCTTCAGCTCAGGTCATGATCATAGAGTCCTGGGAGGGAGCCCCACATCAGCCTCCCTGCTCAGTGGGGAGACTACTTCTCCCTCTGTCTTTCCTTCCCTTGTGCCCACTCTCTCCCTCAAATAAATAAAATATTTAAAAAAAAGAAAGCCACTGTAGGACTAGGAGTTATGTAGGTCAAGAGGTAGAGGGCTGGTCTTTGTGTGGGTGGCGGGTGGAGGCAGTATGGACAAAGTCAGAAAGATAGAACAGGATGTGTACAAACCTGGAGGACAACAGGGCAAAGAAATATTTCAGAAACAAAACTGTAAGTTTATAAAATTCATACAAAAGAGACCAAGATAACCTAAATAAATGGCAAGATGTACTGTTTGCATGGATTGTAAAATACAGTACAGTTTAGATGTCAATCATTCTCATATTGATCTATGAATTCAATGCAATCCCAATCAACATTCCAGCAGGATTCTTTGTAGACATGGGCAAACTGTTTCTAAAATTTATACAGAAAGATAAAGGAGCTAGACTGGCCAAAAACAATTTTGAAAAAGAAGATCATGTTTGAAAAAAAAAAAAAGAAGATCATGTTTGAGGATTCACACTACCTAATTTAAATGCATTATAAACCTACACTGGTGAAGATAATAGGTATTGGACAAAGGTTAGACCTGTAGATCAACAGGATGGTAAAGAGAACAGCTTTTTCACAAGGGCACAAAAGCCATCCAATGAAGAAAATACCTTTTCAACAAATGGTTCTGAAAAAATGGACATCAACATGCCAAAAAAAAAAGAAAAAGGAAAAAAGAAAGAAAAGAAAAAGGAAAAGGAAAGAAAGGAAAAACAAAGAAACTCCTAATATCACATAATATATAAAAATAATTAAATATCACATAATACATATCACATAATATACATATCACATAATATATAAAAATAATTAGCTGTAAATGGATCATAGGCTACATAGGCATGTGTATTTAAGTATCCACCTGCTAGATGTGCATACTTATATGTGTGCATGTATATGTGTCCATGTAAATCTGTTCAAGTGTTCAGGAGTGAGTTTGTGTGTCTGTGTGTGTGAGCTTTTGTATATCAGTGTCTGACTGTGTGTGCATGTGTATATTTTGGGTGTGAGAGCAGAGACATGCACGTGTGCATCAGTGTGTGCATGTATATGTAAGTGCATGCGCAAGCTTGCATAACTGTGTGTGTGTGTGTGTATGTGTGTGTAAAGGGGTGAGGAAGGAAAAGCTAAGAAATATTTGGAGAAAAGTATCAGTGGGCAGTACACTTACACTCAGAAGTTTTCAGCATATTTATGGAAAGTGAAACAAAGGGAGCAGATGCCATAAATTTTTTCTATTAAAAGTTAATTAAATTTTATAAGTATAGGACAATTTCAGCTTAAAAGCTGAGTTTCATTTTATTTCATTTTATTTATTTTTTATAAGCTCATATTAGTTAAATATTTATACATGCTAATGACTGGTAAAATTCAGTGTGTTTTATCCATATGTCTATCTTTCCAAATGGGACAGGACAGTTTCTCTAGACAAACAAACAAACCCAAGAAAAAAGAAAAAATATATACCTATGGATGATGATGCTATATCCTAAATGACTCTGAAAACTTTAAGTAGATGATATTGAGATAAATGGATTTTTAAGATCTTATCCAGCTTTCTATAATTAATTATCTGGCAACTTTCAATAATTAATTATCTGACCCAAAGTGTTAATCTACTAATTGTTCTTCTTGAGTTACCTGGGTTTTAAACTTTAGTCAATAGAAACACCCGTCTTAAGATACAAATCCACACCAATATGCAAACAAAACTAGGATGATTTACTTCTATTCCATGGTTTTCATTGCTTTATCTTTGAAAAAGGATAGCAGTTCCTATTTTATGTGGTTGTGGTGGCGGTTATGTAACACTGTACTGGCTTCATAGTGAGTGCCAAAAAAGCTTAGGTATGGTTATTATTGTTATTATCTATTTATTTCTCTGCCAATATGTTTTTAAACTAATAACTTTGGAAAGCTAATAAAATCCCCTGGTGTACCACTCTTTCAGAAATTTGCTTTTGGTAGTTTTTATATCATATTAAAATAATTTATAATTTAAAATACGTTGTGTCTATACTGAAACAGATGCATATGAAGTTTACAGGATCAGCTGTTTGAGTCAAGAAAGAAAATGCCTTTTAAAGCAAAAAATATATATGTCCACACTCCCCTGAGGAAAGAACATTGAAACCAATTTCACTCAAACATTAAGCATTGCCTCGAGACTAAATGAGAAGCATTGCAGCTCTGGAGGAAACAGTCACAGCAAGTCTGAAGCAATTGATTTTCAACAAAAAATATTCTTTTACCATTGATCAAGAATAGAGTTTTTTTTTTTCTGAACTGCACACTGTTCCCACAAATAAACTGCTTCTGAGTTCAGCCCTCTAATCAACTGTCAAGGATGTAATCACAGCTGCTAGAAAAAGGGGAGCCAACATGGAACAGGAATCAAGAAAGGAAGACTATCTTTTTTTTTTTTTTAAAGATTTATTCCCTTATTTTTGAGAAAGAGAAAGAGAGAGAGAGATTGCATGAACAAGGGGAGGGGCAGAAGGAGGGAATCTTCAAGCAGACTCCCCACTGAGTGTGGAGCCTAATGCAGGGCTTGATATTAAGGATATTAAGATTAGTGACTTAACACAATTTTTTATGTCACAGTTTCTATGTTTAGGTATCAATCAGGGTGTGCCTAGCTGGGTTATCTTACTCCATCTCTCGTCTCTCATAGGTTGTAACCAAAATGTTGGCTAGGGCTGTAGTCTTGCATGAAGGCTTAACCAGGGAAGGATCGCCTTCCAACTTCACTCCTGTAGTTGTTGGAAGATTCATTCCTTGAGGGTCAATGAAATGAGAATCAATTTCTTGCCATATGGGGTTTTCCACTGGTGAGACTGCAAAATGACAGCTTGCTTCATCAGAGCAAGGGCATGAGAAGCATTAGAAAGAGCATGTGCATGAAGGAACTCCCAGCCTTTTGTATCCTGATTTTGGAAGTGGCAGTCCATCATGTCTGCTGTATCCTGTTTATTAAGTGCAATTCACTAGGTCCAGCCCCCACACAAGGACAAAAGACAACACAAGGATGTGGATGCCATGAGGCAGGAATGATTGGGAGCCATGTCAGAAGTTGCCTACCACAAATGCCCTTGTAGCATCTACACAAGGGCTCAAGTTCATTATGTAAGCCAAAAGGCAGCATCTTAAGATGGTGCTACATGATCAGCCGTAATGTATCAGCCATCTTATTTTCTTTTTTCTTTGGACGGGGAGGTAATTGCTATAGAAAGGTCTACTCTAAACCTGAAAAAAAAAATAAAAATGGTGATTGCTTGAATATTTGACATCCTGCTAAAACACTGACTTATTATAAGCCTGCTTGATCCTATTCTGAAACTCTTGAGAAGTGTCACAATTATTTATCCAACAATTAACAACTGATAAAGATGCAGAGGTTTTATAGCTCTGTAAAATTAAAGGCTAAACTGCAGAAATTGATAAATTATGATTTTTATTGCCCTCAGTTAAAACACTAACCCCAGATAAGAAATTATTTTATTGCTTTCTAGAGAGTCAGCTTAACTTAGCATTTTAGTCTATTTCTTTTCTAGTTGATTTTGTAAATTTTCGTTACTCAAATGTACTTAGAGCCAGATCATTTATCTTTTTGCTGGTTCCCTTATCAATGAGATAAATAAAATTTTGGTATATGCTAACAAATGATTTTTGTGTGAGAATTGGGCTTTGCGTGCTCTATGAATACCCACAAGATACAGAAGGAATTCAGCAAAGCACTGGAAAATGATCCGTATAGACACTGCTTCCCTGGCATTACCTTAACTGGCCAACCCACACGCACACATTTGTGGTGGCACAATGTCTGTGTGGATGGCAGGCCCCTCTGATCAAGATTCAGGAACTGCCCCTGAACATGTGAGCCCCTTAAGAATTGACATCTATTCTGTCTCACTGGGGATTGTGCCTCTTCACTGTGGCTCAGCACCTGGGCTTTGAGGAGGAAGTCCTAACGCTGAGTTCTGGTTACCAGGGTTTCCTGATTGGTGATGACAACGAGCCCACACTGAGGTCCACACACTATCTTGGGTCTACAGAAAAAGCCACACACAGACATGCCATCTGTGAAGGTACAGCCCACATGGGGGAATATGTTGACCCCAGGAAGGAAAGGTCCAGAATATGACATACTATACAGTTTAAAGTATCAAAACCACAATGGTGTCTCTAAACTCCTCTGAGAGACTCAGTCCACACAGATTCTTGGAAGGCCACAAAGAGACAAAGGACACAACCACATTCTAGAAGATTCCATGATTTGAAAGGTTGGGGTCACATGGAAGGGATGCAGAGGTATGGATGATGATGACAGGGCATCTGACCTTGGCAGGGAGATTGGATCCCGGCCTGAGTGAGCAGGGAAAGCCTGGGCTATGGATCTCAACCTGAGCCTTTTTTTTTTTTTTTTTTTTAACAAGACAAAAATACTTGTATTATAACAGACACCATACTGCAAGTGCATTTGAAATTAGCAATGCCTAACATTTTTTCCCTTGACATTTGTCTTCCAACGATTTCACAGTGCTTCAGGGTCAGTTGAAACAGGGGAAGAATCTCAGGCAAGAATCCTTCACATCATAATAGGACCATTGGTGATAATGTCTCTCAGTTCTTTCCAAATGCATAAAGATACATTTCCTGATGAGTGATTGAGCTTGGGGTCCAAGTCCCTGCTCCGCTGTGTCGGATATAGTTGGACACAAACTCGAGATTGTAAATAAACCCTCGTGTGTTTGCATGGGTGTCGGCTTCTTGGTGGTTTCTCAGATTCGCAATCTTGGGTACAACAGTCGTGTGTCCCAAGGAGAGCGGAGCTCCTGTCAGTGTGAACCCAGGCCAAGGTCCCCCTGAAGACTCCCCGCAGGTCCTGAGAAGGCTGTGGCTCATCAGCGTGGAGGTGTCTGGGCACCCTGGGGCACATTAAGTTTTTTCAAGGAGCCATCAGCGTGGAACACTTTTAAACAATCTACTTTCAAATTCTTAAATCCATATATATAATCTATCCTAATATTCATCTGTTGGTTAAGATGCCTGCCCTGCAGGTCCTTCTTTTCATTGCCCTACATCACTCTGGAGTGGAAACCTCCAGATGCCGCACAAAGGGATAGCCAATTGACTCCTCAGACCAAGTTTCTCCAGAAACCTGTCACCCATCTCATTAAGAGACTCTTTTCTGGGGACACCTGGGTGGCTCAGCGGTTGAGCATCTGCCTTTGGCGTAGGTCATGATTCTGGGATCCTGGGATTGAGTCCTGTGTTGGGCTCCCTGCAAGGAGCCTGCTTCTCCCTCTGCCTGTGTCTCTCCCTCTGTCTCTGTGTCTCTCATGAATAAATAAATAAAATCTTTAAAAAAATAGAGAGACTCTTCTATGATATATTTGGTATTTAATCATGCTGTTTCGATCATTTGTATACTAATCAATACTATAAATAATATTGGTAACAAGCCACAAGGAATATTTTAACATAATATATATATTATGCAAAAAATATGTGACAGAATAATTGGTGATTGTCTTTCTGTTTTTTTTCCTCAATGTCTTTCAAGTAGAAAATTATGATAAAGTTTTGTGGGGGGGATATGGAATTTCTGTTCCTATTTTTATATAAATTCAAGGAGGAAGCAAAATGGTGTAAACTTTCAAAGTAAGGGAAGAATCCACATATTTTGTATTTTGAATGGGTGGTCTTTATATTTCACTGTGTATATTTTTATTTATTTTAAAGATTTTATTTATTTGAGAGAAAGGAGAGAGAGGAAGGGAAGGAGGGAGGGAGGGATGGAGGGAGGAAGAGAGAGAATGAGTAGGGGGGAGGGGCAGAGGGAGATGGACAAGCAGACTCCCTGCTGAGTGGGGAGCTCGATGCAGGACTAGATCCCAGGACACCAAGATTACAAACTGAGCCAAAGGCAGAGGCAGACAACCTACTGAGCCACCCAGGCACCTCTGACTGTGTATATTTTTAATAAATGACAGATATGAATGAAAAATACAGTATACGGAATATAGTCAATAATATTTAATTGTAATAGCATTATATGGCAACAAATAGTAACTATATTTGGTGAGCCCTATGTAATGTATAGAATTATTGAATCACTCTGTTGTATATTTGAGACTAATATATTATATGGCCAAGGAAAGATGGCACAGGAAGAAGTGCAGGTGGGTCTGGTGTTAACTAGCCTGGTCACCTAGCTGGGAGGTAAGAGATAGCCAGTGGTGCAGGTCCATGGGCTCTAAGACCAATCACATTTCTCAGTGAGTCTCATGTACCTTTGGTAGGCACAATGAGCTTTAATTCTGGACACACAAAAAAACCATAAAAACCAGACCAAAAATAATAAATCACAGCTTTCAAGGCTTGACTCAGGGAATACAACCCAACCCCTACAAAATGACCTCAAGAGTAGTGCTATGCTATTTCACAATGCAGTTGTTCGCAGCGTGTGGGAGGACAGAGGAAAGGATGCTGAAAGTCACTGCTCACTATGAGCTATGCATCCCCCTAGGCCTTCATATTTACAACTATGATTTCTAGCATTCTCATAGGTGTCACAGCTCTGGGTACTTCTCATGAATTAACTCACTGTGTTCTCAACTGAGCCCTGTGTGGAGGATACCACCATCACTATCCCCATTTCAGAGATGAGGAAACTGAGGTCTACAGAGCTTATCCACACTTAGGCCCCAGCCAGGCTTTAGCGTAACCAGGAGTTGGCCCCAAGCTCTATGTATGGAAATCACATCGGCACATCCCTGGCAGTCCCAGTGGACAGGAAACCTCAGCTTCATCCTTGGGAGAAGAAGTTGGAGACATGTGGGTACAGTGGTGCCATGCTGAGCCCACCACTCACCCTCTTCCATCAGCAGCTCCCTCTGCTCAAGGAGAAAGTGTGGATTTAAATGTGTTTCCATTTAAAACAGTTCAAAGAAAACATCAGGACATTCAGAGGGACAGCCCCACATGGGCCTCATGGGCTTTGGCATTTGCTCTATGCAGCTCCTTTCTGTCACAACAATGGAGTGCGGACTCTGAGGGTAGGAACTGGTCTATGTGGAATCCCCAGCACTGAGTGCTGCTAGGTGCACCAATAGAAGGATGAGAGTAGAAGAGGGAGATGTCCTTCAAAACACAGTACCTGGAACCGAGGGAAACACCATCCCAAATTTGCCCTAGGAGGCCTCTCCAACAGGGACTGCTGTCCCCCATTGGGCAGATGGGAAACCATGGCCACCCGGCTAGAAAGCAGGACACGAATACCTGATCCCAGACCCTAGAACCAGAGAGACCATAGGCTAGGGCTTCATGTAGATGGGAGGACAAACCTGTCTCAACCAGCACACCCATCCTTTTGCTCCTTATTTGACAGCAATGAGCAGAGCATGGTTCCCCAGACAGACATCAGGCCCCAGGTTCTGCTGTCCTTCTAACAGCCTGGGTGTGCCACCTAGCCCCAGGACTGCTCCAGCACCCACATTCCATCTTTCCTGGTTACAGCACACTGTGTGTGGGTGTGACATGGAAAGACATATTGCCCTGATCACACCTGTCACAGAAAAACATGAGCTCCTGGGACCCAGGTGGGCAGTAGCTGCAGGAGCCCCAGGAACAGGGAAGGTAAGTAGGCATGAAGATGGAGACTCATCGACCTAACCAGAGCCACCAAGGAGGTCCCCCCATAAGGCCCAGGGCCTGAAGTCTTGGGGAGGGGCTTCTCTACAGGGGGCTTTTAGCCTTGGCTTCAAGCTATTTCCATGTCCATCTCCAGCACAAAGGTTAGGAGTATATTACTCACTCAAGACCAGATAACTCAGGTTTCCAAGTGGACAGAATTTCACAGAATACACTTTAAGAACAGAAAAAGGGCATCCCTGATATTTCCACCTACATATTTGAGTGACACCCAAGTGATTTCTTCTGTGTTTATGCAGAACTGCAGGTTTGATTTTTAACTGTTTCACTCAACCTGTAAACTATTATGTTGTTCCTGCACTGATGTCCCTTCCCTAGGGTGCTTATCAAGGGGATAAGAGATAGGCAGAGGATCCCTGGCATGTGAATGGCTAAAAGGGAGGAAAACAGGAGGAGGAGGTGGTGAACCTTCTGGGAAACTTTGGGTTGGTGTCCACGTAGAGGTGTTACTTCTGAGTCTATGGGGCCCATTCTCTGCCCTGGCTAACCTCAGGCTGCCTGGATTGGCATCACCCAGAAAGCAGGAGAGTAAGTGAAACCACAAGGCCATGCCTCAAATTCAGCCTGGCAAGCCATAAGCCAGGAAACATGCTAGATGCAGCATGCCTGTTGCCAGCAGCCCTTCTTTATGAGAGCCCTCATCCGCTTTCCAAAGTCATGGGGAAGAAATCTAGGCAAGTAAAATTTTCAGAGGAAGCATTTCTCAGATACTTTAGCTAAAAATGTTCTCCAAGGGCAATCTTTTTTTTTTCTTTTTTTTTTTTTTTAAGACTCAGCCTAATTCATGTCCATGTGTAGCTCATAAACTAACATGTCTATTCACAAGCTATTTTCTTGGTAGAATTTTCAAAACATTCTCAGAGAAGGTTCCAAGGCGATGGAGCTCAAATAACGCCATGGTGACCTGATCTAAATAGAAAGAAACCTAATAATCTTCAAACAATCAGTTGCTAGTGATTGAAAGGCAAAACTGCCAGCAGACTAGGGACCTAACCTAGGGAGATGTAGACCTAGCAAAGGGAAAGAGAAAAGCAACAGAGTGTTAGAAATAACCAGAATGGTGGAGGGGATGCCATTAGGAAGCTGTTCACTGAAGAATACTTCCTGTCATGACAATTTTGTTTCTCAATTCAACCTTCTAACTTGAGGAACTTAAAAATAGGACCACTCACATCCTGGGGAACCTCTGTCCTGTCATTCAGGTTTATCAGCATTTTTGCCAAAGGTCTTATTCAGCTTTCAGGGATTACAGAAGATCTCAGGAGTGAAGCAGCATCAGAGGCATTCAGCCTGTCCTCCTGTCGCTGGTAATAATGAATAGCTCATGTTGAGTGAGGCCAGCGGTGTGCTCCATCCTGACCAGACACCCAGTGCATTGGTTACTCTTTGCCTCCTCATTTTAATCATAAGAACACTGAGAGTTTATGAGATGAAATATTTGCTCAAGGTCACCCTGTTAGTGTGTGTCAGAGATGCGATGCATTCTAGACACTCATCCAGATGGTCTAATTTCAGAGTCCTTCTCTTGACTGTTTCAATATACTCCCTTGTGTGGCAGCTCACAACCATGGAAAAATGAAAAAATAATGAAAACATTCGACAGGGAAGGGAGACCATGGTGCTGATGAACTGATTAGTTAAAAATCATAATACAACCTTCAGTGGATGCTAAAGTGGGTGAAAATGAGCTAATAAGTAAGAATATTCACATGGTCTCAAAGTTCACCCTACCGATCACTTACTAATTACAAGGAATAAAATAATAGTAACTTTATAAAGGAGAGCTCTGGAAGAAACCACATTAGCCAGATGAACAAACTTGTCCTCACCAACACCAGGTCACAGTGATGTGCTGAACCCACTGATGTGGTGTAAACACACAAAATGTAAAAAAAAACCCAAAACAACCAAACAAAAACACACAAAATCCATGCCTGAACCTAAGCATGAAGAAACAGCCAGACAAATCCAGACTGCAAGACTCCCCTCAAAACAAATGGCTTAAGTTCTTCAAAAATGTCAAAATCACAAAAGATAAAAGTAAAAGCAGTGTTCTGCTTTGGATTTAAAGAGACATAACCTAATTCAGGGCATGATACTTAACTGAATGCTAGATAGGGGAACACAGCTATGAAGGGTATTTTGGGGACAACCAGACATATTTGAATAGGAACTATATTTTGGATGAGATTGTTATCAACATTACATTCCTCAGTGATAATGGTGTTACAGTTTTTTTTAAAGATTTTATTTATTTATTCATGAAAGACACATAGAGAGAGACAGAAACATAGGAAGAGGGAGGAGAAGCAGGCTCCCTGTGGGGAGCCTGATGCAGGACTTGAACCTAGGACCCTGGGATCATGTCCTGAGCTGAAGACAGATGCTTAGCCGCTGAGCCACCCAGGTGTTCCACAGTGTTACAGTTTTGAAGAAGAAAGGCAATGGATGAAGGAGATATTTGCCAAAGTATGTCATGATGTCTGCAACTTGTTTTTAAGTGATTCAGATAAAAACACTGAATACACACATACATAACACACATGAGTGCATATTCCATCTGTGTATGTGTGTGTCTATGTGGGTAAGGAACTGGCAAATCTGAGTAAAGAATATATGAGTGTTCACTTTCCATTTTTTAATAGATGTGAGATTTATCAAAATGAAAAGCAGATAAAAAATAGGTTGTTCACAAAGTCCGAAGGCAAAATAACTGCTATCCTATTAGTCAACTAGATAAAAACTGCATTTGGGACAAGAACTAGGAGGAAACATTAAAAAGGAAAATAATATGTCAAGGTGATAAGACTACTTTTGTTTAGATTACCCTTTCAATACTTTACAAATCAATCATGATAGCAACAGATGGTAACAGAGTTACTTGGTAAATTCTGTACTTGTGTAAATCAAATCACTTGCTGGTCTGTTCACCACATTTTTTTTTTATAATAATGTTTATCATTCTAAATGCAAATTCTAATGTAATATGAAACTCACTTCATAACTCCTTCTCAATGGATTTTTAGTGAATTAATAACACTATCTCTGGCTTTAGATCTGATTTTCAGGCAGTTTGCTCCAAGGACCACTACAAGGTCTGTTGCTAGAGGTGTTGACTGCAAATGCTCCTCTGACACAGTCACTAGAGACTCCATGAACATGAGACTTACTTTGCAGACACTGTGGTTCTATGGACGTGTGTGGCAGTCAGGCATCCAGGGCAACGCTGCACTGTCCCTGCTGGAAATGGCCCATATTTGCCCCAGTAGATGGTGTGAGACCACAACCCTTGAGAACTCTGGAAAATATAACAAGGATAAAAAACAATGTTTATATTTCATTAAAAGTGATAACTTAAAATTTAACTTTTAAGAATTTTTTTATATTTTAAGAATTGAATGTAAATACTTCAAATTTAAAAGTGATTTTAAATATTCAGTATGAACTTGAAATGGTCTTGATAGTGAATGCCACATCCCTGAATCTTCCTTCTTAACACCATCCCATCTTTTAATTTTTAAATAAACACAGGAATCTGGAGGTAAGTCAGGATAAATGGGAAAAGTCTCCTAAGTGGGGGACTGTGCGAAGTAACTGTGGGTTAGAATACACGAGATGCTCATGTGCTATGCTGATGTTCTAGGAGAAGTGCACACTTCTCAGAGGGACTCACAAACCAAAACTGCCTTCGGACATTTCATGAAAATATCAGGTAGGGTCTATGAGGAATCTAGGGGTTAGGAAGCTGTTCACAATCCCTACCTGGACCATGGACAATCTAAGCGATCATGGTGATGACGGCACTCAGTCCTGGCAGGGTGCACTGTGCTCCATATGGAGAGCAGGCTGTCATGCGCAGCACTGTGAATGGAGAGGGTCCTTGTGGACCACACCTCAGTCTAGGTGGGTACACCCTGCTCCATAGCATCTTGACTCTTGAGATCCACTCACTTATATGCAATGTGGAGTTTTCTTGCAGGCATCAGAACCCTAAGATATTCCTAAGCTAGGAACACTGTGACTTCACAGGTGACATGAGCAAACTGGGGTCACATCTGTAGACTCTACACAGACTGTAGCACATGGGGTACAGGAACCCCACTTTCCTACATGGTAACACTGAAGCTCTAGGTGCAGTCTGAGGATCCTGCCTGCATGTATGGGAATGTCTCTGGTGTGCTCCAAGGCCTGGAATGGTATGTCTTATTCCCATAGTTCCTAAGGATCCTGGGGGCTTCCCCTTTGACACCTCACACCCAGATAGAGAAATCATACATCTTCATAAGCATAGCTGCTTTACTTTCAACATTTCAAAGCTCACGTGATCACTCTCTCTTTTTTGGTGGTTCCTATCTTTTACTAACATATTTTGGTCTTGTGTATACTTTCCCACTTGAATTCCACTCTGTACTTGTCTTGTTGCTCCTCATTCTTTTTATTCTTTATTCTAAAATTGCTTGTAATAGTTTTGCTTATGCCTTTATATTTTTTATCTCTTTAGGCTGATTTTTTAATTTTCCAGCTGTATCTTAACTGATACCTTATAGGTAAAATTTAATCCTTACTCAATTTCAGAGTATCCATCCTTTAACTGGGGAATTTAACCCATTCCATTTTTATTTTTTGAGTAGTGTTAAGAATAGGGTAAGGAGATGGACTGGTATATGTGGACCTTTCCTGTCATCTATTTTAGTGCTTTCTACTTCTCAAATTTTATGGTGTTATTTTCTTTACTGACTTCAGTTGACTTGATTGATCTGATTTATTTTGTAATATTTTTTTAGAAGTTATATACCTTATCTTTCCTTCCAGTGCTTGTCTTAAATTTGTCACACACTTAAAATTGTTATTCACATATTTTTTTTATCCTGAGAATTGATGAACAGATATAACCTCTAATTTCCAAACTGGATAAGACCATTAGTTCAATGTAATTCCTTTCCCTTTCTTTGCTATCTGTTGCATTTTGTCTAAATCATTTAAAATACTCTTCATGCTTCTGGTTTCTTAGGGATCATTTCCTAACAATCGCCTTAAGCTTCACAGCTACACTGTTAATAATTACAACAACAAAATTGTGTTTCACTATTTGTTAATCACAGATAATTTACATATCTCTCATTTCTACTTTATTTAATTAACTTTTTATTTTACTACAGAGTTTTTAAGTGGCTCTTTCTTTCTTTCTTTTTTTTTTTGCAATAAAATGTGACCTTTACTGTTAAAAAATATTTTATGACATCTGACAAACTGTTTTCTTAATAGGAAGATTTATATTCACTTGATGAATTATAATAGCATAAACAATTTAATTTTGTGGAAGATATGAACCACAATATGTTCCAAATGAAAGAAATTTACTTTTATACCTATCTACATTTAAAAATAATAATAGATCATGTTTGCTTGTTTGTTTGTTTTTTAGGAAAAGAACTATTCACACCAATAGCATCCTCAAAAGGAACACTAGACTTATCTATTTAGAAAGAATATCTGTATACCTGTAGAAACATCCATGAATTTGCAATACTTGTATCTTTTTTTTTATAAATTTATTTTTTATTGGTGTTCAATTTGCCAACATATAGAATAACACCCAGTGCTCATCCCATCAAGTGCCCCCCTCAGTGCCCGTCACCCAGTCACCCCCACCCCCCCCACCTCCCCTTCCACCACCCCTAGTTTGTTTCCCAGAGTTAGGAGTCTCTCATGTTCTGTCTAAGTGGCTCTTTCAAAAATGGTTTCACAGATAATGTATTTTCTGAATTCTTAAGTATAAATGGAAAGAGACTAAATGCAAAAGAATGAGAATCAACAAAGTAATCTTGATAAAGAAGAGAAAAGTTGGAGATGTAATAATTCCTGATTTCAAAACTTACTACAAAGCCACAGGAATCTAAACACTGTGGTATGCACGTAAAGACAGACATATGAAGTTTCTATATGTAATAGAATGGAGAGTCGAGAAACAAACCCTCACATCTACAATCAAATGATTTTCACAAGAGTGCCAAGACTATTCAATGGAGGAAAGGACAATCTTTTCAACAAATGATGTTGGGAAAACTGGATATCTATATGGAAAAGAATGAAGTTGGGTCCTTACCTAGAACCATATATAAAAATTAACTGGAAAAAAAGAAAAATAAATAAAAATTAACTGGAAATGGACCAACAACCTACAAGTAAGGGCTAATACTATAAAACTCTTAGAAGAAAATCAGGAGAAAAACTTCATGATGTTGGATTTGGTAATGTTTTCTAGAGGATGACACCAAAGCACAAGTGACAAAATAACTGGACTTCATCAAAGTTAAAAACTTTGGTGCATCAAAAGATACCATTAACAGAAAAAGACAACATACAGAATAGGAGGACAAATTTGCAAATCATATATTTGATAAGGGATTAATTTCCAGAATATATAAAGAACTCCTACAACTCAGCATAAAACCCAAACAGCCCAGTTAAGCAGAAATAAGCAAAGGACATGAATACCTATTTCTCCAAAGAAGATATACAAATGGCTAATAAGCACATGGAAAGATGTTCCACATCACTAATCACTGGAGAAATGCAAACCAAAACCACAATGAGATACACCTTCACACACATTAGAATGGCTATTATAAAATTTTTTTAAAAAATCACAAATGTTGGTGGGCCTATACAAGGATTGGAAGGGACTCTGGGTATTGCTGAGGGGAAGGTAAAGTGGCCTCTAAGGAAAACAATATAGTGGTTCCTCAAAAAATTAAACATTGAATTATCTCATGATCTAGCAACTCCACTTCTGGGCATATGCCGACAAGAATGGAAAGTAGGACTTGAATAGATATTTGTATATCCATGTTCACAGTAGAATTATTCGCAATAGCCAAGTGTGATGGGATAGCCATATAAGGGATGGTTTTATTTCTTATCTTCCTGAGAGTTTTAAGAGAAATTTTCTTTCTAGGAAACGACTTTTAATTCACATGCTGATCATTAATTAGTTTGTCACTCAGGAAAGCACAAAAAAGCATGGAGGCCTCAGGACTGCTGGTATACAGTTTTGTTTCCAGTTTTCTAATGGAATCAAACTTATAACATGTCCTAGCTAAATTTTCTGGAAATCTGATTTTAGGAAAAGTCCATGACAACTTCTGTAAATAAAGGGAAGATTTTCTTTTAGTGCTATAAGATACCATAAATGCAAAATATGTCTATAATAAATTATGTAAAGGTGTGGTAGGCTAAAGTGCTTTTCAAAATGCAAGTTCCTCTAGAGGGAAATGCAAGAAAATTTCCAGTGATTTGAAAACAATACAGATCAGAAACACAATGCAGAGAGGGGACTGGCTATTAGCCAAAACAAAGGGAAGACCAATGCTTTGTGGGAACTATCCTCCTTGGAGAACAATAATTTCTAAAATAAAACAGCCATTTTAGTCCTGTATGTTGGTTTCCAAATGGTGAATTGTGGCTAGATTGCAGACACCATCATAATAAGGCTGGAAGTGCCTTTCATGACGCCCCCCGACTACAGACAGAGGGCCTGGGAATGTGCTTGGAAACCCAGGACACACCACGTTTGGAAGCTTCTAGGTAAAAGCCTAGAATAACTCCCACATTAAAGCAGAAAGACGCTGTCCCTGCTAGATTATCCTCCCCTTGCCCCATCTCTACTCTGTTGCAGAGTCCACTGAAAAGTATGTGGGATGACCTGGGATTGGTACCAGCCAAGTCCCCTGCTGGTGTGCAGTCCTAGGAAGCCATTTCAACCCTGCTTCATCCATTACCATGGAGCCCAGACTGTTCCAAGGCTCCTGGTGAAGACTGACAGGGACAGACCTCTGAAATGCTCTAGGGACTTGAAGGGGCTCACAACTGTAAGGGGACATTATTCTAAGATAAAAAACAGGCAAATAGGGAGCTAAAGATGAAAGCCAGATATACCCCAGGTTTAGCTGCTAAGAAGCAGCAGGTACAAAATGGGTAGCAATCACCATTTTGGGTAGCGAATGCTGGCAGCTGTCCAGGGGCTGCCCGAGAGATCCAGCATGGACCCAGGTAAGTGTGTGAATGGCTCACGATGCACAGGAGCTCTCTCTGGCATTTTCTTGAGAGAAAACCCAGACCCTGGGCTTCCCACTCCTTCTCTTGTGTCCAACACCACCTAGATTTTGTTGTATTTTTAAATCTGTTTTTCCCCCCTACCTAACCCAATGTTCCTGTCCCTTCATAAGTCAGGGTCCCTTCAAACCCCATTTCCCTTGAGAAATCTTTGCTGATCATTCAACCAGCAAACTTTTAATGAGCACCTATTTCACCAGCAGTCGCAGGCAGTGGGGCAGAAATAAAGTTGATTGGTGTTTGCCCTCATGTACCCTGTGACCTGAAATTAATTTGTGCAGGAAAATCAATACCTAGCAAACAGTGGGCTCCCTGATGAGTGACCCCGAGTCCAGGAGAGGCCACTGTGCTTTGTGCCACCTGCTTCAGGGGCCAGGGGACTTTTCAGAGACAGAGAGAGAGAGAGAGAGAGAGAGACTTAGCTTGGAACTTAAATCCTACAGAATTTTCCAGAGAAATGGGGGAGGTAATTAGGGTTCGTTGAGGGCCTAGTGTCTACCCCACCCTGGACAGGTGGTTATAAGTCCTCTCAGGTATTTATTCTCACAAATACAGCTGAGAAAAGAGGCTCTGGGGGACACACAAGTTAGGGTTAGGTTCTACTGCCCTGAGGATGTCCTCCATAGGCCACTCTCTCACCCTGTGGCCTTGCTTGGCTCTGTTCACTCAGGGGCTGGCCACCCATCCTTTACCTGTACATGCTATGTCAGTTGTGCCATCCAGGTGTGGGAGCAGTGTGCCCACCAGGAGAGCTCATTAGACAGCTCCAGAAGAGGAAAGATCAAAGAAGAGCTAGCCATGGGGGCTGAGAAGAGTGGGTCCAGCCCTATTGCTGCTGGCCCAAGGAGTGCCTGCCATCCAGGTGAACACAGGACATGAGGAGGTGATGAGTGATCTGGGAGGCAGCATACTCTTGCATAGAAAGAGTGAGTGTCTGGTGTCTAGGCCAACATGGAGGGCTTGGAGCCAGGTGGCTGTAGCCCTTAAGAGCAACCACAGCAAGGAGAGGGAAGAAAGGAGGGAAGGAGGAATGGAAAGTCTTGTTACTCTGTGATAGGGTCTCTATGATGGGTCATGGGGCCACATGTCCACTTACTCCTTCTCTGGGCAACTGTCATTCCTAGGATTGTGTTTATGTTTCCCAAGAGGAAGAGAGTGCCACTGCTCTCCCATTTCATCCTGACCTCACAGCTGGCCCCACTCCTCAGCTCTAAGATGGACAATCTGTACTATTTTAGCTCCTTGCTTTTGAATTGCCTAAGCACAATCTACATTTGACATATGCATGGATCCAGAGGCTCCATGGTGGGTCAAGGTGACACCAGGATTTAAGAGTGGACTCCTCCCCTTTGTCCTGACTGCTTACCATGGCAGTCCCTTCTTGCCCTTGACCATCCTCTGGAAAGGACATTCCCCAACCTTTACCATCAATCACTCATCCTCTTTACTTTCTGTGGATATTCTGCAATTACTCTGTTTATCTATTTATATGTGATTCAGTGAATATCACTAGACTGGATGTCCCATGCAAGCTGTGACTAGAGTCTTCCAGAAGTGTGGCACACAGAGGGGCTGACCATGGAACAATTCGCGGAGGCCAGGGGGTCTGCTCCAGGTCCAGAACTCCTTCTAGTATATCAAACTGCTTTTCTGGTGGGTTCTGTCAGGGCAGAGGACATCATGACAACCCATAAGCACTCTTTTCTGTAGAATCTGAATTAAATTTCTCCAGTTCTTTAAAATCACTCCTACCCACCAGGCTCACGAAGCTGGCACTGATCCAGCTGCCCTCAACAATTTTCCTTTCCTGTAACATTCTAAGGCATTTACAGTGGGTGCATCCCAATGAACATTTCACTTTTTATTACCTTGAAATAACCTCTACTCTTGTCATAGGCAGAAGTCTTGCTTTTCTAACTCCACAGTCCAGCAGTGGCAGAATCTTATCCTTAAACAAAAGTCTCCAGCATACAGAAGATGTTCCATAAACAGTAATGAAGAAAACCCCCAGACTTCTAACAAGATCAGTCCGCATCCTTTACAAGGGGTCTCATTCCAGTTGAAGCCACTCTTCTCCCACCTAACTAGCTGTCAAAGCTAGCGATGCTGATGCTGCTGCCAGGAAAGCATACTTGCTGGCCATTCCCTAGCACTGCCTTCCTGAGTCACTGCAGCTCCCCATCTTACAAATCCAAAACAGGTCAGTCAGCCTACCCAGGACAACACAGCAAAGTGCCAGCCATGACTCCTGGCCATTTCACATACTCTGTCCCTGCCCTTCCAGTTTTGTCATCCCCAGGGCATTTTCTTAATTTTTGAAGGTGGCAACCTACAAACACTTAATTAACAAAATGAAACAAACTTGCGGCATAGGGAGCGGGTGGGGGCCCCTTTCTTCTCAAGGGCATCATTAGACCTTTAAAGGAAGGCATGTTAAAACAGTGTGAGAGGAGACCCTAGGGCCTCAAGCAGGCTGGAATCTGACAAAAGTGACCTGTGTCTGGGCAGTACCAACCTACCAGACCTTTAACTCCTCTTACTCATCCAGAGCTGCCCAGAATTGGGCAGGTGCAAAGCCACAGAATATGCAGTGCTGCTCTACCTTGGGAAACTGTATACTCTGGCCCTCTGAGACCAATTCCTGGACAGTGGCAAATGTCATATCTGCTGATCTCTGGGTCCTACTTGTTGCCCCTTGTCACCTAGAAGTGAGTCCTTCAGTTCCTGATTTCTTCCCCTTGACTGGGTCCAGGAGTGGATCAGGACCCACAAAAGAAAAATGTCTGAATGCCCCCCTCCTCCTCCTTTTATTCCCTAGCACTCCAGAGAGCTCATCAGGCTCCAAACATGGGGTGGTGGGGAGGCACACAGAGTCTCTGGTTTTCCACTGGGGAAGGAGAGACCAGGGGATGCCTGAGCAGGGGACAGATGGCACAGCTCTTAAGGTGGGATGTGGAAGAGCCTGGGGTGGGTGCTGAGCCAGACACTGTCAGTTCTAATCCCACATGGCTGCTCATTAGTTCTGTGACCTCAGAAGAGTTTCTTGACTCCTCTGTGCCTCACTTGAAAATGGGGCTAATGATAGGACCTACCTTACAGGGAGGTTCTCAGAATAAAATGGCTTAAAACTGAATACACATCTTTGTCTTCATGCATAGCTCCCCTCTTGGCTGCATGGGACATGGGCACCTGGCCTTTGGGTCCCTCCTGCTACCTCCCCTGTGATGCCAGCTCACTTCCTGGGCAGCTCTTCTCCACCAGCTGGGAGAACTATACTGGACCCTATCATGCTGAGCCCTTCAGGCCCTGCTTGCTTCCCCTCTGCCTGGGTCTGGGGGCAGTACTGGATGTTTGTGTCAGCCAGCCTTCCCATCTCCCTCTCCCCCTCCAACCTTCTCTCTGGATAGAGGGTGAGTGAGCAGTGCACTAATTAGGCCCTATGCAAATTAAAGTTGAGATCCCTCTTTGTAGGAGATTCCCAGCCTACAAGCATTTCTCTTCAGGGAGTTCAAAATCCCCTCCCCCTCTTAGTAGAAGGCACTGTGCCTAATGATATCTAATGACATCCTGCATTAGACTGTGGGGACAGCATTGAATGCACTTGGAAAAACACAATGTTCATAGCATGTCAGCCCATGGATGGGCTGAGCTCTGGCCTTATTACTATTCTCCACCTATGGGTTTAAAGATAAATTAGACTCCAAGTGGCACTAACTGAGCAGTGGGCCAGGCCAGATCAGGGTCAGGTGAGCCTGGAAGTCGGGGGGAGAGGGCCTAGGTATGAATACGCAGGGTTGCTTTCTCCTCTTCTGGGGCTGAGAAGCATTTGAGTCCACTCAAAGCAGGACAGTGGCCCACAGTGGGCAGGAACAACATTACATCATTGTCCTCTACCCAAGACAGAGCACAACACTTAGGTGGGTGGACATGAGTTGCTTAGGTGAGGGGCCAGGTAGGCTGTGACTGTGATTTGGGGATAGGATGGCTGACAACACAGCAGTCTGAAAGCAGACCTGACTCAATGTAATGCAATCTCAAGGCTGTTCTGGGGCTTGGTACCTCCCCAATGAAGTCAGCCATTGCAGGGAGGGTCCTGCAGGACCAGGATGTGCCTCCATGTGGCCACAAAGGCCCAAGGCTGCTGGTTTTAGGGTTCTGGATATAACCGCAGACAAGGTCTTGAGAAGAATCAGAACTACAGCTGCTTGAAAGTGAAGTTTTCTGTTTGACCTTGAAGCAGAAAAGAACTTTTTTGAGTGTCGCCAATGTGCTAGCCACATTCCATATGCTTCATCCTTACATTTCACCACAAATCTACACTCTAGGGGCAAGCATGCCCTCTTTAAATGCCTCTCCTATGCCCAGAGGAGTCAAGCAACCTGCACAAGGTCATACCACAGTAAGCCACCTAGAATCTGAATAGCAAAGTCAAAGCCTCTGTTTTAACATTGTGCCACTTCTTGAAATGCACAGAGATGCTAATGATGCTTTCTCTTCACTTTGTGAAGGCCACATCACCTTACTACCCATGTTTTCTGGAGCTCCAAAGGTATTTGCCCACTTGAAAGGTCCTTCCCTGATAACCATTCCCAGAGTCCTGTTACTGCTCTTCAAGAAGCAAGCTTCACCTGTTTTTCCCACGACAGTAAGCCAAACATTCTTTCCTAAGCTCTCCCTCCTCTACTGGGGATATTTTCTATTTCAAAATGGTTGAAATTATGCTGTGACAATTACATCTCTAATTCAAGATGGTTTTTTTTTCTTATCAATAATGGAAATGGTCTATTATTCTTTTGTTTTTGTTTTTAAATTGGGAAATTTTCACAACAGAGCTAAGCAGCTGAAACACATTTTACTCTAATACCCTGACATTATCAACTTTTGGTACCTTTAATTGACATTGTTTCCCTAGTATTGTGACTTGTTGATGCTTCTGTTAAGAGACAGGCAAACAGGTGGGGTAACTACGCTCTCCATGGCAAACTACCCAGAGAAGCCTCTCCTTCAGGCCCCCATCCCATCACCCCCAGCTCCTCTGCTTTCAGATGACCCAACCCATCCTGCACTGAGCAGTGGTTCCCCAAGTGTAGTGTCTGGACTGTAGCATCAGCACCACCCAAACACCTGTTAGAAATTCAAGTTCTCTGGCTCCACCCAGACTTGCTGAATCAAAAATCTCAGGCGTGCTGCCCAACAATCCAGATTTTCACAAGCTCTCCAAGTGGAGAACCACTGAGCTAGAGACTACAAAAAGCCTAGGAATGACCTCCCCCCAAAACCCCCTTCTTTCTTTCTTTGCATGTAGTCTCAGGAGCTCATTCTTTCTTATTTCCCAAAAGATCCATTTTCTGCAATTATTCCTTCACTTCCCCATTCCTGCAAGCTCTTTCTCTCTATTCTTTTCTTTCAGGTGGTTTCAAACATAAACATACCAAGGGGTCTTCTTGAAAAAGCATCTTTTGCTTGATCTCCTGTCCCATACATTCAACTCCCTTCTCTTCTTTCCTATATTTGTTACCTTGGCAATTTACCCTTTTGAGCATCACAGTCTCTAAGAGTAACAGTACCTATTAAACAGGCTGGCTCTAAGAGTTTAATGAAATAATATTAATATAAGGATGTGCTATGAGGGTTAATTCTAAGAGGCCTGGAATTAGCCTGAGCTGCTTTGCTGAAGTAAGAGATGCACCTGGTCAAAGTATAAAATGTGGTGACTAATATTGTTGTCTTTTACTCATGGAGACCAAGTGAGTTTCAGGGCAGGCTGTGCTAGTTTGTCAATATTATTTATTGATAATAATGAGACTTACAGTTTGTACCTCATTCAATGTGAGGGTGGGGTGTGTGGGGTACAGAAGGGGAGGCGGCTCTGACACTAGGGCTGGTCTTTTAACAATAAAGTACTTACATGACCAGTAGGGTATAAGAAACCCCAGCTAAGACTGCTTTAGGGCTGTCTAGTTTGGAGACATCCTTGCATAAGTTGGTGGTTCAGAGAAAGTACATCTGGTACACCCCGACAGGAGCAGGACAACTGCAGGGAGCTTGTGTAGACTTTGGCCTGTCCAAACCACTTGCTGAAAGGCAGTCTTTGGTTATAACAGGTCCTTTTGTGTTTGTTGCAATATAATATCCTTTCTCAGCAATAAACTATTGGTTGATAAGTACTGTCATTTGGAGCTCTGTGAATCTGTCTCTCTGCCATAGAACCCTGTCTGGCTGCTACTATTAGTGCAGGTGACATTATGGCTATCTTCCCATCTGCACCATTATCACACACAATTCCTTGCTGAATTCCTCACAAGAATTGTTCATTGGTCTCTTTATCACTTACTCCATCCTGTGCACTCCCCTGTCCTCTACCCAAATCTGGATCCCTCCTTACTACCTGATTGAAATCCTATCTCAAAAGTGACTATGTCATAGCCTTTTCAGCTCTTAATTAACACAGCTGGTCGCTGCTACTCTCTTAAACTATTCTTCATACTTGATACCATCATCCTTCATGATCTGATTATTCCTCCTCTCCCCACCACTTTAGTTTTCACTATTTCCTTTTTCCAACAAACTATTCTCCTAGATCTATCTTAGGCTCAGCTCTTTCCTTCAGATTACTGATCATACTCATTAAATGTTCATAAGCACTTGTGTTCAGATGGCCCCCAAGTCTCTCTCCCTAGTCTTGCTGTCTTTTCTACCCTTTTGATCCACAACTCCCTGATGGCATATTCACTCGAACATCTCAGGAGTACCTCAAAGTCATTATAACTTAGCTTCTTTGTAAAAGCTGCTGGTTCACCATGTTGATCAAGACTTAAAAATTAGATTCTCCCTCGACTTCTCCCTCTCCATTTCAATGGGTCCTTTTGTGTCGTTCTTTGAGTCAGTCTTTTTCTCTTTTTCTCCATGTCTCTCACCTCTCCTCTCTTCTCCCTGACCCTAGCAATCATGAAATTCTGATGTTGGTAGAGAATGGCCTTCTGTTTGTTTCCCTGTCTGTTCTCTTGATGCCACCATCAATAGGTCATCTGACTTCATGCAGTGGTGTAACAGGATGGCTTTAAGACTCTCCTCTGATTCAAAATGCATGATGAAAAAGAAAAATGATGAAAAAGAGAGTATCTACATCATAGTGTCAAAGTATCTCCCACAAAATATTTATTAATTATAAATCGTAACTTTACAGTAGAGAAGCTTGACAGAAACAACATTAATCAAGTGATCAAGGTTAACAAGACAAGCTTAAAGTTTGTGTTCCCCCTCCAAAAATCATGTTGAAACTCTAACCCCCAACGTGATAGTGTTAGGATGAGGGGCTTTTGGGTGGTGCTTAGGTCATAAGGGTGGAGCTCTCATGAATGGGATTAGTGAGAGCCATTATATAAAAGACCCCAGAGAGCTTTCTTCTCCTCCTTTTCCTATGTGAGGATCTTGGGAGAAGTGCACATTCTGCAATATCCCTCAGGAATAGAGATGCAGAATTCTTAATAAATATTAGCCAATAGAATTTGGCATATATAAAAATAAATATATACCACGACTAAGCAAAGTTGATTTTAGGGATGCAAGCCTGGTTCAATATTTGAAAATCAATCAGTATAATGCACCATATTAACAGACTAATGTATCAATTGATATATAAAAAAGATTTGACAAAATTTAATCCCCCTTCATGAACACAAGTTCAGCTTAAAGAGCATCTACAAAAATCTACTGCTTAATGTTCTGCGTAATGGTGAAAGTCACAATGCTTCCCTCCTAAGATTGGGAACAGGGCAATGATGTCTGTTTTCATCACCCTTATTTAATCTTGATGTGATGTTCCAGCCAATGCAATAAGGGAAGGGAAGGACATAAATGACATACAGATTGGAAGGAAAGAAACAAAAATGTTGCCATTTCCATAGGACATGATGTTCTATGTAGAAAATCCCAAGGAATCTACAAAAACTCCTAGTACTAATTATTGAGCACAGCAAGGTCATATGACACAAGACCAACGTACAAAAACCTATGCATAGATTTAACTCTATGTTAGCAATAAAAATGTAGACACTGAAATTAAAAATACAGTATCACTTATAATCTTTCATTAAGGAAATGAATACTTAGTTGTAAATCTTAGTAAACCTGTATAGGATTCATATTCTGAACACTATGAAACACTGATGAAAGAAATCAAAGACTTAAATAAATGAAGAAATATAATGTGTCCATACATTGGAAGACTCAACATACTAATGGTGCTAAAATTCCTCATATTGATAAACAGATTTAATGAAATTCCTGTCAAAATCCAGCAAGAATTTTTGTAGATATAGACAAGATTAATGTAATACACTTACATGGAAAGGCAGTGGCAGTGGAATAAGAATAGTTAAAATGATTTTGAAGAAAAAAGAATCAAGGAGAGTTAAATCTACCCAATATAAAGGTTTACCACACAGCTACAGTAAACAGACTGTGGCATTAGTAGAGGGCTAAACATGCAGATCAATGGAAAAGAAGCCAGAACCCAGAAGTACAGCCACACAAATATACCCAATTGATTTTTGTGATGGATAATTCACCCTCAGTGATTATTTTTTCCATTTCTATCAGAGCTCTAGAGTCTGATTTCTAGAAGGCAATTATTTTCTTCTTAGACTTCTTTGCTGTGACCCACAAATGAGAACAACCCTTCAGACATGATTTGGCCCACAGGGTAGAGAAACTCAGTGCGTTGATTAATTGAGACCCATTCGAATTTCTGCACCCTCAGAAACTCATATGAAGTTACTAGTTAAGCTTTTGTTTCCAGTTAAACAGCTAGGTTCTTTTGTTTGCTTTTTTTTATTTTTACCTTTCAATCTAACTCACCATTCCATTTCATCAGTACTAAATTTCATTCTGTTGTATTTGGCACACCACAACTCCTCTTTTTGGCTCTCAGTTACCTGATTCCCTGTGTATGCTTGCCAACTCCTGACCTGTAGCACTGTTTAAAATGGCTGGACAGGAAGGAAGGCATAGCCTTGTAGCAAACTACCGGAGACCCATTTCTAGGCTTAACTAAATGATGACAGATAATGTTTTCTTTGTTTACAGTATTTGACCTATCATTAAACTGACATCCAGGCTACATTTGTCCATTGTTATTATAGGACTGTCACAATGAATTTGCAAGCGCAGTGTTACAGCTTGAACGGGCCTTAGAAATAATCTAAAATCCAACATCTTCCATTTTATAAACGAAAAAAAAAAGACTCAGAGGTGAAGTGTTTTCTCCAAGATTAACAACAGATTAAGTGACAGTTTAGATATTTGAACTCAAATATTCTGATCCAAATATGGTTATTTTGTGTTTGCATTACATTATGCTTCCTCTTTATCAAATGCACCACAAAAATTCTGATGTATGATATCTCTAGGACTCCCCTACAAAAACTCTATCCAGGAAGAAAGTGTGGTAGAGCCTACCCTAGGTGCTGCCAACAGCACTTTTAGCTACTACTGTTTACCAGATGTCCTCCTTTCTCTAGTCACCTGTCCCAGAATGGTATGTAATATGGATATTACTATAATTTGCAGAATTAAATTTCCCTCTTCTTAAAACTCCTAAAAAATTTTTATATGAAATCTAAAAAAAAAAAAATTGAACTGATTAAAGAGAGAGCAAGCAGAGTAATGTATGCCAGAAGTGGGGGTGGGAGGTGGGAAAAATGGAGAAGGGGCTAAAAGGGTACAAACTTCCAGTTACTAAAAAGTTCTGGGGAGCCTAATGTACAGCATGATGATTACAGTTAACAACACTGTATCGTATATTTGAAAACTGCTATAAAAATGTAGATCTTAGAAGTTCTCATCACAAGAAAATAACGTGTAACTATGTAAGATGATAGATGGTAACTTTGTGGTAATGATTTCTTTCTCTCTGTAAATATTAAGTCATCATGTTGTACACTTGAAACTAATATGTTATATATCAATTATATCTCAAAAAAACTGAAAAAAAGTATTCATGAAAATTCTTGGGGTTACTATCAGAGGAAAATCTCCTGGATATATTGTTGATTTTACACTAATTTTGCCACACATCTGTACCTATACCACACAGCCTAGTTCTTGGCTAGGCTCTCCTACCACATAGTCTACTTCATCTTCTATTTACCTATATATATGGTGTGGTAAATGACCTACTAATTTTCTTCTTGATTTATACTAAATGATGATAACAATTTATACTAAATGATTTATACTAAATGATGATAACAATTTATTAAATACTGTTTTCCCACTGGATTCCATGTGAGAGCATGAGGTCTGGTTTTCCATATGGCACCCAACTGCCTCATCCTGATTTAGTACCGCAGCAAGCCATGCATCTCCCATGTTAAAATTTTATCCGACAGTATGGAATGTGCCTTCTACTTCTGAAATATTATTTTAAAGAATTGTGACTTTTGTTTAAAAATTATAAGTTCTAAATAAATGACAGCATATTCATAAACTAGAACATATAGAGACACTGAATTACATTTCTGAAATTTTAAATGCCATGGGGAAATGGAAATACTTAATGAGTAAAAAAATCAAGAGAAAACCACATATATGGTATGATCTTAAAAATGTAAAAAATGCATATATAAAAACCAAAAGAAAATACGTTAACATATTATTATACAGCCAAATCTGCCAATTGATTTCTTTATCATTTTGGGATTCCTGCATGACTTAAGAAGGACTCCTTGGGCAGTCTTCTAAACTTTCTCTAGTATTTGTATAATTGGACTTTTAACCCTACATTTAGATTTAAAATCCATCTGGAATTTACTCATCTACATGGCATATTGTTGGCATCCAGTTCTATTTTCTTTTAATATCATTGATTAAGACAATATTTATTAAATATGGCATCTTTTCCTGCTGAGTTATATATACATCTAATATGCTTGTACAACCTGCACCCCGATGTTTATAACAGCAATGTCCACAATAGCCAAACTGTGGAAGGAGCCTCGGTGTCCATCAAAAGATGAATGGATAAAGAAGATGTGGTTTATGTATACAATGGAATATTACTCAGCCATTAGAAACGAC
Organism: Vulpes lagopus; assembly: GCF_018345385.1. NCBI lineage: Eukaryota > Metazoa > Chordata > Mammalia > Carnivora > Canidae > Vulpes > Vulpes lagopus. The sequence continues at coordinate 97,464,598 of NC_054827.1, read as the reverse complement.
AAATACCCACCATTTGCTTCGACGTGGATGGAACTGGAGGGTATTATGCTGAGTGAAATAAGTCAATCAGAGAAGGACAAACATTATATGGTCTCATTCATTTGGGGAATATAAATAATAGTGAAAGGGAATAAGGGGAAAGGAGAAAAAAAATGAGTGGGAAATATCAGAAAGGGAGACAGAATATGGAAGGCTCCTAACTCTGGAAAACGAACTAGGGGTGGTGGAAGGGAGGAGGGTGGGGGGGTGGGGGTGACTGGGTGGTGGGCAGTGAGGTGGGCACTTGATGGGATGAGCACTGGGTGTTATTCTGAATGTTGGCAAATTGAACACCAATAAAAAATAAATTTATTATTAAAAAATAATATGCTTGTACAATTGCTACTCTCCTTCAGTGATTTTTATTTTTATTTTATTTTTTTCATTGTGGTGCCAATGCTATACCCTTTTGTCTGGTTTAGATATGTGATACTATTAGTATATGACCTAAGTCCCTCTTGCTATTCTTCAAACATTTCTTGCTGATATTTGTGAATTTGGGCTCAGTAAAAACAAAAATCTAGTACTGATCAAAGCTGTATATTATATTTGTATATTAATTTCAAAAGGATTGAGGTCTTCAAATTTAGCTTCCTTATCCATGAGCATGGTATATTTCTTATTATGTATATTTTTAAGTCTTTTTATTAAGAATTCATACTTCTCATACATGTTTTGGTAGGCATTCCTACAGCAAAATAGAAATGAAATATATACACAGTAGAGATTGGGAAAGGTTATTAATTTGAAAAAAATTAGACTTCCTAATGTATAAAAGCCCTACACAGGTGATAGAGAACAATAGTCAGAGGACAGTTGGCCAAAGCCATTCTTGTAAAAGAGGGATGGAGAATAGTTGTTAAAGGTAAGAGGGGATGCAACACCTACTGCATATCACAAGAAATGAAGGAAATGCAAAGCAAAGCAAAGTACTTTTTTTTTTCCTGGTGAAATTTGTAAAACTTAAAAAGAATCTCTAACACCCAGTGGTGATGAAGATGTGCACTTCACACATTACTGGTGGAAGTGTAAATTGAAAAAGATAGTGCCAGCATATACTAAAGCATCAAAATGCACATGTCCTTTGAATCATACTTTTAAGATTGTATCCTACAGAAATGAAGAGTTCCAGTACAGAAAAAAAAAAAAAACTATATACAATAGGCTCTGCCACCAGCATTTTTTGTGATGGCAAAAGTCTGAACATTATCCATTAGGGGAGTGCTGGGATCAATTTTGCTATAGCCACAGGATATTGTAATGAGCATGTTATTTTGAAGGTTTACACCTTTCTTCCTTAAATCATGTTTCCTTTGCAGCTTTCTCCTTTAAGGCTGATTTACACTCAGAATCAAAGAAGTCACCCACCAGCTCTGAGTCTCAATATGCTGGATTTTCTTAACCGCTTAGTAAGAATATAGTCTTGAAATCCAGGCTTACTGGAGACAGAGAAACCAATCAAGTAAGTGCCTGAATTCCAATAGTAGAGCTTTCTAAGGCCTTTTTCAGGTATTAAAGAACTTTGTATCTGCCAGGGGCATGGAAGCCTCAAGACTTCAAGAAGTGGGAGTAGAAAGCCCATTACTTCTAGTGACTCTGGCAGAGAGAAAGTTAGGGGAGGGGCACTGGGAGATACAGGCATCCTGTGCTCTTTCTGGGCCAAAGAACCAGGTAAAGAGGGTTGTCAAGAAGATGAAGAAGTAAAAGCAGCAGTGGGATGTTAAATTATACTTTGATCCTCTTTTGTGATTATGGAAGAAGGTCTGTCTGAATCTAAGTCTAATGCAGCAGTATAAGGGGGTTTTGCAGAAAGACATTCAGAAGAGAGTGAAGGGAAGTGAGAGACAGGGAGAAAGAGGGAGGCTAGAGAGGAGAAGAGAGACACACAGAGGAGAAGAGATAGAAAGGGAGAGAGAGGGGAAAGGGAGATAGAGGCTAAAAGAGAGTATGGACTGATACATAAATACACACTTATTTATAATAAAGGCAAGGAATAAAATGTTATCAGTCATAAGCTTTTGAGTGATAGGATTATTGATATATCATCTTTGCTTTTTTATGTGTTTTCTGAATTTTCCCTTATATAGTCATACATCATTTTTGTGATCAGAAAAACACAGACATTAAAACAAACAAAAAGGCATTAAGGCATTTAAATCTTTTTGCTGGGCAGCCCCAGTCACTTAGCGGTTTAGCACTGCCTTCAGCCCAGGGTGTGATCCTGGAGACCTGGGTGGAGTCCCACGTTAGGCTCCCTGCTTGGAGAGCCTGCTTCTCTCTCTCTCTCTCTCTCTCCCCATCTCTAATAAATAAATAAAATCTTTAAAAAAAATTAAATCCTTTTGCAATTCATCACAGAAAAGCTTTTTTTTTTTTTTTCCCCTCTAGTAAGGCTACAACCAAACCAGCTGAATGATCACAAACCTAAATCCACAACTGAGTATGTGTCCCAGGTACATATGAAAAACTGGTACCTGCAAATGAGGTGCCAAGCCTTGAATTTTATTAAGCTGCACTGTCATGGGAATATACATGCCTGAAAAGTGAGATCCAGTTCTCAGAGAACCAGATTCCCACTACATCAGGAGGCAGGTCTGTCCCCCCCCATTGTCTATGGTGCCTTTGGACTGGCCTCCAGCAATGCATGGCAGTATGACAAGGTAAAAGCAAGTCCTCAGGCAGGGGGGGAAACTGGAGGGAAAAATCAGAAGACAAGACCAACATCTGGGCAATAAGAAAGAAAGAAGGACCCTTTCCAGTTTGTGATTTAGGGCCCCAAGACACTCACCTGTTCTGGGAGGTAACACTACAGAAAATCACTGGGTTTATTTCTTGGGCTGCAGAGCCAGCCACCCCTGTCTTGGTAATAGTGGCCTGTCCTGGCTGTGGCCTTGTAAACACGAAATAATAGAAATACAAAAATGAAGAATGTGTAGTTATTCCTGTAAAATCCTTTGTTCACTTCTTTGATCTAATCAACATGGGGAAACAGGGCTCAAATTAGGACACTTGACCATCATGCTTGATGCAGAGTACTGGCTAGCAAGTGAAGTCTTCAGCATCAGAACAACGGAGTGTTAATTACAATGATGTGGATGTCCTTGAACACAGCCACACTGGAAGGATGAAATAAAATAATTTAAAAAGTGAGATTCCAATTCCAGGAAAAGATGGGATAGACAAACTTTCACCTATTCTGATCACTAAGAACAGTTTAAAACTCTGGGCTTTACACATTATCATAAAGAAACAGAGAAAAGCAATAAACAAATAAGCCTAGAAATACTAAAAGGTGGAGAGTAAAAGGCAGACTGGCTAGGGGCCCTGGGACCTGGAAAACAAGACAGTGGTGAGGTCTCTGGGTTTCCTTTATGCTTGATATATCTTGGTCTGGGTGTTGGACAAGCCAGTGACTTGGCTATGCCAATGGACACTCTCAAAAGCAGCCTGCTTTCTCTGGCCAAAGGACTAAAAAAGAGGCAGCCTAACAGGATGGAAAATTTTTAGACAATGCCTTCATTACACTAGCCAAATACCATGGAAAAAAACTGTGATTCCACCCTACCCCTGAATGGGGAGCCTAGACTTCCATCCTTGTTGGACTGAAATGAGACACCTCTATCTCCCCAACATGGGTGGTATCAGAGAAAGTTGAGAGGGGAGGCAGGACTTTCATCCTTGTTTGTGGTAAGAAGACTCTCTCTTTGTACATTGTCAGCAGTAGCTACATGGGGAGGCTGGAATCCCATCCCCATCCAAAAGTAACACAGCATTCTTCTCCTCTCCACCTAAGTAGTGTCTGTAGGGACTAAGTGGGTGAGGGATTTCCTCCTCACAGCCAGGGGAGTAACAGATGAAGCCTAGTGGGAAGCCTGGACTTCCATCCCAGCCCAGCAGTTACAAGGTGTTCCTCCTTGTTTCCCTAGGGTGTCCATGGAGGTGGAATGGGGAAATTTGTCTTCCATTCCTACATGGAAATAATGAGGTGGCACAATCCTTCCTTTACCAGTCTGTTGTCCAAAGAGGACTGCCAAAACAAATTTTATTTTTTGATTTTTAAAAAGCTTTTAGATTTGTCTATTTATTTAATTTTAAATTCATATAGCCAACATATAGAACATCTTTATTTCAGATGTAGAGTTCAGTAAATAAGTAATTCATCAGTAATTAAGTAATTCATCAGTAATTAAGTAATTCATCAGTTGCATATAATACCCAATGCTCATCATTTCAAGTGTCCTCCTTAATGCCCATCATCCAGTTACCCTATCCTCCCCAGCAACCCTCAGTTTCTTTCCCATAGTTAAGAGTCTCCCATGGTTTGTCTCCCTCTCTGATTTCCTCTCATTCCATAAAACAGAAACTTTAAATAGGATTCAGAATCTCATAACATAATATGCAAGGTATAATTGAAAACTACTCATTACACAAAGAACCAGGAAAATCTCAACTTGAATGAGAAAAGACAATCAATAGATGCCAACATCTATGTGACACAGATGGTGGGATTCTCTGACAGAAGTTTTAAAGCAAATATCATACAAATGCTTCAACAAACAATTACAAGTATGCTTGAAACAAATGAGAAAGTAGAATGTCTCAGTAAAGAAACAGAAGATATAAAGAAGAATCAAAGAAGAACCAATGGAAATTTAGGACTGGGAAAATAAAATAACCTAAATGAAAAACTTATTGGATAGGTTCAGTAGCAAAATTAATAGGACAGAGAAAGAATCATTGAACTTAAAGATAGAACAATAGAAATTACCCAATCTGAACAGAGAAAATAGAAAAAAATTAACCAAGGCTCAGGCACCTGTATATACAACAAAAGACATAAAGTTTGTTTCATCAAAGTTTTAGAAGGAGAGGAGAAAGGATCTGGGGTTGAAAAAGTATTTGGGAGAAATAATGTCTTAAAATTTCCCAAATTTGGCAAAAAACAAACCTACATATTCAAGAAGCTGAACAAACCTGAAATACCATAAATCAAAAAAAAAAAAATCTACATCAAACACAAAATAATCAAACTCCTGGAAAAAATCTTGAAAGTAGAGGGAGACAAATGACATCTTACTTATAGTGAAGAAACAACTCAAATGACAATGGGTTTTTTAGAAACCATAAGGACTAGCAGGAAGTGGAATAACATTTGTCAAGTGCTGAAAGAAGAGAACTGTCAACCCAGAGTTCTATATCCAGCAGGAATGAAGGAGTAATTAGGACATACTCAGATGAATAAAATCTAAGAGAATTTGTCACTAGTAGGTCCACTCTAAATGAATGGCTAAGGAATTTCTTAAAATGGAAAAGAAATGAACCACCACCACAAAACCACAAAACCCCCCAAAACTTAGGATATCCTTCTTTTCTAAATAATATTCAATGTTTGAAGCAAAAATTATAACTTTGATGTGATTGTCAAAATATAAATAGAGGAAATATTTAAAATAATTATTAATAGGAGAGGGTAAAGGGACTTAAAAGGAGGTAAAGTATCCATACCTTATTTAAATTGGTAAAATATCAACACCAGTATACTATGCTAAGTTACATATACACAATGCAATACCTGGAGAAATTATTTAAAAAAAACAAAGACTTGAACTCATACTGTGTGTTCTATAACCACAGTGGAATCAAAATTGGAAGTCAATAATAGAAAAAAATTAAAAAGCCTTCAAATAGTTGGAAACTGAACAATGGACTTCTAAAGAATCCATGAGTTAAAGAGGAAGTCTCAAGAGAAATAAAAAAAACATACTGAATTGAAAGAAAATAAAAATGCAACATAACAAAATTTGTAAAACATAGCTAAAGTACTGCCAAAAGGTAAATTTATAGCACTGAATGTTTACATTAGAAAACAGTAAAAGCCTCCAGTCAATAATTTAAGCTCCCACTTTATGATACCAGCAACGCAAACACATAGCCAGCAAATGGAAGAAGATAATAAAGAGTAGAAATCAATAAAATTGAAAATAGCAAAACAGTAGAGAAAAACTAATAAAACAAAAAGCTAGTTCTTTGAAAACATCAATAAAATTGATAAACCTGTAGCAAAATTGACAAAGACACAAATTACCTATAACAAGAGTAAAACAGGATATTGCTACAGATGCTCAGACACCAAAAGCATAATAAGGGAATATTACAAACAACTGTATACATGTAAACTTGGTCACTTAGATGAAATGGACCAATCCCTTCAAAAGCACAAACTACTATGACTCATTAAATATGAAATAGATCATTTGAATATCCCTCTAATTATTAAAGAAATTTAATTTACAATTTCAAATTTTCCTAAAGAGAAATACCCAGGCTCACACTGTTTCTGAAGAATTTTGAAAAATACAACCACATGTTTAAAAATAATGCCATTCCATACAAGCTCTTCCAGAAAACATAAAAGTAACTTTTCAATTACATTAATGAGGCCAGTATTACCTTAATACTAAAATCTAAGAAATACAATACATAAAAAGTAAATAATATTCTTAATAAATATAAATACAAATATTACTTATATGTCATAAATAACATAAATAAGTATAATAAATAATACAAACTCTATTTGGTCATGGTATAAAAAATGTATATATGTATGTTTGATGGGATGAGCACTGGGTATTATACTATATATTGGTAAATAGAATGTCAATAAAAACAAAAAAAAGAAATTATATACATACAAAACCAAGTCAGATTTATTCCAGGGATGCAAGAATGGTTCAATATTAAAAAATGTATCAGTCTAATCAACCATATTAATAGGCTAAAGAAAAATCACACAATATCATTCATGGCCAAAACTTTCAGAACATTAGGAATCAAGGGGAATTTCTTCAATTCGATACAGAATTATGCAAGAACACTATAGCTAACATAGTTAATGGCAAAGGGCCAAATGTTTTCTAACTATGATTAGAGTCAAGGCAAGATGTTTGCCCTCACCACTTTATTCAGCATAGTACTGGAAGCCCTAGCCAGAGCAATAAGACAAGAAAAGGAACTAAATGACATACAGATTGGAAGGAAGAAATAAACTGTTCCTATTTGCAGATGACATCACAGTCTACATAGAAAATTCCCCAAAGAAGCTACAAAAGATTCCTAGCATACAGGAGTTCAGCAAGGTCACATGATAAAAAAATCAATATACAAAAATAAACTGTTATTCCTATATGCTAGAAATTAACCCATGGACACAGAAATTAAAAATACAATACCATTTGCAATAACTCAGTAAAGAGATGAAATACTTAGGTATAAGTCTAACAAAATGTGTATAGGATTTATATGCTTAAACTGTAAAAACTGATGAAAAAAGTAAAAGAAGATCCAAATAAACAGAGACATACTGTGCTCAAGGACTGTAAGACTCAACATTGTAGAGATGTCTCCGTAAAATGATGTATAGGTTTTAATGTAATTTCTATCAAAACCCCAGCAATATTTTTGCAGATATAGACACTGTATTATATAATTGATATGGAAAAACAAAGAAACTAGAAGATCCAAGCATTTTGAAAAATAAAAATAAAATGGGATTAAACACTATCTATAACACTTATTACACAGCTACAGTCTATTATAAGGCTAGATAGATCAACAATATAGAATAGGAAACCCAGAAATAAACCTACACAGGTACACCTACACAGGTGTTTTATTGATTTTTCTTTTTTAATTTTTTTGCTTTGGCTGTATTTTTAAACAGCTTTATTGAGATATAATTCATGCACCATACAATTAATTACTCATTGAAAATGTACAATTCAATGATTAGTTTTAAAAATTGTGGAAATATATATGTGACATAAAATTTGCCACTATAATTGTTTTTAAGTCTGTAATTCAGTGGCATTTAAAAAATATGGAGAATTTCATGAATTTACATGTCATTCTTGCTCATGGCCTATAGTAATTTTCTCTGTATCATTCCTATTTTTGTACCCATGCTACCAAAGTGAGTACTGGCCAACTGATTTTTGATAAAGCTGGAAAAGTTATTCAATGGAGGAAGGACAGTCTTAGGCAAATGGATTTCACTTGCTGATTGCATATCAATTGTTAAAAAAAAAAGCCCAAAACAAAACAAAACAAAAGCCTCAACCTCAAATTTTATACAAAAATTAACTAAATATGGATTATAGTTTTATACATAAAACACACACCTACAAAATCATTAGAAGAAAAAAATTGGAGAAAATCTTCAGGATGTAGGGCTTGGTGACAAATCAAAAGCAAAAATCAATAAATTGGACTTTATCAAAATTAAAGCCCTTGGATCTGTGAAGGACCCTGTTAAGAAGGTGAAATGACAGGCTGGGAGAAAAGGTTTGCCAACCACATGCTGACAAACAACTATCTAGAATATATAAAGAAACTCATCATTCAACTCTAAAATACAAACAATCCAATTAGAATATGGGCAAAAGCCCCAAAGAGGCTATATAAAGAAATGCTTTTACTTCTGCTCCTGTGGCCAGTATGTAAATGGAACACAAAATGATTCAACAGCAATACTCCAGACCCCGCAGACAGGGGAGGTTTGAAGATGTGACTCAGAAAAGACTGCAGAGACACCAACAGGGGATCAAGGTCGTAGTGGCTGTACACTGGGTTTTCCTCAGTAACTACTAACCAGAGAGCCATGAGACTTTCACAGAGACAGGGGAAAAGGCTCACACTAACCTCTCAGCACTACTGGCACCAGGACACACCTAGTAGGGGCAGAGAAAGCCAGCCCTAGCTGCTTAAAGCATTTAAATTTGAACTTGAGCCAATTTGTTGACACAGAAACTTTTTTCCCCCCAGTTATGGCATTTGCTTTTCAAGAGTGCTGCATGGAATAAACAGGGTCCCCGTGGTCCCAAGTGCCCAAGCCGTGGGTTCCATGGTGCACACTTAGTGTTTTATAGCAGTGCTGTGTCAGGCAGTGCAGAAAAGTGGGGAGAAAGATAAGGTGTTCTTTAGAATATTGATCCAACTCCACAGACTTCCAGAGTGTGCAAATAAAGTCAGTGCCCCTCTTAGAGAGTGAAGCTCAGTGGGACAAAGTCTTGCCTGGTACACAGGGTGAGACCACCCAGCTTGGGAAGCAGTGGTGGGGGATTATGCTAGGTTCAAATCAGAGTTTGGGGATACTGAGCATTTTACCTATTCTGTTTGTAGTTTAGATGAGGTCACACACAGAGTGGAAGTGCTGAGGTGACCAAGACAGAATGAGAATGAGCAGTGATGAAATGAGGCTCATGCTGTTAACTGGCTAGTTCATGAGGTGATGAAAGCTTGATTTTCCAAACAGTAATGGGACAAGTACATCATGCAAAGGTGTGATAGGTGAAAAATGATGATTTTTCAGCAGGCCTTTGACTTGAAGGGGATGTGAAGTGGGTCATAGGCTCTCAGTTACTCCTTTAGGGTATAGACCAGGGTGATGTCATAGTTTGTCTCACCCCCTGCTTCAGCCAGTCTCCTGGAGCTGACTCTATCCAACAAGCAGTACATTGCCTTTGGTTAAGATGACATGCCACTATGTCTGAGCGTCTCACTTTCTTCCCTGTTCTTTACAGCACATTGCCTCATCCTAAATCCCCTGCTCAAAATTGTTTTCCTTCTTTTTTCCTCCCTCTCTCTTGCCTTACTTCTTATCACTAATCTCCATAATTCTGCCAACCTCACTGGCTATAAATCACTTTGAAGTCACCTGGTTCTCCAGGGGGAATAAAATCTAAATTGCACAATGATATCTGTAATACCTACAAAGCCTTGAAAAATAGGGAAATACAAATTCAAGAATGGGAAAGCTTATACCTCCCTAACACTTCCTAGAGCAAGGTCTTTTTCTTCCTAGCAAAGTTGCAAAACTCCACTAAGTTTAATTCTGAGAATTGATTCCACGGTTTGCACAGGTGTTCAAAGGACATATGAGAACAATACATATTTGAGATAAGTGGGAATAACGCACTTTTGTTTGTGCCATCTCAGATTGGGGTGCATCAGCTGCATTCTTTGAAGCTTTCTCCGTGCGTAAACTGTGAGTGTCTGGGGAGCCATGGACCAGGACGGTAGCCCCAAAGGGGACTTTTCTTTCCTCCTTCAGCAGATGTATATTGTGTTTCTCTCTCCATTTCCTGGGCAAAGACCTTCTAAGCACAAAAGTGTGGTAAGGAAGTACAGCTATGAAGCAGGTCACATGGTGGGGTCCTGCCCTGGAGGCCCATCTGGAGCACCCAACAAAGGTCTGACAGGTAGCACTAAGTAGTGAGTTAGCTGCCCAGGTAAAGACTTGGGGAAACTAAATGTCCATGACATGGGGAATGTAATCAAAATGCAACTTATTTTTCTCTCCTTCTGACCTCCTATTTTAAGGGGGGGACTTTAGCTGAGGGAATTCAGAAGAGTTGTTCTTTCCCCTGGGTGGGAATCTGGCATACTCCCTGACTTACAAACACAGTCTGCACTCTAAGTGGAGTGTATTCTGTCTACTATGTGAATTACACCTCCATCTCTAACCTTCATTTAAGGTAACCTTCTCCTTCTGCCCCTCTAACCCCAGACTGGGGGCTCCTGCCTGCTAAATTTGAGGTAGGGGAAGAGAAGTTTGAACTGAGAATACTCCAGACTTCACCTTGTGCCCCCAGGCCTGGCAGAGCTTTTCACTAGGAAATGTCATTAATAGGGTGAAAGGCAAACCAAAAAAGAAAAGTTCACTGAGCCCTGCCGCATCAAGAAAGAATTTAATAAGAAATAGTTAATCCAATACCTGAACATTTCATAAGCAGACACCTGAATAGCCAAGAATCAATGAAAATTTGCTCAGTCTCATCATTTGGTACCACAAAAATGAAATTAAAATCACAATTAGATACCTGCCATATCTAAAATTACTAAAACAAAAAATACCAAGTGTTGGTGAAGATGTGAAGCAATTTGATCTTCCTCTAGGGCTTGTGAGATTGTAACTGGTTCAACACTTATGGAAGATTATTTGGAAGTATCTGCCAAAACTGATCACACACATACCCTATATGACCGCAATTTCAGTACTTGGTACATACTCACCCATAATGTATCCACATGTATACTAAAGTGTATGGGAAGTATCTTCATAGCAGCATACTACTCACAGCGCTAAGAACTAGAAGCAAACCAAATGAACACCAATAGTAGAATGGATAAATTGGCATATATACACAAATGGACAAAGAGTATATATGAGTAGCATTGTATGAACGAATGACCTGGCGCTACATGCAATATACTATTTTATTCATCATGTGAAGTTTACAAATAACCTACAGACTGGAAATCACAATAGTAGATAGAGTGGACTGAGAAAAAAGGGAGTGATGGGGAAAAAACAAGGGGGTAGAATGGATGCAGATAATGAGCTGTTTTTTGGTCTGAGTGGTGATTACAAAGGAATATTTGCATTTCTATAACTCATGAGGCTGTATATTTTGATGTGTGTTTTTCTGTAGGTATATTATACTTTAATAAAAATGATGGGCAATAAAAATCTGTGGACCGTAAAAGAGCCCTTATGTAAACCTACTAAACAGGTTCATGAAGGACTTCTCCAATCCAACTTCTGTCTACACACTTTTTTGAAAAACAGCCTTCCTGGCACATAGCTGGACATCTGCTAGCATGCTATTGATCATTTCACTCAGTCTGAACACTTTTATCCATATCAGCAAACCACAGTCTGCATCTTCCTCCAATTCCTTTTTCCCAACACCAGACAGATCTTTATTTTTTTTAATTTATTTTTTATTGGTGTTCAATTTGCCAACATATAGAATAACACCCAGTGCTCATCCCATCAAGTGCCCCCCTCAGTGCCCATCACCCAGTCACCCCCACTCCCCACCCACCTCCCTTTCTACCATCCCCAGACAGATTTTAAAAGATACAAATTATATTACATAATTCCCTGCTTAAAGCCCACCAATAGCTTCCCACTGCACTGGAAAAAACTCCAGATTGTTTCTCAGCTTTTAATATCTTTGTGTGTTCTGCACCACCTGCTGTGCCCACCTCTCCAGGCTTACCTGGAACCAGCACCTATGAATGGCTTTGCTAGAAGAGCTTCCCCAGCGCATCCCATGTTCTTCCTTTCATTCCAAGCATCTGCATCACCACTGCTGAGAAGCCTTCTTTACTCTTGTCTAAACTGCCTTCCCCTTTATTTTATTACCACACCAATGACTACTTCTACATAATCTGTAATAACATTACCCAGCCATCCATTCATCTGTCCATCCAGCCTGTATATGTGCCCTCTGGAGGATTTATATTCTGGGAATTTGCCTATTTTGTCTCCCTGGGACTTGGTATATAGCACAGTTCAGGGTATGTGAAAGCTGCTCAGTACAAGTGTGCTGAAGGAGTAGGTTAATGAAAATTATAAAGGCAACTACCCATTCAATGTATTCCTCTGATTTACACCTGAGTATTGCCTCTTGAACTCCAAAGTGAGCCTTTCTCGAAGAGTTCATTGCCATTTCAACAAAACTGCACTGAGCTCTTTCTGGCTCGGCAGTGTGCTACATACTGAGGGGGCACTGAGATAAGACACTGCCCCCATTTTAGTGATGGAGTGAGATAAACACACTACTGCAAGTGCATACTGGTTTGTAAGGAAGTTATATAATTGTAAAAAATGTTATGAAAATGAAACCAATCATTTTTCTTTTCTTTCTTTCTTTTTTTTTTTCTCATCAGAAACCTAAGAAACAACCCAAGGAAAAGCATTTAAAAAGGTTTACTGGTGGGGCATGTGGGTGGCTCAGTAGGTTAAGAGTCTACCTTTGGCTCTAGTCATGATCCTGGGGTCCTGGGATTGAGCCCCCCTTGTGGGGCTTCCTGCTTGGCAGGGAGTCTGCTTCTCCCTCTCCCTCTACCCCTCCCTCTACTCATGCTCGCTTGCTTTTATGCTTTCTCTGAAATAGGTGGAATCTTAAAAAAAAAAAAAAAGGTTTACTGGTAACCATTCTGACCTAATTAAAAAATATTGCTTAATTAGGGGTGATTGGTGGCACAGTTGGTTAAGCGTCCAACTCTTGATTTTTGCTCAGGTCATGATCTCAAGGTTCTTGGATTCAGCCCTGTGTCAGGCTTCCCACTCAGTGAGGAGTCTACTTGTCTCCGTTCCCTCTGCCTCTCCCACTGTGTGCTCTCTCTGTATCTCTCTCTGTCTCTCCCTCTCAAGTAAATAAATAAATCTTAAAAAAAAATACTGCTTAATTATTTTAATAATGCAGTTTGTATTAACACCTTCACTCTGTGGTCTGGAATATTACATTGTTGAGATGCACTGGCAATCAAAGAAAATGGACTATACAATTGTGCATGAAATGTGAATGGGCACAACCCTCACAGAAAGAAGCAGGGCAGAAAGGAGCAAAGACCAGCAAAATGCATACACTGGGACCAGCAAGAACGCCATGAGAATGTCCTACAGGAAAGAAAGGAGGTTCGCTCTGATGGTGCTCAAAGACCTTCACCACTGTATCTCAAGGACACACAGGAAGCAACATGAGTACCCAGCAAAGAGGAACATTGTTAGGAAATCTGGTTTACTGACTTCAGTGGAACATTTTCAGACATTATAAGTTATCTAAAAAATGAAGATGTTTCCAAATGGCATGTTGCCTGTGATGCCCTTTGTAAAATCTGTACATATGGACACAGAGAAATCTAATCAGGTTACTTCCCTCTGAAGGCCGCCAGGTGCCTACACCATTTCACATGAACTATGAACTTTGAAGATGGCAAAATAAGTCAGTGTGATGGGTGCAAATGGCCTTCTTTGATTTAATGTTCTCTACTTCATTTAAGTTTTTTTACATTTGAAATAATCCAGACATACAAAAAAGTTGCAAAAATAGTACAAAGAATTCCCACTTACCTCAATACAGCTAAACACTCCAAATGTTAAAGTGTTACATTTATTTTATCATCTCTTCTACATATGAATCTAACCTAAAGACCCTACTGAAGTTTCACCCACTGTTGCAACAATGTCCTTTGTTGCAAAACACTTGTTTTCTGGTCTAGGGTCTCACATTTACTTCATGTGTATGTGTTTAACCTAGTTTTTAAAAATCTGAAACATCGAGTCCCACATCAGGTTCCTTGCATGGAGCCTGCTTCTCCCTCTGCCTGTGTCTCTGTCTCTCTTTCTCTCTGTGTCTCTCATGAATAAATAAAATCTTAAAAAATAAATGTTTAAAAAAAAATAAAAATCTGAAACAGTTTCTCAGCTTTTCATTTCATGACCTTGACATCCTACTTAGGTATGGAATGTCCCTCCATTTGGATCTGTCCTGTGATGACTGATGATTAGAGTCATTGTACATTTCTGGCAGGAATAGGACAGAAGTGATGCTCTGCTCCCAGTGTGCCCAAGCACCAGGAGACACCTGACGCCTACTGGGCTCTATTTGGGCTCATCACTCATGATGTCAATTTTGGACTCTCACATAAGAGGATGCCTATCTGGTTCCTCCCCTATAATGTTACTATATCTTCATTTGTAATTAATATTAGCTTGCATGGAGACACTGTAAATACTCTACATCTCATTGAATTTGCCCCCACTGGTTTAGCATTCAGTGATATTTTTGCCTACAACAATTAAAATTTGGTGGTTGTCAAATAGAGATTTCCTAGTTCCTTTCTTTCTTCTACACTTATTAACTGGTATTCTACTATAAGAGAAAGCTTTTCCTTGCCCCCTTCCTATTTACTCATTTATTTATATTAGTATAGACATAAGCATTTTTCTTTCAATCCTTACCTATTTAATAAGTAGTAACCTATTGCTATTATAATTAGTTTGAGGCTCAAACTGTCACAGTGTCCACGATGTGTTTTTTCCTGAAACTTCAGTTACATGAACACAGTATGCTTCTTTGACTCTCTTCTCATGGTCCTATTTCTCTGCTGGATAATTCCTATTAGCCAGTTTCCCCAACTTCTCTTACCCTCCCTTCTCAAATCTTGCTATGACTTCAATATCTCCATTCTTCTCTTTGATCTCGCTACCTGCCCACTTGTGTAGGCTTAAGCAGTGGGGTTTGTGACTTAAATTTCTTTCTTACCTCTGTGAAGAACCTAACTGGTCCATATGAGGTGCTCAATAAATAAATGTCTGCTGAGTAAGTGACTAGGGCAAAACAAAACAATAGTGGAAATCCTTTTATTCTACACAACCTGTAATTCTACAGGGTTCTGTATATTAGATTAAGTCTCATAACTTTGTTGTTGAAATCTTCCATATCCTTGCTAAATTTTTTCCTGTCATTTGAAGTTACTTAGAAAGCCAGATTAGTCTCTCTCTATGATTTGCATTCATTACTTCATATGCTGAGACTTGGGGCATGATGTTTTAAATTTCTTCTTCAGTTTTGGTCCCAGGATTTTCCCTTCCTTAATAACTTGGATGAGTAACATACATTTCAAAGAAACACATCCTACACTCAGCTTCAGAGAGTCTGATATCTTTCCAAATCAACCCTCCTGGAATCTTCCTGTCTCTGTCCTGTCTCTGTTCAGGGCAACCCCAGGTTTCCCTTTCTTTTGGCCAAAAACTGTAGGAGTCAGTGTGAACTTTTTCTTTCCCACTCCACATCTGGCCATCTGACAAGTCCTGTTGGGTTCTAAAAACAATTTGAACACTTATCTGCCTTCTTCTCACCGATCCCCCTGCCTCTATCCTCATCTTTTCTCATCTACATTATTTATTGCAACCATCTTCTCCCTAGTCTCCCTGCTCAGAAAGGCTGACTTCTAGTTTCAAAACAGCAGTCACAGGGACTTTGATAACTACAAGTTGGATCAAGTCCCCCTGCTTAAGACCCTCCAATGATGTCCCATCTTACTTAGAGAAAAAGCCGAAGTCCTATAAGTAAGGCCTGATAATGCTTCTGATGACATTGTGCTTGATTCCCCTCTGATCCCATCTGCTTTCTCCTCATCTCTCCCCACCAGCCTTACTCGTCCTGGATGTTTCTTCTTCCTGGGACAGACATCCCTCTCCTGCCCCCATCTCCCTCCTCTCTTGCTCCAGATCTTCCTTAAAATCACCTCCGGGGAGGGCTCCCTAGACCCTTTTGTCTAAATGCTAATTCCCCCCTGTGAGGTCTTCACTGCTTCATATCTCTGTTCTCTGCATTGATCACTCACAATTTATACATTACACATATGTATTTTTTGTCCATTTCCCCCATTAGAACATAATTTCCATGAGGACATGGAGTTCTTTTGGTCTATACACTAATAAATATACAGTCCCTGGCCCAAAATAGGCATATAATACATACTTAAAAAATTAAATTGAAATGCATTGTGTTCTATATCTGCAAAGATGTTTCTAACTTCTTTCTGCTTTTCTAGTTAGAGAAAGAGTTTTCAGGATATCTAGTGTAGCATTCTGTGGGAAATCTATGCTGTGATTTCTATCTAAGAGGAAAAATAAGTAGACTTAGGCTGCTCTTCACTCTAAAATCAGGTTGAAAATCTGTCAAGGAACTGCTCATCTCTAAGCAAAAGAAATCCAATAGCATCCTGTTAGAGACAATCAGACAGACCCAACTGTCCTTTTTTTTTTTTTTAATTTGACCTTAAATACTAATACATTTTGTATTGCAGAGTTTGTGGCTGATCCCTGTAAAGGCCTAATGGTAACGTATATGTTCATATTAATGATAAATAATTAAAATATTCTAAAAAGAGAAAGATTGTGGAGGAGTTTAAAGTTACTCACAAGACACTACCAGACAGGTGTTGCATGATTCACCCATGTTTTACAGACTGTTTCAGTAACTTCCTTCTGTGTCACATCCAATAAAGTCACCATTTCTGTATCTTGAGATAATCAGGGTGTAACAGTATAGCATTAGACTGTTTTAGTAGATGTTTTTACAATGGGGGGAGAAAGTATTAGAATATCCTTAAGTTTAAGTGAAGGCAAAGTCAATGCTGTTTCAAATGCTAACTTTGTAAGAGCACAGAGCCTTTGGGCAGCCACATTTGTCCTATATTGTCAAAATAAGTGGCCACAGGTAATTTCCTCCACTTTCATGTTCCTATTCTTTTCTATATCAATATTCCATTTGAGCTCTCCTCCCTCAGGGCACAATCTTCACCCACAGTTAGCCTCTGAAAGAATTTCTCAATAACAAAAGTTGAAAATCAAGTAAAAAAACCTTACTACTCATTTTCTCCCTTATTATTTGTGAAAGACACTAAGAATTTTGTCTAACACAAAGTAAGGTAATGATTTATAAATCAATGTGACCATTATTTGGTTTCCTTTTTCTGCCCATAAAGCTAAATTTTATATTAAATTAATGAAGGATATTGAAAAAATCATGTGACTCTCCCACAGAGAAGCCAAGCAACAGCTTGCCTTTGATACAGAAGTAAAGGCAAATGCTCTGCACATCAGCCTCCACATCAAACCTCAGGTCATGGCTGGTGTATCTCTCATCAGATTCCTCACATGTGACTTGAAGTATATGCTCAATAAAAATATGTTGACTGAGTGAATTAATACATAATTGAAGAAGAAGAGATTAGGATCTGGGTGTGTAAACAGTTGGCAGAGCAAAATGGCTGGCCTCAACCTGAGGGTGCAACCTCATCCTTCCTTGCATGGACTCTGGGTATTTAGCCCAGACATACTATGGGGAACAAATTTGTTACTATTCCCTGTGGTTAATTTTTATTTAATCACCTAAATTACACACACACAATTATGTGTGTAAAAAACTATGTGAGGGCACAAAGTAAAAATGTTCCTAAGCCACGGTCCACCCCTGATGGTAGAGGAAACCTCTAAGGAGCCCATGCAAAGTCAGCCAGCAGCTGTGGGTGTTGGGTTGCTGAGGAGCCATGTGGGGGCTACAGGATGGTCTGGTTAAAAGGACCCCAGTTCCACTTTTCCACTCCTGACCTTACCGATGACATAACAGGTCCAGGCAACATAAAATTACATCCTAGGGACAGGACCACACACGAAGGATCCAGGGCTTTAGCTGGCTGTTGTTTATGATGCTCTGGATTTCTGATCTGACTGTCCTGGCAGCTGTGACTCCAGCCCCTAGCTCTCCTTGACAGCAGCATAGATGAGAAGAGAGAAGGAAAAGATGCTGCCTGTCATTGTCCCTGAGAAGTTCTTTAGTGCTGTTAAAGAGGGAGCTGGCTTATCTTAATGGGACAGTGAATCTAACCATGGAAGGCAGGCCGGTGAGGGGGGAAAGCAGGCAAGGAAGCAAGGACCAGGAGGCCAAGATGACCAAAGCATCAGAGGCTGGAGCAGCTGGGGGAGGCCAGGAGGCCAGGTCAGCTGCCTTCTCCTCTCAGATCCCTCAGGTTGGCCTGCACAGCACAATTTACCTTTGATGGCAGTACCAGTGTTACTGAGGACACAACTGACCACCACCTGAATCTACACTCTGCCCTTCACTTGTATGACATCATGGCGGGGTGTCTGGGAACTTCAGCTCAGTGATCAGCCTTGCAGAAAGAAATCTGGGTCCTACGTCCTTCTGAATCTTTCCTTTACAAGCATATAATTAACATATCAAGAATATAATTAAGATCATGTTATATAGTCTTGGGCGGCTTGTTTCTCATAACCATGGCTGTTTTCCTATGCCAGCAGACAGAGCTAATTCGTTGCCTACCTGCTGGCCACATAACTTTCCACTGTGTAAATGTACCTGATTCACTGAGCTCTTTCCTTGCCTTGGGCTTTGTCTTATTAGAAAACAAGAGTGAAACGGGGACCCCTGTTCGGGTATCTTGGCCTGCATAGGCAGAAATGGCTGTAGGAAAGATTCCTTAAAGTAGACGTGGTTGTTAAAATGGAATTAGAGGTTAAATTAGATAGACACTTGCACATGGTCCTTTGTGAATCACATGGAAAAAGAATATTTAACTGTGTGAGGTGATGGGTGTTAATTAAATTTACTATGGTCATCATTTCACAATATATACATACAGCAAATGCTTTATACAATGTTATATGTCAATTATACCTCACAAAAACTGGAAAAGGTAAACTTCACTAAAATTAAAAAAAAAAATCATATGCCAACTTATATACCACCACCCACGAACCATGTGAGTGTCTGTCTCCCACACCCTTGTCAAGACTGGGCATCTTCAATCTTTTAGATATTTGCCAACTAGGTGAATGAAATGTGGTACCTCCTAGTTTTTTTTTAATTTCACTTTTCTGATTACTCACAGATTGATACACTTTTCACTTGTTCACAGGCCATTTTTATTTCTTCTGTGAACTGCCTGTATATATCTTTTACTGATTTATTTTTCTTATTGATTTGAGGCACTCTTTGTGTATTATGGATATTAAATTTTTATTTTAAATAAACAAATATATAATAAAAATATCAAAATAATAAAATAATAAAAAATTAATAAAAATTAATAAATTTAAAATTAATTTCTCATCATTGGTTGCTTATCTTTTCCTCTTTTTATGATCACTTTCACCCATGAAAGTAGAAAATTTAATTAAATAAAATCCACATTGTTTCTCTTCTATATTTGTAAATTTTTTGGCTTGCTTAGAAAGCCCTTCCCCCAATATAAGGGCTATTCTCTGAGATTTCTTTTTAATTGTTCTTGCAGTGTTTCCCTCCCAAATACTCATACCTTAATACATCTGGAATGAACATTTGTAGGTATAAGAGATTTAGGTTGTGAATTGCTTCCATATGGGTAACTAAGTTTTACTACATGTAGCTACATGGTCGACCTTTTCATCACTGATTTAAAATACCACAGTTATCATATACTAAATATGCTAAATATGCTTTTGATGCAATCCTAAAACAAAGAGTGGGTGGTAGGAGTTTAATGGGGCAGATGAGGGCTTTAAGGAACTGAGATTCAGTTTCTGTTGCTCACAGAATGAGAACTCATGTAGAAGCTAAGGTAGGTGGTTACCTGTGAACACCTAAGATAGTATCTTCTACAGTCATAAGACAGGGACACGGATGGCAACATCGACCATCCATAAGACCAAAGGGAATGGAGTGACTGACTTTCCCTGAAGAAATATTCTATGGATTATGGTTGTTCTAAGGCTGATCCATACACAGCTGCCAACCCCAAGGAGGCCATAATTTTCAATGTTGTCTTCTCAAAAAAAGGAGGAGCAAACACCAGGAGAATAGGAGATGGCATAACTGGGAAGCACTGGGACCAGGTAAGGGGTCTTCACAGCCTGTGCCCAGTGGAAATCTAGAATTTCTATGGCCAGTGACTGCCATCTTCCCCTCATTTTAGGAGTGGTCACAGTGGTTGCTCTTCTCTTCCACCACTATGCATGAGGAGTGTGGGGAGGTGTGTGTATGTATGTGGTTTAATGTGATACATGTGGTTGTATGTGTGTATATTATGTGCAGTTATGTGATTGTGTGTGTGTGCAGGGGTTGCAGCGTGCCAGCTAATTTGTCTTTTTAGTCCACTGGTCTTCAGAGTAAGAGAAGCAGTATCTGGATCTTACAAAGCAACTACTGGATGGACATCATGTAGATTTCTGTTTGCGATGCTGAAAAATTATACGTATTTTACATTAATTAATTATGCAAATGCAAAAATTAAAAACAAAAACCCCTGACTTTGAAGTTAATGAGACATTAGAGTTGTCTCTCATGGGGTGCAACTACATTTGATATTTGTGTGAAAAAACTGAATTAAATATTTGGTGACCAGAAAGGTGGCTGTGGTGGACATTAAAACTGTTCACTAATAGGGAATAAAGGGGAAAGGAGAGAAAATGAGTGAAAATATCACTGTGGATGACAGAACATGAGAGACTCCTAACTCTGGGAAATGAACAAGGGATAGTGGAAAGGGAAGTGGGTGGGGGGTTGGGGTGACTGGGTGATGGGCACTGAGGGGGGCACTTGACGGGATGAGCACTGGGTGTTATGCTATATGTTGGCAAATTGAATTCCAATTAAAAAAAACCTATTCACTAATATCTGAGTTTCTTCTGCTTCTGGGCACTCAGAAGAATTGTACTTCCTGGCTTCCCTAAGGCTATTCATGGAAGATATACATATAAAACTTCCTTGGCCAATGAAACATGAGGTGAGGTGATGTATGTAATTCTGAATCAATATATATCATTGCTGGGCCTCAATTCTGTAGTCCTTCCCTTCCTCCCTGCCACCAAGTCTGGTGACATTCCAGATGGCAGCTGGTTTGTCAGCCTGCATGAGAGTGACATGCAGTAAGCTTGAAAATAAACCTCTGTGGGTAAAGCCTCTGAGATTTGGGGGCTGTTTGTTACTGTACCTAACTTAGTTAATTGATATACTAAGTATTTCCATTCATTTCCAGGGCTTCAAGTATCTCTATACTGATGATTTTCAGATTTATAATCTCATTTAGCTCAGTCCACACCCCTTGGGCTAGAAACTTTTTTTTTTTTTTTTCCCATCTTGAGCTCCTTTTTCTTCTCTATCCGCACTCTTCTCCTCGGTAATCTTGTCTCCTGAAATATCATTTGTGCACCAGTGTCTTCCAAATTTAAAATTCTCCAATTTAACACCTCTCCAGGACACCACACTTCACTCCTGCATGGTACTTGCATTAGCCTGGATTCTTAAAACTGAAAAAAAGCATTGTCCTTGTCTCCTGAATTTTACTCTTAAATGGACCAATATTGCCTAATATAAAAAAGACCTTTGAAAATGTTAACACACACACACACACACACACACACACACACACTGAAAAAAAGTGTTTATATTTTCTTTCCTTACATAAGTAGCAAGGCTAGAACAAATGTAATAATCAAAAATAATAACCTGTACAGTGTAATTAGAAAAAAAAGGAAAAAAGGAAAAAATAAAGGTAGATTATATTAAACAGAAAATGCAAAAATTGAAAACGATGTTATCATACATTATTATTAACCTTCTTCAACAATCACAGTTGGGAAGCAAGTGAAAACTGAAACCAGCCACTTTCCTAAGACATATATCCATCAAGGAATATGCTCTTGAGGGCACTGCTCATGGAAGACCCCTAAGTTACCAGGAAACATCACTGGCAGTCCCAGTAGTTGCAATGAGTCAGGGTACCCACCAGCCAAGAGCAAATATGGAGGAGATAGGAATGTGAGAGCTGATGGTGGCAGGTCAAGGCTCTCTTTGTTAACACTTTGCAGTGGGAACCATTTTCTGGGAAAAACTGCCTAAATCCAAGATAAAAAATGGCAACAGACACAGAAAAACACACTTGCCTGCCTCAGTACATTATATCAAGAGACATGGGAAAGGTCTGAAATCTCCACTTGCCCATCAAGCTTATTTTGACTCGTAATCAGAATGGTGAGGTCAACTGTCATGGAGATGGGAGGCTGTGTGTCGGGGCCATGCCATCTTGGGCAGCCTCCAGGAATACCATGCTAGCTCCAAGTGCTTGCCTGCTTCCCTATTAGGTCTGAAGTCCATCATTTCCTCACCTTTAGCACAATATCTTGACCATCTATAATCTCCCATCAAGGTATTCCATACTCTTGGTGGGTTCATCCCTCCACCCCACCCTCATATTTCTACTTTTCCCATACTCCCACAAGAGAACTCCATCTGCTCTGTAGGGCTGCCTCTGTTTTGTAAGCTCCTGCATACACATAAGTCCATTTTTAGGCTCTCCAGTTCTGTGGTGCCTGTCCCACACATGAATACCATATACTTATAGTCACTATTAATTTGAAACTTTGATAACTACTAGATAATCTACTCTCCTTATTCTTTTTTTCCACTTGCCTTGGTTACAGACCTTCCATTCAATATGGATCTTATATCTCTCATTCATTTCCCAATCTGATGCCAAGTGGCTTCAGTTAGGGCCATTCCTCCAAGACTGTTCTTGCTAAGACCCACAGGTTGGGCACATTTCTAATCCCATGGGCTTTTCATTCCTCATTTTATTAGATCTGTGTGTAGTGCTCAATACCTTTGATGAAACTTTCCTTGAATATTCTCCCTTATTGTCTCCATAACACTAGCTCTTTTGATTTCCTAATAATTCTCAGCCTCTCCTTCTCGATCTTTGCTGGCTCTTCCACAGATCTCTGACCTGTAAATGACACATCCTTGGAGCCCCACTCTGAGCTCTTGCTCACACTTTCTCCATAGATGTTGTCAGCACCCATGTCTTGAAATACCATCCAAATGCCAACAATCCCCAAATTTATATTTCCAGCCCTGAACTATCTTCTGAATTTCACTTCAGTCTTGTGGATCTGACCACCTATGTGACATCTCACTTGAATATCTCAGTTACCTCAAACATAATGAGACCATAAACAGATTCCACTCTCCTCATTGGATTGGCCTCTCCTCCATTTTTTCCCCTCATTTGTGAAGGGTTTTTCCCAACTATTTAAGTTGATCAAGCCAGGATGCTGGAAGCATTTTTGGTCCTCTTTCTCCACAATCAGTGAAGTTGTTAATCCATAACTCATGTAAAGTCTACAATTTAATGATGGGATTTCTACCTTCAAATGACCTTAAATCCATCTGCTTATTTCCTTCCTAATTTCTACCCATCTGCCCCAGGGACCCAGCACAGAACAGCTGGGATGATCTCCTGCTTCTGCTCTTGCTTCCCACCCCAATCCATTCTCTACATAGCAACCTTCATGACCTTTTAAATTGGATCATGCATTTCCCTCACCTTAAATTCTAAAGTAGAATTTTACCTATAAAATAAAAACAGAAGCTCCCCTCCATAACCTAGGTCCACTTGTGTTCTAGCCCTGCCTCCCTCTCCATCTCATTCTGCACTACTGTCCTTCATCCATTATGTTTCTCCCCATCCCCACCTTTCTTTTCTCTGAGTACTCTTCCTCCTGAGGAACTCAACCTCTCTGAGTACTCTTCCTCCTTGCTTGCCAGCCTTCCTGTAATGACTCATACACATCCTTCAGGTCCTATGTCACTAGCTAAAAGATTTCCCCTGACAATTACCTAAATTAAGTCCTATGTGTTTTTTTTCATAGAACATACTTTTCTCTTTACTGTGCTTCACATTGCTACAAGGTGCATGTATGTGTGTGTTAGTATCTTTATACTTCATTTCACTGGAAGCTCCTGGAAGAGTTGAGCCACGTCTGTTAATCTCCATTGGGAACCCTGCAGCTGGCACAATGCTTAGCACAGAGACACCTAGAAAATGCCAAGTAAGCACTAACATATCTGTTTATCACATAAATAGATAACTGAACTTTGTAGCCCTGATGGCCCTTAGTTCAGCAAGACATATGGACTGCTGGGCCTGGCTTATGTCACAGCTCTGACATTGACTGTCAAGAGAAAGAGGAGATAACTCACTGAAGTCAGCAACAATTGGTTACAGTCACTGTGAGTCATGTGACAGAGAAGCTTGGATTCAGACTACCCAGGAAGGCAGTTCATTGAGTGTTCAGAACAGTGGGTTAGGATAGGTGCTTACTGAGTGTGGCCCTTTAATGATTTTCCTTTTTCGAGCTAAAATAATGCAACAGATCCGACACCTAGTTTACCTCCAAGAACATTCCATGTGGCACCTGGAGAAGCAAGCAAACAAAAATAAGTGCAGCTAAAATTGGGTCTTATTTTCATTCTCCACTTTCAGACTTTAATCTCCCATTTTCTGTACCCTTAATCCTATCTTGCTCACATTCCTGATAGAAGCCCTGCTCATCTGCTTCCCCCAGGATTGTGATCCTGAGCACCCTCCCAGAAGCACAGCTCTTATAAACCATGCTTCCAGTTACAGCCTTCCATCCACATCTGCTCTATATTCCTTCCCCCTTTCTTCGCACATTCCTCAGCCCTCTGCTGGTTGTCTTCCACCCTTACTTCTTTCACCAGGTCTCATGTATGCTTTATTTTTCCTTTACTCCCCCATAATACTAACAATCTCTGCTTGGGCTAAATCTTTGTGCCCTCCCAAAACTCACATGTTGATATCCTAATGGCCTCATGATCTTAGGAGGCAGGGGCCTCATGAGCTCTGTCCACCATGAGAGGACACAGCAAGAAGGTGGAATCTCCAAACCAGGAAATTAACTCTCACCAGAACCTGACCATGCACCCTGATCTCAAACTCCCAGTCTCCAAAACTATAAAACAAATTTCTAATTTTTAAACACCTGGTCAAGCTCTGTCATGTGATGTTTTCTGCAATGGACAAGAATTAAGAGGCTCCTTGATCAAAGCTGCTGAAGTGTCAAAGGAAAAAATAAAATACATAAATATAAATATAAAATATGCTTAGGATGGATCTAGGATTCCCTTTTTTCCCAATGGTTGAAATTTTCTCTACAACCTAAGATTTTAAGCAGGTGTGTGACATCAAGCTATTGGAATAGCATAATGTGGCATCATTTGGTCAAGCTATGATGCAAGCCCCAGAAATCAACTGAACAGTTTAAATATCGTTACTATTTGAGGGACACCTAGATGGGAGTTCACTGAGTGCTCAGAACAGCAGATTAGGATAGGTGCTTACTGAGTGTGGCCCTTTAATGATTTTCCTTTTTGAGCTAAGTTTAGTGACTGGCTCTTAATTTTAGCTCAGGGTCATGATCTCAGGGTCCTGGGATTGAGCCCTGTATCAGGCTCTGTGCTTACTAGAGAGTCTACTTGAGGATTCTCTCTCTCCCTTTGCCCTACTCCCACTGTCCTCTCTTTCAAATAAATAAATAAATAAATCTTTTTAAAAATATCATTACTATTTGATGTTTTAGCCAAATGCAGTTAGATCACACACCCTTTTTATCCTTTTCCGAGGGAGATCCCTTTTTACATTTTTACATTACATCTACAGAGTTTTTCCATATTCAGAAGTTGGGGATGTGTTCTGATTTTGCATTTTAAAGAAGCAAGATAAGCAGAGATGTTTATAGCAGTTTATTCATAACTGACAAAACTTGGAAGCAACCAAGACAGCCTTCAGTAGGTGAATGGATAAATAAACTGTGGTACATTTAGACAATGGAATATTATTCAGAGCTAAAAAGAAATGAGCTATAAAACTACTAAAAGACATGGAGAAAACTTTAAATGCATATTGCTAAGTAAAAGAAGCCAATCTGAAAAGGCTACACACTGTATGCTTCTAACTATGCAGCATTCTGGAAAAGCCAAAACTATGGAGACAGTAAAAAGATCAGTTGCCAGGAGTAGGGCTGGGGGAGAAAGGATCAACACACAGAGCTCAGAGGATTTTTACGATTGATACCATAATGGTGGATACATATCATTACACATTTGTTCCAATGCGTAGAATGAACAGCAACACCAAGAGTGAACTCTAATGTAAATGATAGATTACGATGTGACAACAAATGTTCATAATTGTAACAAATGCACCAATCTGGTGGGGGATGTTGATAATGCAGGATGCTATGTGTGTGGGAGAGGGCAGAGGGTGCAAGAACGATCTATACTTTGTTCTCAATTTTGCTATGTACCTAAATCTGCCCTAAACAACAAAATGTATATAAGGAAGAGTAAGATAAATTATTCCCAATGAAAAAATACATAAGCACATAATCATATAGACACAGACATTTCCCCTCCTGTAACCCTTTCTTGAACATGCTCTAGTTTTGGGGGGAGCAGAATCCCAGAGATGAGGAGGTGAACCAGGCCAGGGAAAGCACAGGGAAGGGCAGGCTCTCTCCTCCTATCTTCCCTGAAATTTATTCTTTGATATTAAAATTGTATCAAAAAACAGATCATTCTCTTAGGCTCTCTCTCACTCCATGGCCAATATCCTATGGTCATTTTCTTTATGGGTAGACACATTGTACTGTTATAGAAAAGTCATTCCTGACTGGTACACAGGCATGGGGTTGAAATGGACTCCAGGCCCCTGGGCCAGAGAGAACTGTGAGAAAAAGGAGTCTGAGAGATGCCCAGAATGGCCCCAGGGGGAGCCACAGCTGAAATAGCTCATCCTGCCCCCTAGTTAAATGTGCTTTAATTTATTTTAATTTATTTTTATTTATTATTCTTTTTCAAGGCACATTTAATTTAATATCAAGAGTGCAATACAAATGGCCCAAACACAATGAAGGAAACACATTCCCCCATTAACATCAACAACAATGCTCTTTCAACATGTGCCTGTTGAATGGAATGGGGATTTAATTTCTCTACTGAAAAAAATAACGCAGTGAGTCTCATCACAGCCAATATCCTTACACAATCTAGTAGTGAAATGAATGTTTATAATGCTTCAAACAGTTTCAACCTGAAGTTTGGTATCACACCTTTATGTTTGTTTGTACAGTCCTCAGTAAGATTATCTACAGCATTAGCAACCATTCAAAGAACAAACCATTGATTAAAACCACATTGATTTAAGGCTCAATCAAGTAATATAGAGCCCCAAACTAAATGGTTAAATATATGAACTACTTATACTGACATTTATTATTTGATTCTCTCGTGACTATTAAATTGGTTCTTAGCAAATAAACTCTTTAAAGGCAAAATTCACCTCATTTGAGTTTTGACCCAGAAGTTCAACAACAATCACAAAGTCCACAGTCTTATTGGCAAACCTGAGATACAGTGTCTCTAAGTCACTATGCTCAAGGTTAAGACCAATGCATATTCCATTTTTACATTTTACTGGAATTTTACATGTTCAATACATGATTTTAAATCTCTAGGTTTTCATTCCTCCAAACTGTCTGAAGAAACAGTGTGCCACAGACTTAAGACTTCTGTTTCTCCCTCTGTTTTCTTCAAACAGAAACATTTCTCAAGTGTCTACATGTTCTAGAAGGGGAATTTTTCGGAGGTAGCCACTTCTTTGGTAGAGTCCGATGCCATCAGGCCTCTGAAGCAAGGGGAGGGGGAAGAAAAAAAAGCTAAAACACAAGGTTCATCTGGTAAGTTTTACATTAACCATTACAAGCTGGATAGTATAAGAATGTGGCTTTTTTTGGCTCAAAAAGTCTGAGTCTTGGTGTGGAAATGAGTACTTGGCTGTCCCACCACGGCTTTCTCGCAGTGGGACTGTCAGGGAAGTCTTGACTGGGGAGTATGATTTGTTTACCTATCAGGCATAAACTTCCAGGCACTCAGTTCATTTTGGGCTTGTTCCAGGTTGTCTTTAGTCTGTTCCAGTTCACCTTTCATTTTGAGGAAAAACAAGTTGATCGCTGGGTCTACCATTGTTGATCTCAGTTGGGCAACACTAGGCTGCTGGACTTGCTTGAAGTACTGGATTTGAGTAGTACACTCTTGCACCTCTTGCTCCTTGGTTGCTAGTCGCATTACAAGGATGCTTTCCCTGCGAGCAGACTCTTGTTGTTGCTTTAGTTTTTCTTCAGACTCCCTTAACCCATTATTAGAATTAAGATCTGTGTACTTGCCCTCCAAAGCTTGGACATACGCTTCATATTGTTTCCACCTTAGAATGAACTCATCTCGTGCCATAACTTTGATGTCTGTTTCACTCAGTCGAACCATTTTTTAAAATTTTTTTTTAATTTTTATTTATTTATGATAGTCACAGAGAGAGAGAGAGAGGCAGAGACACAGGCAGAGGGAGAAACAGGCTCCATGCACCGGGAGCCTGACGTGGGATTCGATCCCGGGTCTCCAGGATCGCGCCCTGGGTCAAAGGCAGGCGCCAAACCGCTGCGCCACCCAGGGATCCCCAGTCGAACCTTTTTTGGAAGAGGTTCCTCGTTGGTCATCTTGAATCCTCTCCAGATGGAGGCCGCGCCGGTGCCGCCCAGTCACATAGGCGGAGGCTCCGCTGCCTGCTCGCCGCCCAGGCCGCCACATCGCCCCGCCCCAGCCCCCCACGCTCCTCCTCTCGCCGCCGCCCCGGCGCTCCCCCTAAATGTGCTTTTAATTATGCCATGCTTCATACTTATGTCAAGGAGGGGATAAATTTAGTTGCATAACTTCAGCTTAATAAGCCACTGGGGCATACAATTCACATTAGAAAGCTATTCATAACATATGGCTAAAATAACCAAAAAGTTGATTCTTGGAGAAGTGCCCTCTGCTTACCTGGAAAAGTTGCTACACAAATTCCTAAAGCAGATCTAACCAGCATGCTTTCAACAGGTTTATTTTATAAAGGTGACTCTTCCAGCTATAGCACAGTCCTTCATAAAAGATGGTGGGAAAATGTTGTATTAATAAAGGTGGAATTAGTCCAATGGCTGCATTTTGTCTTTCTTTCCATTTCCTGCCTCTTTCTCCTGGCACTTTTTCTCACAGAAACTTACTCTCAGTGTTACATTCCATTTTCATGGCTGCATTTTCCTCTGGATATTAGTTTATGTGTTTTGCTATGGTTGCAATAAGCCCTACCCAACTGCAGCCCACATGTCCTCCTTGCAACTGCTGGCACACACAATATAATGGCTTCTTCACAGAGCAACACAAACACGGAAAGTATAACCTGTTCAGTCTCCTGCGAAAGGTTCCTCAACAGCATTTGGCTTGCCATGGTGGGCTCTTGAATGCAAGTTTCAAACCTGATTCATGATCCTGCTGGCTGCATAGACCTGGCCAAGTGGGTGACCTGTGTGAGTTTCTTTATATTTTGCCTTTCTGGATTGTTGCGAGGGTGAAATGAGGTCAACACAAAGGGCTCAGAGCAGAGGCAAGCACAGAAAGGATGGAACTTGATGATGCTCCCTCCCAGACTAATCATGGGCCACTTGTTCTTTGGGAACAGGATATTCTTCCCACCCACATCCTCTTTTATCCTCCAACATTCACATCTTGCTCCTTTGCCCAGCACATTCTTACCAGCTCTTCAGAATTCAACTTAAATACTACTTCTTCCAGGAAGCCCACCTGTCCTGCATAGACCAAGTCAGAGCAGCCTCTTGCCCTCTACCCTGAGTATACCACTGACTCACCAGGGAGCAGACATTGCATCTGCCTTTCACCGCTATCTTTTCAGCATGAAGCAGAACACACAGGCATAGCAAGTGCTCAACACACGTCTGCTGAATAAATTAGAAGTCATGGCTGGAACTGTCACCTTGGGAATCAGCTGTAGACAAGATACTGTTTGAGCGCTCTCAGAAAAAGAACTCAGGGCACAAATCTTAGTCATGTGTGGAGGAAACAAAATCAGAAGAAGGGGAGACACCAGCAGGCTATTCAGACCCAGAGTATCTAGCAGAAGACTGAAAGCCACAGAGTGTGGAGATGGGCCAAAACGGAAAAGCTGATTGTGTTTCAGCAAGGGGGTATGACATCATAAAAATGCCAATTCTTTCAAAACTCACGCAAAACTGGAAGGCAATATCAATCAGAGTTCTAATGACTTTTAGGGAATTGGATATAACTATTTTGAAGTGTGAAGTCAAGACTGGCCACTACTTGCTAATTATGGACACTGAATGATGGGCTCATGGGGGCTTAATATATTATTCTGTATACATTTACAGATGTTCAATATTTTCCATAATTGTTAAAATATTTAAGTAAAATTAGGTTAGTAGCAAACAAAAAAGAGGCACTGTCCTAAACTCTTTATATTTATTAACACGTTTCTAATAGCAAACAAAAAAAATGAAGAATGCAATAAGGGAGTGTTTACTTCACCACAATGATGAGCTAGTCAATATATTATAAAAAAGTGTATGCCCAAAGTGGCATTCGGTTCCCAGGGAAAAGAGTGGTCCATTTAATAAATGCCAGCTGGCAGAAAATGTACTTACACCCCACCTCCATGCCTCCAGAAGTAAATTCCAGATAAAGATATAAATGTTATACAGTTAAATGTAAACATATTACAAGAAAAAAGCAGGAAAATTTTTGTATGACTTTGGCATGAGGAAGACCTTCCTAAGCAATGCAAGATATCCAGAGAAAATAGACAAAAATTAAAAAATATTTAACCAGATAAAGTTTTAAAATATGGCAGAAAAAAAAACAGTATAAAGAGAACATTAGTAGGCTTAGTAAAATAGTTGTAACATATGACCACAAAACACTAAAATTCCTATAAAGAACTGCTATACACTGTTAAGATAAAGATACACAGAGACCCAATGACAAAAGTCATGAATAGGCAGTTTACAGGGAATGAAATCCAGAAGGCCAATAATGCATAAAAAAGATATTTGCGTGAGCACTGGTCATGAAGAAACAATGAAAACTGCCAATGTAATATAATTTTCAGACAGACTGGCAAAAAACCTACTGATGACATCTGGAGTCAGAGGGACTATACAGAACTCTGCACACCTGTGCATTTTTGGTGAGAATGTGAATTTTTTAAGCTCCTTTGAAAAAGTGATCTGAAAATATCGATTCAAATTCAAAATACAAGAGCTTAGCGATACCATATTGGGAAATATTTCTTACAGAAGTAAGTTAATACTATATTAGAAAGTATTCAGTGATATCATATTAGAATTTTTGAAGTGGCAAAAACTGGAGAAAACCAGAATGCTTCTCAATGAAGTATAACTGGATACACTGGATGTCCTCCTCTGTTAAAGAATTGAATCCATAAAAAAAAAAAAAAAAAAAAAAGAATTGAATCCAGTTTGATTTGTTGATCTGGAAGGACATCTTTGATGCACAGTTTACCAAGGAGAGGAAACTTTGAAGTTACATGTATTGTATAGAATCATAGACATCTGGTTGTGAAAACAAGTACAAAAGACTATTTTGTACTTACAAATATGAGCACAGCTAGTAATTTCTATATACTATCTATTAGCTAAGGAAAGTATAAATTGGGGGATATTATTAACATTTTAAAATGCTTTTTCATCTTTTCACTGACTATAAAAACTTCTATTGCTTTTGTAACAAAAATTAATCAAGAACACTTTTGTAAAAGGTGACGTTTTGCCAGGGAACCCAAGGGGGTGGAGGGAAGAATTTCAAGGAAAGGATAAGTGGTTAACTAAGAGCCAATAAAGATTGAGCCTCAGGAGACTTGGATAAGACTTGGTACCCTAGAAATAAGCACAGAAACCAGTGGGGGTGTGGCTGGGGACTTGGGGCATATGTTGAATTCCATGGGTCAGAGGCCTCTGCTGTGACTATTTCCTATCTTGGTAACTAGCATCCTAATTGTAAAGGGGAGGGGAAATGAATTTGGTTGACGATGAAGACCTGAGCATTCATTCAGTCTGAATGGAGGCAAGGGAGGATATCAAACCCACCCCTATCCCCTCCCAGCCCTGCAGTCTGTCACAGTTTCAGAGAATCCTGGAAGCATTCCTATAGAACAACACAGTGAGTCCAACAACTTCGACAATCTGAGAGGATGATGGGAAAACTAGCAAGTATCAAGCTTTCCCGGGAGGAAAGGACCAGCGACCACCTGCTGGTTGGGGCTGTTATCAAGGTGCATGTATGTCCCCCCTGGGGCCCATCTTTGTCCATGATATAAAGCATGTGAACCCTGAAATCCAGGAAGAAACAGAAACCATAATCACAAAATAATTTTGTTTTCTGGGACAGTACGCAGAGGACCACTGCTGCCAATGGGTGGCATGTGGACCATGTGGACTGACCCTGCTTCAGAGAGGGCCAGAGAGGGCACAGGTGTGACGCTGTGGGTATCAGGCAGCTGCACACCTGCATACTTATACCTCTAGGCTCTGAAAGTCTGGAAATGGACTTGAAATGGAAGTGCAAGAAGCCTCCCTAGGTTTAAGACTATTCAAATTGTTCCTCTGACATGGATTTTACACTTCTATTGATATCTCCACAGCTCCCTTAAATCACTCCTATACTATTACCATGCTCTCACAAATGACACATTGACTCTGATCAAAGGCTCTGTGTAGTGGTCTCTAGGGAAGCTGCAGACTACTTTCCACTGGGTGGGGGACTTGCAAAAACACACATTTCCGAGGAGCAGCCCAGACTTCAGAGGGGAACTTCTGAGTGTGGTGTCCTTAAATGTCTGTTTTTACAAGTATGTGAGGTATTTTCGTCCCGCTCATATTGGATCACGTCTTTGGAAACCAACTTGATCATACTGACAAGTTCTTGAAACCAAAGTAGGAATCTGACAAACACCTGCACTTGGCTGATTTCCATAAAAAAGATAATTAGAAGTCCAATGTCTTTTAGTCATTCACTGTTGTCAGTCTAACGTTTAGAATTCTGGACTCGGTTTCCCATGAAACTGAATTTTCACCCATGCCTGACCCCTTCCTCAAACAAACAAAACACCCCCCAAAACACATACACAAAAACCTCCAAACAAATTAAATGGAATATATTACAAGTGTTCAGAGGTCACTGTAAATTCCAGGAGGAAGACAGTAACATATCAGCTCATTTTAGACTTTGATTTGTCAAATATGCATGTTGCCATTTCTATGGAAAAATGAAAGCAAGAAACAAAAGGGTATATGATTTTTAAACAACCATAAGGGAAAACATGCAACTCCTACATTTGTTCATGGATATCCTTTGAGTTTGTACCATGAACCAGTCCCTATTTGAGGAGCTTGAGAAGCAGGCAGAAACCCCTCATGAAGTTTCTTTTCTAAGACAGGCAGAGAAACAAACACATGACACCATAATCAGGGCACTGCATAGGATGGCAGAAGGTGACTAATTGATAGGACAGAGACGAGAACAGGGTCAAGGGTAGGAGGAGGGCTGAGGGTGTGATGAGGACATGTTACATGGGGTGGGCATGGCTCACCTCGCTGAGAAAGTGATTCTGGATCAAGGATGTGGAAAGGGTAAGCAGATGAACTGGGTACAAGGCCAGGGTGAGAACAGTTCCTCCTGAGAGAGGCTGGAGGGGCCCTGCCCTGTCAGAGGAACTGCAGATGGACAGGTGAGTCTGGAGTACACAGAGCGAGGGTGGTGGTCTGAGCTGAGGCCCATGTAATGTGAGGGGAGCAGACCTCACAGGCCATAAGGGTCCCCCTGAGCACCATGCCACTCACAGCTTCCACCGTGTGAGCAGGAGCCGAGACACAGGCTTTGGAGCTGAGGCAAGGTACGATGGAGCTTCCAAGCTAAGAGGCTCGCTCTGGCTGCTGCTTAGTGAGCAGATGGTCGGGGGGAGGTGGGAAGTGGGAGGAAGGAGAAAGGAGAAAGATACGTCAGGAGGCCACTGCTTTATCCAGAGGAAGCAGGAGAATGGTCTGGGTGAGGTGGCAGCAGTGGGGGTGGTGAGAATTGGCTGAACTCTTGATATATTTTGAAAATCGATTTTAAAAAGAATCTAAAGAAGGCAATAAACAAGAAGTGGGGAGCAGATGTGAAACAAGGAGAATGTACCAAATGAGATGGGTAGATTTAAACCTATATGTGTCACTAATTAAATTAAATGTAAAGACACCAGATGCTCCTGTTAAAAGCAATAAATTGGCAGACTGAATGTAAGAATTCAACAATACGCTCTTTATAAAAGACATCTAAAAGATAAAGATACAGAAAGGATAAAAATTGGAAAAGTAAGAAGTGTACTATGCAGATTACAATCACCAGAGAACTAGCATGGCTATGTTCGTAGCAAACAGAGTAGATTTGGGGGAAAAAAAAGCATTAACTAGCGATGAAGAAAATTGCTTCATAATGATATAATCAGACACAATAAGTGTAGGCACATAAAGATCTGAACATACTACTGACAATGTTTACCTAAAGGACATATAGGATTATACTCCCAAGAGCTGCAGAATACAATGTGGAATCTTTACAGAATATTTATATTTTAGGACATAGAGCAAATCACAAAGAAGTTCAAAGGATGAAATCACACAATGTTCTCTGAACATACAACAATTAAATTAGACAGATAACTAGCAAATCCCCATACAGTTAGGACATTTAACACACATTTCTAAGTAACCCATAAGATTTACTTGAAATTAATACAGGACATTGGGGAGGCAGTCGGCGAGGCATAGAAAACACAAGACTGGACACAACTTGATAATTATGGAAGCTGGGTGATGAGTACTTGGGGATTCACTATACTGTTCTGTGTACACTTTAGATATTTAATTTTTCCATAGTTAAATGTTCAAAAATGTAAGCAAAATAAAGTCAGTAAAACAATCTCTAGGAAAAATGCAATGACCCAAGGGTGAAAGAAATCACAACTGAAATAATAAAATATTATGAACTTAATGATAATAAAAAACTCCATATCAAAATTTGTGGGATATAGTAAAAGCAATAGTTAAAGGTAGTTTTGTTGCTTTGGGGCGCCTGGGTAGCTCAGTCAGTTAAGCATCTGCCTTAGGCTTAGGACATATTTCCAGGGTTTTGGGATCTGCTCCCTGCTCAGCGGGGAGTCTGCTTCTCCCTCTGCCACTCCCCCCACATCTTCTCTCTCTTTCTCTCTCAAATAAATATGTTTTAAAAAGGGAGTTTTGTTGTTTTCAATGTATATATAAGAAAATAAGAAAGACCAAATGTTCATGAGTCAAGCAACCATTTCAATAAGCTAAAAAAAAAATCAGCAAAATAAACACAAAGAAATTAGAGGGAAGACAATAATCAAGATCAGAAATGCATAAAACAAAAGCAAACAGATGGTAGGTAGGCTCTATCATTAGTGTTATGAAAAGAATAATACTATTGATAAACCTTTAATATGAATACTTATGCAGACTGTCAAATACAGACAAAATGGACAAATTCTAAAAAGAAAGATAAAACTCAACAAAATTGACTTTAAATAATAGAAAACATGAATAGTTCCAAAACTGTTAAACAAATCAATTCACAAATGTTTTTCTCCAAAAAAAGGACCTCCAAGCCCACATAGTTTCCTCAAAAAAATGAAGAAGTAACCTAGTCTTATAAAATCTAACCCAGGGTACAGAATAAGAGGGTACAATCCTCAATTCATGTTATGAAGCTGGCACATAACCTTGGTATAAAACTGTGGCAAGGGTGGTAAGAGGGGAAAGAAAGAAAAATATATGGCAATTTCAGCCACAAAGATTGATGATATACACATATTATATAATATATCATGACAAACTTGGTTTTATCACAGGAATGGATGTATGGTTTACTATTACAAAACTCATCACATCAACAGATTAAAGGAGAAAAATAAATCAAATGATCATATTTCAATACATGCATGCAGAAAACATTTTTAAAAATTTTTAAAAATTTAAGATTTTATAAAATTTAGAAGATTTCTTTAACCTGATAAAACGTTCCTTACAAAGAAAAAAAACAGCATATTATTCATATTTGTAAAATGTCAAAAGCTTTTCTTACCACAGTGAGAAGATTAGATCCAAACATATAAATAATTAAATTACATGCTAATAGCCTACATTCAAGCAGCACATACAACAATTATTTCAGTTGGAAGTCAGATATTGTCACACTACGTTAAAAAAAGCAAGACCCAACCCTATGCTATCTATAAGACACTCATTTTAAATATGAAGACACAAGCTGCTTGAAAGTAAAAAAGGTGGAAAAATATATACCATGCAAATTGTAAGCACAAGGAAGCTGGATATATTACTATCAGAAAAAATAGATTTCAAGCCAAAAATGTATTACTGGTGACGAACACTTCATTATGGTGAAAAATATCAATTTACCAAGAAGACATGACAAAGACAAATATGTATAAATATATAACTTCAATACATATAAAGTAAACTATAAGAGTAAAGAAGATATAGAGATATAGGCAAATCTACAATCCTAATTGATGGTTTAATATCTTGTTCTCAAGGAATTGCTAGAGCCACCAGGTTAAAAAAAATAGTAGTAAGGATACCTATACTTGAACAACAGCATCAACAAAAATTACTCAGCTGTCATTTACAGAACACTTCATCTCAAAAACTGTAGAATATCAATTCTTTTCAAGTGCGGAAAGAGCATTTGTCTCTTGGTGAATAGGCCATATGCTGAGTCACAAGACCTGTCTTCATAAAACTCAAAATGCTGAAATGCTACAGAGTATGTTCTATGACAATAGGATTGAATTGGCAATCATTACCAATAAGGTATCAAAAATTCTCAAATATTTGGAAACCATGTAACACATGTGTAACTAACTAATGTATCAGAGGAAATCATAAGTAAAGTTAGATAACCTTCCAAACTGGAAGATAAGACATAACATATCAAGATGGGACAAATGAGACATCACAGGGAAATGAGAAAACACTTCATATCTGAAGATACTGAAAACAGATCAGAAATGTTGATGCAGGAAAACTGCTTAAGTAAAATTTATGGTATTAAATGCATGTAAGAAAGGAGCAAATGCTTAAAATCAATGATCTAGGTTTTCACCCTGAGTATCTTTTATAAGCCAAAAACAAATCAACACCAAAATAAGTAGAAGGAAGGAAACTACAAAGAGATAAAATAGTAAAAAAGAAAATAAAAGAAATAAGAGAGAATTATAGAAACTAAAATTTGGTCCCTTGGTAAGATTGATAAATATGTAGCAAGATTGATGGTGAAGAGAAAGAGGAAATAAAAGAGAGGAGAGGACCTCAGTTTCTGGAGACATAAAAAGGATAACAATGAAATACTATGTACATTATAATAAATTAGGAAATTTAGATGAAATGGACACATTTCTTTAAAGACACAACTTAACTAAATGAGATATTAGATGAAATAGAAAATCTGAAAAGTTTATTTTATTCTGAATCTGTATCTGTTAAGGGAATTGTATTCATTGTGCAAACATTACTTAAAAAGAAAGACACAAATGATTTCACTTAAAATTTTACCAAACATTTAAGGAAGGAATAATATTAACCTTATACAAAATCTAAAAATAGGAAAAAAATGTGAATACTTCCAAACTTGTCGTATAAGGCCAGCCAAAATTAGAGAAGGCTATTAAAAAGAAATTACCCATCAGTAACCATCATGAACACAGGCATAATCATTCATAACAAACTACGAGTTGAATCCATCAACACATAAAAAAGAATTATGACCAAGTAGGGTATATTCCATACACACAAGGTTGGGTTAACATTCAAGAACCATTCAATATTATTCACCATAGTGACAGAAAAAAAAAGAAAGAAACAGGTGACTAAATTCAACAGGTATTACAATTTTTTAAGGAAAAAATCCTGCAATCTTGGAATTAAGAAAAACTTCTAATTGGATACAGTAAATTTCTATAAAAATTTTATTTTTTTTTCGGTGGGCTTAACATGGGGCTTGAACTCATGACCCTGATGACCCTGAGATCAAGACTTGAGCTGAGATCAAGAGTTAGTGGCTCAACTGACTGAATCTCCCAGGGGCCCCACACAGCCAGTCTTTTTTTTTTTTAATTTTTATTTATTTATGATAGTCACACAGAGAGAGAGAGAGAGGCAGAGACACAGGCAGAGGGAGAAGCAGGCTCCATGCAGCAGGAGCCCGACGTGGGATTTGATCCCGGGTCTCCAGGATCGCGCCCTGGGCCAAAGGGAGGCGCTAAACCGCTGCGTCACCCAGGGATCCCCAGTCTTAATACTTGTATAGGAGATCCGAGCCAGTGCAATAAGGGAAAGAAGTTAGAAAGGTAAAAGCAGCAGTTTTTTTATTTGCAGATAACATGAATGTGAGTGTAGAAAATTATAAATCTCTACAACTAATAAGTGCACTTAGAAAGACTGTAAGTTACCAGGTTGATATATAAAACATCATTTGTATTTCTATATATTTGCAGCAAACAGTTGGAAAGTAAAATTAAAAGAAAGAAATTTACATTGGCTTTGAAAAAACATGAAGTAATACAGAATAAGTTTGACAAAAGATGTCAAGACTTTCTACGCTGAAATGCAAAACTCGGCTGAGAGAAGTTAGAGGAGACATAAATAAATGAAGAGATATACACTGTTTGTGAATTCAACAGGTCAATATTGTAAGTCAGTTCTTCCAAAATTGGTCTATAGATTCAATAAGATTCTATTAAAAAAATTCTAGCAGGCCTTTTTGTAGAAACTGACAAAATGATTCTAAAAATTAAATGAAAATGCATTTGACCCAGCCTCCTGATTTATTAATTCCATAACAAGAAGCCTATATCTCTCACTCTCCTTTACCTCTTAATAGCCCAATTTTCTTTTTATATGTATATATATGTGTATATATATATGTATATATATATATATATATATATAAAATTGAAGTTCGATTTGCCAACATACAGTATAACACCCAGTGCTCATCCCATCAAGTCCCCCTTCAGTGCCTGTCACCCAGTCACCTCATCCCCCCGCCCACCTCCCCTTCCACTACCCCTTGTTCACTTCCCAGAGTTTTCTCTCATGTTTTGTCCCCTTCCACTACCCCTTGTTCACTTCCGAGTTTTCTCTCATGTTTTGTCACCCTCTCTGATTTTTTTTCCACTCATTTTCTTTTAAGAAGCAAAAGATTGGAAAAGGAGCTTCAAAGGAAGATTTAAAAATGACCAATAAGTGCATGAAAAAGTGCTGAATATGTTTAATTATCAGGAAAATGAAAATTAAAACCACAAGTAGATATCACTTGATACCTACCAGAATGGCTAAAATTAAAAAGTGTGACAACATCAAATGTTGGCAAGGATGTGTAATATACACAACTCTTTTATAATGCTGCAAGCAGCACAAAAATAATGAAACTAATTTGGTAAAATATATGATAGCTTTCCATAAAGCTAAGCAAACACCCACCCTGTGACCCAGTAGTTCCGCTTCCAGGTATTTATCCAAGAAAAATGAAAATGTGTCTACATAAAGACTTGTATAAGAATGATCAAAACAACGTTATTCACAATATCTCAAAGCTGAAAACAGCATATCTGATGCCCATCAATAAGAGAACAATCTATTTTGGTATATTTTTACAGTGAAATACTTATTATTCAGCAATAAAAAGGAATGAACTATGGATACAAGAAGCCACATGGATGAATCTCACAGAAGCTGGAAACAAGAGAAATCAGAGTGTATATAGTTTCTTTTACAAGAAGTTTTAGGTTTGGCAAAATGAATCTATAGCAAAAAATTTTAGAAAAATGGTTGCCTCTGGGAAGTATTGACGGGGGCAGAGAACAATGAAGCTTTCTGGGGCGATGGAAAATTTCTCTATCTCGATAGAGGTGTCATTTACATAGGTATATCCCTTTGTCAGAATTGAGTTATGCAATTAACATGTACATTTTACTAATGTAAATTTAACTAAAAAATACTCCCATACAAATAATGAACTATATTCCATTGTATACATAAGCCACATCTTCTTTATCCATTCATCTTTCGATGGACACCGAGGCTCCTTCCACAGTTTGGCTATTGTGGCCATTGCTGATAGAAACATCGGGGTGCAGGTGTCCCGACGTTTCATTGCATCTGAATCTTTGGGGTAAATCCCCAACAGTGCAATTGCTGAATCAGAGAAGGACAAACAGTGTATGTTCTCATTCATTTGGGGAATATAAATAATAGTGAAAGGGAATATAAAGGAAGGGAAAAGAAATGTTGGGAAATATCAGGAAGGGAGACAGAACATAAAGACTCCTAACTCGGGGAAACGAACTAGGGGTGGTGGAAGGGGAGGAGGGCGGGTGTTGGAGGGGAATGGGTGATGGGCACTGAGGTTGGACACTTGACGGGATGAGCACTGGGTGTTTTTCTGTATGTTGGTAAATTGAACACCAATAAAAATTAATTAAAAAAAATAATGAACTATATATAGCTCGTTTACTCTTTTCCTTTGGTACTAAATAATTCTGGTACCACTTTC
The DNA here is from genome assembly GCF_018345385.1 of Vulpes lagopus. NCBI lineage: Eukaryota > Metazoa > Chordata > Mammalia > Carnivora > Canidae > Vulpes > Vulpes lagopus. The sequence goes on along the minus strand of NC_054827.1, from coordinate 97,423,787 downwards.
CATATATTCTAGATTGAGCAAATGAGTAAATATATGAAAGGTATTGAAAGCAGGGTGTCTTACTATTGGTAAAAGGAGTTACAAATATGGAACCTACAAGGCAAACTGGAGTTGAATATATCAATATAAACTCTAATATCCCCGACATATGTATAGTTTATATATATCTGCTTCTGCATTCATTCTGTTGTTTGGGTTGAAATACATGGAGAAAACCCAGCCTTATAGGGATATGCAGTTGGAAAAGGGAATAATTCAATAGTTTTTTCAAATAACTATGTGATATTCTTTTTTGATACTTCACCAAAACTTTACAAGGAAAGCTGCTTAAAGGTGGGTTGCAGAGTGGAATCTGAAACCACATCAGGGAACATTCTGTACTCTGTTAGTCTAATATCCATTGGTCTGGTTTACATTTAGAATGAATCTTTTATCAACGCATGATTTTGTTATATCACACATTACTCATAAGGAGAATATTGTTTTGTTGAGTTATAAAGCTTTTATAAATACTGACATATTTCATTACATAATATCAAAAAATTCATATTCACTAGTATCACTAGTATCTTGGTAGTAAACACTACCAAGAATTTAAGTACTGTGAAGCTGTTTAGGTTGCACTTTTGAAAATTCTAACATTGACTTTGAAGCTCAATTTTATCACTGACAACAAATATTATTAATTGTTTTCCTTGAAGTGACTGTCTCGCTTCATCATTTTTGAGAAAATATCAGCCAAATAACAAAGTTTAAGTAAACATTGTCACTCATTCTTTCAGGTAAAAACTGTGCTCCATGGAAATAGTGGCTATAACTCAGCTTACAACTCAAAACAACTGCATTGTGCTTTGTCTCAGACCATCATTATATGCAGCAGTATTCAGAATATTAAAATGAATATTTAAGAAATGAAACAGATGAACATAGTGGAAAAGAAGGAAAAATAAAACAACAGAGGGGGTGGCAAACCATAAGAGACTTTTAATGACAGAGAAAAAACTGAGGGTTGATGGAGAGCAGTGGGTAGGAGATGGACTGGATTGGTGATCGGCATTAAGGAGAGCACTTGTTCTGTTGAGTATGCTCAATAGAGCATATCCTGAGTATGTTGCGTGTTATATGTAAGTGATGTTATATGTTAACTAACTTGAATTTAAGTTTAAAAAAATATTTGTATTTAAGGATCTATGTTTAATAAAATTAACAATTTTTACTGTTTCACTAGGGACATTTCTAAAGGAAATTAGCATTTATTTTTATGCAAAATGATAAAAAATACAATAATTACTGGAATGTTTTGATGCCATTGGTTTGATTTGTGTTTCTACTTGTTTTATCACAAGTGAAAATGATGTTTTAACTGAAATGCTTCTCAATCTTACCCATTGTCATGTGTGGACTGAGGTCTGTCCCCCCAGGTGAATCAGTAACCGTCTGACAGCCAAGGAGCAAGGTGGCTGGGGGTGCGACAGGGCTGGTGTGGTCTGCTAGACATGAAGATCTGCTGCCTAGTCAAAGGAGGTCATGGTGACATGAACCATCTGTAGAGTCAGATCACAGCAGGAGCACAAGGAGAGGACTCCAGGCTTCATCTCCAGTGGCGAGGGTGCTGGGGATGAGCAGGCCCTGCTGCTTTCCCCTTCTTCTGCTTCATTCACTGCCCAGGAAGCTAGTTGTGTTTGTGCCCAGGTAAGGGCCTGAGGATGCCTGCTTTCAACCACTAAACCTCTGACCAAGGGCCTTATGGTGCCTCTGTGCCTTTTTTTTTTAAAACACAGGAGAACTCTCTTTTACAGTTTACTTTTTTCCTTTTTTTTTTTTTATTTTTATTATTATTTTTTTTTATGATAGTCACAGAGAGAGAGAGAGGCAGAGACACAGGCGGAGGAAGAAGCAGGCTCCACGCACCAGGAGCCCGATGTGGGATTCGATCCCGGGTCTCCAGGATCGCGCCCTGGGCCAAAGGCAGGCGCCAAACCGCTGCGCCACCCAGGGATCCCCCCCCCTTTTTTTCTTTTAAATATTTGTTAGAGATAGAGGCAGAGACACAGGCAGAGGGAGAATCAGGCTCCTTGTGGGAAGCCCAATGCGAGACTTGATCCCTGGATCCCAGGATCATGACCTGAGCCAAAGGCAAATGCTCAATCACTGAGCCACCCAGGTATCCCTACCGTTTTCCTTTTTTTATAGTTTTATGTTTTACTATCACTTTCCATCATTATTTTATCTCCCTCTTTACCTGTTAAATTGGGAACATAAAGTTCCAATGCAAACAAAGCTATGAGGATAATCAATTCCTTAATTAAGGCCCTTTATCCCCTTCTCAGGTGCTTCCAGGGCCCTGGAAGTACCGTAAAAAGTATTGCCACTGTGATTTCAGAGAAAGCTGTAAAATTGGTGCTGATACCAAAGGTCACACTCCTTGTTCACATGACAATCCATGGGCCTCAGTTCTCCATCTACCAAAGTCATCACAGGTCAGAGTGACAGAGAAGGCTGCTCTCTCATGTCCTTCACTCAGTCCCTTCTGAAGACATGATTACATTAAACCCCATTAAACCCAACACTCATGTACACTCCATTTTTATTAATCCTGAACCATCCAGAGCTCTAGAATTCCCTGGGATGTCCTATGAAAGATAAATGAATTCAACAAGATTGGTTCAAGTTTACCAAATTGGAGATTTTGACAAACCCTCTGGCTCTATGCAGCAGCTACTGCAGGCCTAACTATGAATCAGTACCCCTCTCGCTTCTAAGAAGGGTATGCAAAAAAACCTAGAAACTAGCCTTTGGCTCAGGGTGTGGTTCCAGAGTCCCAGGATTGAGTCCCACTTCGGGCTCCCCTCAAGGAGCATGCTTCTCCCTCTGCCTGTGTCTCTGCCTCTCTCTGTGTCTCTCATGAATAAATAAATAAAATTTTAAAAAAAGAAAGTAGTAAAGACAATATGCTGGATACATGGAAGTCACTGCTATTATTCCATGTTATAGAAATGATGGTAAGATACTATTCTTGTCCTTAAAGCAGACTTTTCCAGCTTCCCTCAAGGAACCCTTTAGGGGCACATGGTGGCTCAGTTGGTTAAGCATCTGCCTTTTGCTCAGGTCATGATGTCAGGGTCCTGGGATTAAGCCCCATTACAGGCTCCCTGCTCAGTGGGCAGTCTGTTTCTCCCTCTCCCCCTCCCCCTCCAACTTGTCTGCTGTCTCTCACTCATTATTTCTCAAATAAATAAATCTTTAAAACAAAAACAAAAACAAAAAGGAACAACTGTAATGCCAGGACAGGGGGGAGACTGAGCAGAGACAGCAGATAAGGGTATGTATTGCATGAAAGTTCTTTACCCTTCACACCTGTCCATATGAACCTAACCTCACTGCAGTATTATATTCACTCTCATACCCCCATCTCCTGCTCCTGTCTAGGGCAGAAGCAAATCTCATAGATGTTCCATTTCCAGCACTGTCCCAGGGGCTGAACCTCTGGGATTTTTAAATTGCAGCAAATATGGCCAGGGTTATAATTCTCCCATGCGAAAGCCTGGGCAAGTGATTTAACTTCTACTTCAGGAAATTAAGGATAGAAATTTCACCTTCCTTATAGGGTTTCCAAAGAGATGACAATATATGTGAACATGTCAAGGGTGCCTGGCACAGAGGAAGGGTGTGACAGAGGTTAGACCTTACTGCATCACTTGTAGTGCTACTACCCCTGCCAGGGGAACACGATGGTCCAGGGAACATGCAATGTTATTTCATATAACCTCAGGGATACACACAAATGTGAGACAGAAATATACTAACCAACAATGTAGGAAGGAATTTGGGAAACCAGCCTCTAGGACATTATTGGCTTATTGTAACACTTTCCTTGGAATTCTACCTTGTATTCTGATCTTGAAAAGACAGTCTCTACCCCAAGGCATAAACTTAAGTACTATGAAATGTCAATTCAGTTTCTAAGTGTACTTAGGGGTCACTGTAATCTGGGCAAAATATTATTTACATGATAAATTAGAATTTAATGAGGAAGATCTTTAAGCTAATTCTGTAGAATGCTCTGAACCATTATGAAATAAAGACATACCTTATGAAATAAATGTGAGAATGCAGATCAGTTTCCACAAATACTGCTGACCCACTGATGGTCTTTAGGACAGACAAGGCAAGCACTGCACCTGACCCCAAAGCAATGATCAGATTCTAACTGGAAGTAATTGCAAACATACATGCTACCAAGGAGTTTGAAGCATTTTAATAGAATCTACAAAAATTGCCTTTGATTTTTATTTTATATAAATCCAAAAAGGCAGGTTTTGTATAATTTTGATGTTGGCAAATTATCAAAATGGATTGAGGGTCCTAAAAGGTCATGCTGTGAAGTTCAAAAACTACTTCAAGATAGCAATTTCTTCAATCTATCTAGAAATGTGTGAACAGGAGAGTATAATTTGGGTAAAGACATATACCATCATGTTTGTCATACAAAACAAAACAAAACAAAACAAAACCCACAAAAGAAAACCAGCAAATAACAGCTCCTTTCCTGCCTAAGTATGCTATCACCTCCCTCTGAACACATGGCCAGGGATTTCCTACGCAGGTCAGGAAATTCAGATGGTCTAACTCTTCACTGACTTCCGTAGGACCTGGGTCTTTTACCAATCTGGGCCTCCAACCCTTGTGAATTAGTAGGTATAACCAAACAAATTCTATAGAACCCATCCCTCCATGAAAGTCTCTCTTATGACTGTATTTTTATAAGCATCCTGTATCTGTACCAAAACTGTGTTTCCCTCCATGATAGGAGAATGCTGCTCAAAGCAGAAGGCAGACATGTGGTTATTTATAAAGACTAGAGATTTCCCTAGAACATCACACAACTAATATTCTCTAAAAATATACAGCAATCAACAATTCACCTAGAGTTGAGGGAGTTTTCTTGAATCAGTTCAAGCCTTCCCTCTGAGCTCCAGACCTGACACTAACTGCTTCTTTGATATCTCCATCTGGATGAAGCACAGCTACCTCAATCTTGGCATGACCCTGATAGAAAGAATCAAATCCCCTCCCAAACCCTGTCCAGTGTTTCCTGTATAGAAAAAGTGGCAAAGCCCTCCCCAAAAGGCTTCTGGATGAACAACGGAATTATCCGGGGAAACTTTTAGAAGTTCTGGGCTTCATCTTCAGTGATTTTTATGTAATTAGTTTGGGATGTTGTCTTGGCATTGAGATTTCTTTAAAAGCTGTCCCTTCCTAGGGCCAAGAATCACTGTTCTAGATATTTTATTTTATTTTTAAGATTTCATTTATTTATTCATGAGAGACACAGGGAGAAAGAGGCAGAAACATAGGCTGAGAGAGAAACAGGCTCCCCTTGGGGAGCCTGATGTGGGACTTGATCCCAGGACCCTGGAAGCGCACCCTGAGCCAGAGGCTCAACCACTGAGCCATCCAGGTGCCCCTTATGCTCAACCACTGAGCCACCCAGGTGCCTCTTTTCTAGATATTTTAAATTCCCAATACTCTACTGAGTCTATTCCTCCTTCAATGACCCTTCAATCTTAGAAAGCTCTCAACTGCTACAACCTTCCAAATAGGATCACTGTCACCGTGGTCTACATGAATGTGGTGCCATTAGGGGCTGTGTAATCTAGTAGCTCCGCCTCTCCAGCTCCAAGGAGGTCATCCAGAACTAAAGGCTCTCCTGTTAGTGGTTATGAACTCTGCCTGCATATTCAAATCATCTGTGCCCTTTAGAAGACAATGATACTCAGAGATTCTGAGTCTATGGGATGAGAACCCATTGAGACATTTTTAAAAAGTTGTCTAGGATATTATCATGTGCAGCCAGAATTAAATATCACTTATTTAGTAGGTTGGCATCTATCCCAAAGAGAATCACTAATTTATGTGAGGTATCCCGTAGCCACATGTGCCCCTGTGTCACCTCTCAGAACCTCCATTTTGCTGATTATGTCACTTCTCATACTTCATCCTCCTCTTTGGGTCCTTGCTTGTCTAATTGCCAGGTCTAACAGACTATGGCTCAACACATGCCCATGCTTTTTCATATGATTAATGCCTAGCACATCCTCTCCTCCACTCCACTCCACTCCACTCATTCTGCACTTGTACCAAAGCCTCTAAACATTGTTGGTAAGAAATCTTAATACTGATGACTAGACTCCCTTCAAATTTATGCCAGATAAGCACTCAAAACCTCCAAACTGTTATATTTCCTTAGAAATTTCACTTTCTCATTCTCCAAGATGACTATTTCATATTAGCCCACTCCTCTCAAATCTCCAAAAACACCTCTTCTTTCAGGTTCATCTGGTGATGTTGCCACCTAATCCACACAATGGTCTATGGAGAACCTTTTGATCTTCTCATCATCAACTATTGAGCTTTTGTATCCTCATTCTTCACTTTCCTCTTACATTACCTCCCTCTGTATGCTACCTTCTTCACCTACCAAAAATTACTAAGAGATGAAATTCCTCCAATTATCCCATTTCCACTGCATCATCAATTTCCCCTTCTATATCTGCTTGTTTTCAAATTTCTCATCCTGAAGACAGACTTAATATCTTTCTCCAGCTCCCTCTTATTTTTCTGCTCTCTTTTGCAGCAACAACCTTTGAAGATTTATATGTACTCTGTCACCAAATACTTAACTCTTCACCCTTCATTTTGTAAAGATGTTTGCACTGGGAATAGAATTTTAGATTTGCAGGTATTTGCTTGAACACACTGAAGTTATTTTTCCATGGTCTAGCTCCCAGGGATGTTATTCAAAGACATCCCATGTTCATGGATCAGAGCATTATTATTATTAAGATGGCAATGGTTACCAAATGGTGACCAGATTCAGTGTAGTTCCCCATAAAAATCCCCTCTGGCTTTTTGCAGAAAATGATAAGCAGATCCTAAGGTTAATATGGAAATTCAAGGAACTAAGAATAGCCAAAACAATCTTCAAAAAAAGAGGACTCCTATTTCCTGATTTCAAAATGTACTGCAAATCTAAAATAATTAAGATAGTGTGATATTTGCATAAAGCCTTACATTTACGGTCAACTACTTTTTGAAAAGTTTGTTAAGACAATTCTGTGAGGGGAAAAAGTACTTTCAACAAATGATGCCTGGTTAACTGGATATCAACTTTCAAAGGAATATAGTTGGATGCTTATCACATACCATACACAAAAATTAACTCAAAATAGATCACAGATTTCCTAGAAGTAAGAGCTAATACTATAAAACTCTTTGAAATAAACATAAGAGTGAATATTTGTGATTTTGGGTTAGGCAGTAGTTTTTTAGGTACAATACCAAAATTATCAAGCAACATATCAAAAATAGATAAATTGATTTCTTCAAAACAAAAAACATCTTTGACTCAAAGGACACTATAAAGTATATGAAAAGACAACCCACAGAATGGAAGAATGTTTGCAAGTGGAAGATATTTTCAAATCATATATCTGATAAAAGATTTATATCCAGAATATATAAACACCCTTGCAAATCAGTTATAAAAAGACAAATCACCAATAAAAATATAGCAAAGGATTTGAATGGTCACTTCCCTCAAAAATGTATACACATGGTCAATAATCATGTGAATACAACATGCTTGATGTCATTAGTCATTAAGGAAAAGCAAATTAAAACTCCAATAAGAAAACACTTCACATTTACTAGGATATTTATAATAAAAAGATGTGATAACAAGAATTGACAAGAATGTGGAGAAATTGAAACCCTCACATACTACTCGTGGGAATGTAACATGATACGGCCACTTAGAAGAATAGCAATTTCTCAAAAGGTTAAAGGTAGAGTTGCCAAATGAAGTAGCAATTCTACTTTTAGTTATATACCTAAGAGAAATGAAAACATTTGTATATGAATTTTCATAGCAGTACTAATCATAGCCAAGAAGTAGAAACATTCAAATGTTCATCAATTGATTAATAGAGAAGTATGTGGTATCCATACAATGGAATATTATTTGTAATAACAAGGAATGAAGTGTTGATACCTGCTACAACATAAATGAACCCTGAATATATTATTCCAAGTGAAATAAGCTAGTCACAAAAGATACTATCTTATACAATTCCATTTGTGTGAAATGCCCAGAATAGGTAAAACAGAAAATAGATTAATGGTTGCCTAGAACTGGTTGGGGGGTCATTGCTAATAAGTATGAGATTTCTTTGGGGGGGGGTGACAAAATGTTTTAAAATTAAACTGTATTGATGTGAATCTGTGAATAAACTAAAAACAAATAAACTGTCTACTTTAAATGGGTTAATTTTATATGTGAATTATATCTCAGCAAAAATAGTTTTTGAGAAAGTAACAGTAACTAATCCAATGGAGATGCCTAATTCGGCAGTTGCTGGCAGTGGTGTGATGACAGTGGCAGTGGCTTCCAGGCATGTACCTCAGACTCTCAAGGAGGGGAACTTTCTGTCTGCCCATTGAAGCTGTGTTTACAAGGGGATGGAGCAAGTAATCATTGTTTTTTATTTCCTCTCTGACCTTCCACGACCTGACCCCTGACAAAGGTAAAGTCATGGGAAGTATAAAAGAGTAAAGACATACTGAAGCCTGATTTTCTAATCAGAGGACTTTGAAAGAAATCAAGAGAGCCAGTCAGGAAAATTGTAAGGAGGAGGAACTCAATAACGTGGCTCCATAAAGTGATAGATGACCTTCTGGCTCCCCTCCAAGCTGTGCGTACATGGATAACCCTGAAAAGAACAGCAAAGACTTTAATAACAAAACTACAGGATTATGGGCAGCCCCGGGTGGCTCAGCAGTTTAGCGCCCAGGGCATGATCCTGGAGACCTGGGATTGAGTCCCATGTCGGGCTCCCTACATGGAGCCTGCTTCTCCCTCTGCCTGTGTCTCTGCCTCTCTCTTTCTCTCTCTGTGTGTCTCTCATGAATAAATAAATAAAGATCTTAAAAAAAAAAACAAAAACTACAGGATTAACCATCATCTAAATTCCACACTTAACACTGGGTGATACATTTGCTGGAAAGATCCAAATAGCATTGTAAAGTTTCTGAAAACAGACTCAAAATTAGAAACACATCCCAATGAAGAGGTGCCAGAATGTGAAGCATTAACTGAGTTGATTGCCTGCTGAAACAAACCAATTAATAAACAAAAAATTGACTTTCTCCTCAGAATTAAACAAGACACAGATATTCATATCACATTCCAGCATGCAATCCAAATTACTTGGTATATGAACCACCAGGAAAACCTCAACTTGCAACAGAAAGACAATCAACATATGTCAATGCTAAAATGACAAAAATGTCAAAATCATCAGACAGATGCAGCTATTTAAACCATGATCTTAGAAGTGAGGAAAAATAATTGAAAATATAGAAAGCCTCAGCAAAGAAGGAAAATATACAAAGAAGAATCAGATGGAAATTTTAGAAATGAAAAATATAAGAAATGAAAATATCGATTGGATGGGCTTGAAAGCAGAATGGAGGTGGCAAAAGATTCACTGACTTTCAAGAAAGATTTATAGAAATTGTAATGTGAACAGAGAACAATACTGAAAAAAAATCAAGAGACTCGGGTACCTGTTGGGGGAAAAAATTTCATTTGTCTTATCAGAGTTCCAAGACAAGAGAGTCTAGTATAGGAAAAAATATTTGAAGAAATAATGGCTGACATCTTCCCAAATTTAGTGTAAAGCAAACTTACAGATTCCAGGAACTCAAGGAATTTAAAACGAAATGAAATCAAAGAAATCCAATACCAGGCACATTATAATCAAACAGCTGAAAACCAAAAAACAAGGTAAAAATCTTGAAAGCAGCCAGGAAAAATCACTGCATTTATGACGAGAACAATGATTTGAATGACTGAAGATTTCTCATCAGACATTGCAGAGGCACAACAGTCTTAAAAGATACAAGAAAAGAACTAGTAACCCAGAATTCTACATCTGGCATAAATAACCTTCAAGAATGAAGATGAAACACAGATACTCTCAGATGAAGGAAAATTAAGGGGATTAGTCACTAGAACGGCTCTGAAAGAAATGCCACAGGCAGTTCCTTAGACAGGAGGAAATGACATGAAAGGGAAACTTAAAACTTCAAAACAGAGAAGCAATGGAAATGACAAATATCTGAGTAAATAGATTGGTCTTCATTTGTCATTTCTATAACGTATCTATAATGATTAATAGCAAAAATGATAGCACTTCTTGATGGGATTTTTTAGTGACGATAGATGTAAAAATAAGATACCTATAAATAAAGGTGGGGGAAGTGGAGGATCTATATGGTTGTAAAGTTTCTACGTTCCACATGAAGTGGTAAAATGTTAATTCTGTACAAGAATTTAAAAGATAGCTATGAATACTGCTGTAAGCTCTAGAGAAACAAACTAAAATTATACAGAGATAGAATAAAAAAATAAACTAAAATGGGAAGTGCCAGGACTTGAGAAAATATACTATAATACTAAGAAAATTTAAGTATTTCACAGAAGGACAGGAAAACAAAAACAGAGTGACAAAAGTAGGGAACAAAGAGAAAGCAAATAATGAAACTGTCAACCTAAATTCAAAAATATAAATAATTATATTAAATGCAAATGGTTGATATAGCACCAATTTAAAAAATGGATTACTGGAATGGATTTTTAAAAAAAGATCCAATGGACCACACAGAGGCACACACAGGAAAGCCCACATGAGAATATGGCGGAAGAGTAGGGTCCCCAAGTCACCTGTCTCCACCAAATTACCTGGATAACCTTCAAATCATCCTGAAAATATAAGAATTCGGCCTGAGACTTAAAGAGAGAACAGCTGGAATGCTACAGTGAGAAGAGTTCGTGCTTCTATCAAGGTAGGAAGATGGAAAAAAAAATAAAGAAACAAAAGGCCTCCAAGGGGGAGGGGCCCCACGAGGAGCCGGGCTAAGGCTGGGGTGAGTGTCCCCAGGACAGGAGAGCCCCGTCTCGGAGAAGCAGGAGCTGCACCAACCTTCCCGGGCGGAAAGGGACTCTCAGGGAGTTAGAACAGGACCCAGGGGGGGCGGGGATGTCCTCAGGCTCCCTGGGACACTAACAGACACCTGCGCCCCGGGAGAGTGCACCGAGCTCCCTAAAGGGCTGTAGCGCGCACGGCTGGACCCTGGAGCAGCTCGGAGGGGCTCGGGCGGCGGCTCCGCGGAGGGGGCTGCAGGGCGGGAGCGCAAATCCAACAGCACAGGCCCGGGAGCACAGGGCGCCGGGACACAGCCCAGGATCCAGCCTCCCCCCGGGACAGGCAGAGGCCAGGAGGGCCCAGGACAGCAAGGACGCTCCTGCCCCGAGCTGAGCAGATCAGCGGCCCCGCCCCGGAGCCTCCAGGCCCTGCAGACGGAGAGCTCTGTAGTTTCTGCGGGAGCTGACTCTAGGGCTGGAGAGCTGGCCGCCGCCACTGGGGTTGTTCCTCCTGGGGCCTCACAGGGTAAACAACCCCCACTGAGCCCTGCACCAGGCAGGGGGCAGAGCAGCTCCCTCAAGTGCTAACACCTGAAAATCAGCACAACAGGTCCCTCCCCCAGAAGACCAGCTAGATGGACAAGTTCCAGGGGAATTCAAGGGACTTAAAGTATACAGAATCAGAAGATAATCCCCCGTGGTTTTTTTTTTTTCTTTTTGATTTCTGTTTGCTTCCCCCGCCCTTTTTTTCTTTCTCTTTTTCTTCTCTCTCTTTTTTCTTTTTTTCTTCCATTTTTACTTTTTTCTTTTTCTCTTTTCTTCCCTTCTTTCTCTCCTCTCTTTTTCTCCTTTTCCCAATACAACTTGTTTTTGGCCACTTTGCACTGAGAAAAATGACTAGAAGGAAAACCTCACCTCAAAAGAAAGAGTCAGAAACAGTCCTCTCTCCCACAGAGTTACAAAATCTGGATTACAATTCAATGTAAGAAAGCCAATTCAGAAGCACTATTATAAAGCTACTGGTGGCTCTAGAAAAAAGCATAAAGGACTCAAGAGACTTCATGACTGCAGAATTTAGATCCAATCAGGCAGAAATTAAAGATCAATTGAATGTGATGCAATCCAAACTAGAGGTCCTAATGATGAAGGTTAACGAGGTGGAAGAACAAGTGAGTGACATAGAAGACAAGTTGATGGCAAAGAGGTAAACTGAGGAAAAAAGAGACAAGCAATTAAAAGACCATGAGGATAGATTAAGGGAAATCAACGACAGCCTGAGGAAGAAAAACCTACGTTTAATTGGGGTTCCAAGGGCGCCGAAAAGGACAGAGGTCCAGAATATGTATTAGAACAAATCATAGCTGAAAACTTTCCTAATCTGGGAAGGGAAACAGGCATTCAGATCCAGGAAATAGAGAGATCCCCCACCCCCAAAATCAATAAAAACCGTTCAACACCTCGACACTTAATAGTGAAGCTAGCAAACTCCAAAGATAAAGAGAAGATCCTTAAAGCAGCAAGAGACAAGAAATCCCTGACCTTTATGGGGAGGAGTATTAGGGTAACAGCAGACCTCTCCACAGAAACCTGGCAGGCCAGAAAGGGATGGCAGGATATATTCAGGGTCCTAAATGAGAAGAACATGCAACCAAGAATACTTTATCCAGCAAGGCTCTCATTCAGAATGGAGAGATAAAGAGCTTCCAACAGGCAGGAACTGAAAGAATATGTGATCTCCAAACCAGCTCTGCAAGAAACTTTAACGGGGACTCTTAAAATTCCCCTTTAAGAAGAAGTCCAGCGGAACAATCCACAAAAACAAGGACTGAATAGATATCATGATGACACTAAACTCATATCTTTCAATAGTAACTCTGAACGTGAACGGGCTTAATGACCCCATCAAAAGGTGCAGGGTTTCAGACTGGATAAAAAAGCAGGACCCATCTATTTGCTGTCTACAAGAGACTCATTTTAGACGGAAGGAAACCTACAGCCTGAAAATAAAAGGTTGGAGAACCATTTACCATTCAAATGGTCCTCAAAAGAAAGCAGGGGTAGCCATCCTTGTATCAGATAAACTAAAATTTACCTCGAAGACTGTAGTGAGAGATGAAGAGGGACACTATATCATACTTAAAGGATCTATCCAACAAGAGGACTTAACAATCCTCAATATATATGCCCCGAATGTGGGAGCTGCCAAATATATCAATCAATTAATAACCAAACTTAAGACATACTTAGATAATAGTACACTTATACCTGGTGACTTCAATCTAGCACTTTCTACACTCGATAGGTCTTCTAAACACAACATCTCCAAACAAAAGAGAACTTTAAATGATACACTGGACCAGATGGATTTTACAGATATCTACAGAACTTTACATACAAACTCAACTGAATACACGTTCTTCTCAAGTGCACATGGAACTTTCTCCAGAATAGACCGCATACTGGGTCAAAAATCAGGTCTGAACCAATACCAAAAGATTGGGATCATCCCCTGCATATTCTCAGACCATAATGCCTTGAAATTAGAACTAAATCACAACAAGAAGTTTGGAAGGACTTCAAACACGTGGAGGTTAAGGACCATCCTGCGAAAAGATGAAAGGGTCAACCGGAAAATTAAGGTAGAATTAAAAAGATTCATGGAAACTAATGAGAATGAAGATACAACCATTCAAATTCTTTGGGATGCAGCAAAAGCATTCCTGAGGGGGAAATACATCGCAATACAAGCATCCATCCATTAAAAACTGGAAAGAACTCAAATACAAAAGTTAGCCTGACACCTAAAGGAGCTAGAGTAAAAACAGCAAGTAGATGCTCCACCCAGCAGAAAAAGAGAGTTAATAAAGATTCGAGCAGAACTCAATGAAATCAAGACTAGAAGAACTGTGGAACAGATCAACAAAACCAGGAGTTGGTTCTTTGAAAGAATTAATAAGATAGATAAACCATTAGCCAGCCTTATTAAAAAGAAGAGAGAGAAGACTCAAATTAATAAAATCATGAATGAGAAAGAAGAGATCACTACCAACACCAAGGAAATACAAACGATTTTAAAAACATATTATGAACAGCTCTACGCCAATAAATTAGGCAATCTAGAAGAAATGGACATATTTCTAGAAAGCCACAAACTACCAAAACTGGAACAGGAAGAAATAGAAAACCTGAAGAGGCCAATAACCAGGGAGGAAATTGAAGCAGTCATCAAAAACCTCCCAAGACACAAAAGTCCAGGGCCGGATGGCTTCCCAGGGGAATTCTATCAAACGCTTAAAGAAGAAACCATACCTATTCTACTAAAGCTGTTTGGAAAGATAGAAAGAGATGGAGTACTTCCAAATTCATCCCATGAGTCCAGCATCACCTTAACTCCAAAACCAGAGAAAGACCCCACCAAAAAGGAGAATTATAGACCAATATCTCTGATGAACATGGATGCAAAAATTCTCAACAAGATACGATCCAATAGGATCCAAGAATACATTAAGAAGATTATTCACCATGACCAAGTAGGATTTATCCCCGGGACACAAGGCTGGTTCAACACTCGTAAAACAATCAATGTGATTCATCAATTCAGCAAGAGAAAAACCAAGAACCATATGATCCTCTCACTAGATGCAGAGAAAGCATTTGACAAAATACAGCATCCATTCCTGATCAAAACTCTTCAGACTGTAGGGATAGAGGGAACATTCCTCAACATCTTAAAAGCCATCTACGAAATGCCAACAGCAAATATAATTATCAATGGGGAAGCACTGGGAGCCTTTCTCCTAAGATCAGGAACATGACAGGGATGTCCACTGTCACCACTGCTATTCAACATAGTACTGGATGTCCTAGCCTCAGCAATCAGACAACAAAAAGACATTAAAGGCATTCAAATTGGCAAAGAAGAGGTCAAACTCTCCCTCTTTGCTGATGACATGATACTCTACATAGAAAACCCAAAAGCCTCCACCCCAAAATTGCTAGAACTCACACAGCAATTCGGCAGTGTGGCAGGATACAAAATCAATGCCCAGAAGTCAGTGGCATTTCTATACACTAACAATGAGACTGAAGAAAGAGAAATTAAGGAGTCAATCCCATTTACAATTGCACCAAAAGCATAAGATACCTAGGAATAAACCTAACCAAAGAGGTAAAGGATCTATACCCTAAAAACTATATAGAACACTTCTGAAAGAAAGTGAAGAAGACACAAAGAGATGGAAAAATATTCCATGCTCATGGATTGGCAGAATTAATATTGTGAAAATGTCAATGTTACCCAGGGCAATTTACACGTTCAATCCAATCCCTATCAAAATACCATGGACTTTCTTCAGAGAGTTAGAACAAATTATTTCAAGATTTGTGTGGAATCACAAGAGACCCTGAATAGCCAGGGGAATTTTGAAAAAGAAAACCGTAGCTGGGGGTATCACAATGCCAGATTTCAGGTTGTACTACAAAGCTGTGGTCATCAAGACAGTGTGGTACTGGAACAAAAACAGTCACATAGACAAATGGAACAGAATAGAGAACCCAGAGGAGGACCCTCAACTTTACGGTCAAGTAATATTCGATAAAGGAGGAAAGACTATCCACTGGAAGAAAGACAGTCTCTTCAATAAATGGTGCTGGGAAAATTGGACATCCACATGCAGAAGAATGAAACTACGCCATTCTCTTGCACCATACACAAAGATAAACTCAAAATGGATGAAAGATCTAAATGTGAGACAAGATTCCATCAAAATCCTAGAAGAGGACACAGGCAACACCCTTTTTGAACTCAGCCACAGTAACTTCTTGCAAGATACATCCACAAAGGCAAAAGAAACAAAAGCAAAAATGAACTCTTGGGACTTCATCAATCTAAGAAGCTTTTGCACAGCAAAGGATACAGTCAACAAAACTAAAAGACAACCTACAGAATGGGAGAAGATATTTGCAAATGACGTATCAGATAAAGGGCTAGTTTCCATGATCTATAAAGAACTTATTAAACTCAACACCAAAGAACGAAACAATCCAATCATGAAATGGGCAAAAGACATGGACAGAAATCTCACAGAGGAAGACATAGACATGGCCAACATGCACATGAGAAAATGCTCTGCATCACTTGCCATCAGGGAAATACAAATCAAAACCACAATGAGATACCACCTCACACCAGTGAGAATGGGGAAAATTAACAAGGCAGGAAACCACAAATGTTGGAGAGGACGTGGAGAAAAGGGAACCGTCTTACACTGTTGGTGGGAATGTGAAATGGTGCAGTCACTCTGGAAAACTGTGTGGAGGTTCCTCAAAGAGTTAAAAATAGATGTGCCCTACGACCCAGCAATTGCACTGTTGGGGATTTACCCCAAAGATACAGATGCAATGAAACACCGGGACACCTGCACCCCGATGTTTATAGCAGCAATGTCCACAATAGCCAAACTGTGGAATGAGTCTCGGTGTCCATCGAAAGATTAATGGATAAAGAAGATTTGGTTTATGTATATAATGGAATATTACTCAGCCATTAGAAATGACAAATATCCACCACTTGCTTCAATGTGGATGGAACTGGAGGGTATTATGCTGAATGAAATAATTCAATCGGAGAAGGACAAATGTTATATGTTCTCATTCATTTGGGGAATATAAATAATAGTGAAAGGGAATAGAAAGGAAGGGAGAAGAAATGGGTAGGAAATATCAGAAAGGGAGACAGAACATAAAGACTCCTAACTCTGGGAAACAAACTAGGGGTGGTGGAAGGGGAGGAGGGCGGGGGTGGCGGTGAATGGGTGACAGACACTGAGGGGGGCAGTTGACTGTATGAGCACTGGGTGTTATTCTGTATGTTGGCAAATTGAACACCAAGAAAAAAGAAATTTATTATTAAAAAAAAAAGAAAAATGAAAGCAGGCCCACATGAAGCCATAAGGAGAAGTCTCTCCAAGTCAAGAAGAGAGATCTCAGAAGAAGCCAAATCTGCATACCTCTACATCCTGGACTTCTGGACATCAGAACTGCGGGAAATAATTTTCTGTTGTGGAAGCCAGAAAAAAAATAATAATAATAAAATTTAAAAAAGATCCAATGATATGCTCTCTCCACAAAACTTTAAATATAATGACAGGAAGGTCAAAGTCAATGATGATTAATAAAATATTAACAGAAAATGCTGAGTGGTTATCCTAACATCAGGTTTATTAACATCAGATACAATTGATTTCAAAGCAAGGGGAATCAGCAGGGGAAAAAAAGACGTTATGTAATGATAGAAAATTCAGTCTACCAAGAAGACACTGCAATCCCAAATGTGTATGCACCAAAAAACAGAGCTTCAAAATACATGAGGCAAATACCACTTTGAATATAATGTGGAAGTTTCCTATAAAGCTAAACATACCATCACCCAGTGATCCCACTCCTAGAAATTTGTTCAAGACGGAAGGAAACTTAGTTTCCCCCAAACCCTGTACAGGAATGTTTACAGCCACTTTACGTGTGACAGCCAAAAGTGAAAACCTCCTAAATGTCCTTCAAAGGGTGAACGAACAAATAAAGCATGGTACCCCTGTACCATAGAGTATCGATTCACATAACACAAACCAATCTCAGTTGTGCCATGCTGAGTGAAAGAACCCTGCTTACATACTGTATGACTTCAAATTTATAACATTCTGGAAAAAGAAAAACTGTAGGGGCAGAGAACAGACCAATGGTTTTCAGGGGACAGGGGCAGCTTAAGGGAGTTTTGTGGAGAGCTCAAACTGTTCTGCATACCCTTTGTGGCAGTGGTTTGATGAATCTATATATGTGTGCTAAACTCCTAGCTGTACACAAACATAAGCCAATTGTACAATATGCTAATTTTAGATATAGGATTAAAAATTTTTTTTTCTTTTTTTTTAAATTTTTATTTATTTATGATAGTCACAGAGAGAGAGAGAGGCAGAGACACAGGCGGAGGGAGAAGCAGGCTCCATGCACCGGGAGCCTGATGTGGGATTCGATCCCGGGTCTCCAGGATCGCGCCCTGGGCCAAAGGCAGGCGCCAAACCGCTGCGCCACCCAGGGATCCCAGGATTAAAAAATTTTAAAGCCTGTAACAGAGACATACCAAATTAACAAACGAGGCTTCTACCTTAAGAAACTAGAAAAGAAGAGCCAACTAAAACACAAAACAAGCAAAACAAAAGACATAATGATGATAAAATATGAATCAATGAAGTAGGAAAGGGAAAAATAAGAGAATATTATTTGACAAAATAATATTGACAAATCACTAGCCACACGGACCAATAATTCAAAAGAGAAGACACAAATTACCAAAATTATGAATGAAAAGAGATGCTGTAAATACCAAATCCACAGATATAACAGTACTTTTTTTAAAAAAAATTATTTATTTTTATGAGACACAGAGAGAGATAGAAACATAGGCAGAGAGAGAAGCAGGTTTCCTGTGGAGAACCTGATGCAGAACCCAGTCCAAGGACCCTGGGATCGTGTCCTGAGCCTAAGGCAGATGCTCAACTACTGAGCCACCCAGGCGTCCCGATATCAACAGTATTATATGGGAATACCATGAACAACTTTATGCAAAAAATTTAGAAAACTCACATGTAATGGAGAAAATTTTAGAAATACCCAAATTACCAAAGATTATATAAGAAGAAAACCAAGAAAATATGAATAACCCATAAAAAGTAAAGAAATTGAATTAGCCATAAAAAAATCTTACCAGAAAGTTAAACCTAATCCAAAATGGCTTCACTAGTGCCTTCTACCAAATATTTAAAAGAAAAAATTATACCAATCCTTCACAAATACTTTTATAAAGTACAGGAGGAAGGAATGCTTCCCAACTCCGTCTATGAAGCCAGTATTACTCTGACATCAAAGCCAGATGAAGACATCACAGGAAAAGAAACTACAGACCAATATCTTCCATGGACATAGACATAAAAACTTCCTTAACAAAGTATGAATAAGCCAAATTCAGCAACATATAAACACTTATACAGCATGACCTATTTGGTTTTATCCCAACAATTCAAAGTTGATTTAACATCTAAAAATGAATGAATATAATATAGCACACAATAGAATAAAGGACAAAAACTATGTAATAATCCCAGAAAATGCAGAAAATGCAAGGAAAGTGTTTGAAAAAATCCAGCATCTGTTCATGATAAAAATTCCCAGCAGACTAAGATACAAGCATACTTCCTCAATCTAATCAAAGGCATCTATGAAGCTGGCAGCTAACATTATGCTTAATGAAGAAAGCTGAATTCTTCACACCTAAGATCAAGAACAAAGCAAGGTGATGGGCATTAAGGAGGGCACTTGATGTGATGAGCACTGAGTGTTATAGTATATCTTGGCAAATTGAATTTAAATTTAAAGAAATTAAGAAATAGGGCAGCCCAGGTGGCTCAGCTGTTTAGCGCCACTTTCAGCCCAGGGCATGATCCTGGAGACCTGGGATGGAGTCCCACATCGGGCTCCCTGCATGGAGCCTGCTTCTCCCTCTGCCTGTGTCTCTGCCTCTCTCTCTCTCTCTCTCTCCCCCTCTCTCTCTCTCTGTTTCTCTCATTAATAAATAAATAAAATCTTAAAAAAGTAAAAAATTATAAAAAATGAACAAAGCAAGGAAGTCTTGCTCTTGCCCCTGGTAATCAGCAATGCCACAGGAAGCGCTATTCCATAAGAAGCACAAGAATAGATTAATGACATCTAGATTGGAAAGAAATGTAAAACTGATTGTTTTCACAGACAACACGAGTTTACATGCAGAAAATTCTAAGAAATCCACAGAAAAGCTAGCAGAACTAATCCATAAGTCAGCAACTTCATAGGAGGGTAGTTACGAAAGGGTGAACAAGGAAATTTCTGGAGAGCTGGTAAAGTTCTTTTTCTTGCTCTGAGTCCTGGTTTATTCAACTGCCTATCTGTCATCTCCTTCAGATGTCTAACAGCATCTCAAACTTATTATATGAAATAGATCATTGATTTTACTCCCAAATCCGCATCCATTCCCAACTGTCCACCAACGCTCTCCCTTCCTACTACATGACATCATTAGTCACCTAACTGCTCACGTAAAAACACTTGAAATTATCCTTGATTCTTTCCTTCCCTTGCGCCATAAATGTAATTCATCAGGAAATTCTACCTCTAAATACATGGTGAATCCATCTACCTCCTTCTACCTTCACTACAACACTTCTCCATCTACTATCATTTCTTGCTTTAATAAATGCATAGCCTCCACTAAGATATTTTAAAATGACTCACTGGGATTTTCAAAATTTTAATTCCAGTATAGTTAACATACAACGTTCTATATTAGTTACAGATGTACAACATAGCGATTCCGTACATTATCCAGTCTTCTAGAAAACTTTGTTC
The DNA here is from genome assembly GCF_018345385.1 of Vulpes lagopus. Taxonomy (NCBI): domain Eukaryota; kingdom Metazoa; phylum Chordata; class Mammalia; order Carnivora; family Canidae; genus Vulpes; species Vulpes lagopus. The sequence continues at coordinate 97,403,368 of NC_054827.1, read as the reverse complement.
TAAATAAACATTTTGATTAAGAGGCTAAACATTTTTCTTTTCAATAAATAAATAAAATGGTTCATTGGAACCTTGTCTCTTCCTGCTCTGTACTCCCTTGGTCAAAAGTAATCAACAAATTCACAATATTCCAGTCCAAGTTAAAAGGCACTGACATGGCTCTAAGAGCCTTGCACCAGATGCTTCTCTCCAATTTCCTCTTCAGCCTCTCCCATGGGCTATGTCAGTTCTGTGTTGGACCTTAGGATTTGCCAAACTCTGTTGTGCCCTGGAGTACTCATCAATGCTCTCTTGCTGCTTGGGCCCTCTTATATTCTCCATAACAGCATCCATAACAGCATCTTGTTCATGTTCTTGCATTTCACAATCTTTAATAATATTTTTTAAATGTTGACTTATTTACTTGTATATTGTCTGTCTTCCTCTGCCAGACTAAAATTGCATGAGGGCAAGGCTATTCCTTTTTTATTCACCACTGTGTGCCTCGCATCTGTATAATGCCTTCAGGTACCCGGTATAGTGCTTATTCATGTAAGTGCAGAATGAATAAAGGAATAAATCAAAGAGTACTGGGGCATATTCAGATATTGCATCCCATGACTCTTCATGCATTGCATATATCAGGGGTTTCAAAACTTTGCCACACATGATAATCACCTGGGTAGCTTTTAAAAATCCCAATACACAGGGGCACCTGGGTGGCTTAGTTGGTTTAAGTGTCCAGTTCTTGGTTTCAGCTTGCGCTCTCACTCTCTAAAATAAATAAATCTTAAAAAAATCCCAATACACATTTTAAGTTTGATGCCAATTATGTCTTAATGGTTGGGGTTAAGAGTCAAACGTCCACAGTTCTTCAAAGTTCCCCAGGTGATTCTAATATGCAGCAAAGTTGGGGGATCACGGACACATGCATGGAATAGTAAAGTTTTCAAAGGAAAAATATAACCCTTGTATTTAAACCATATATGAAGTTAAAATGGCTTTGTATGAGCACAAATACCATAAAGATGTACTATGCTAAATTCTAACTATGGTAAATATTGATAACCACTTTTATTTGTTAATTTGCATTGAATTCAAGAAGTCATTCTGTATATAATGTCAAACAATGTGATGTAAGCACTTGTTTTAATATAAATAATGTCGACAGTGGTGTTTTTCCTGTACTATTTTCAAATTGTAGCTGACCTTATTGCTTAATGGTGACACTGCATGGCTATTATAATTACATATATATACGAATTCCACAGATAATTAATTAACAACTATTATTTGGCAGGTACTCTGTTCAATGTTATAGAATTCAGGAAATTGAGGATGGACTTTTACTGATATAACACATTCACATGTTGACAGTTCTAGAAGATGATTGGAAAGAAATGTAAAAGATGGTGAATGAGAATTTTTTGACAGAGTTCATTGTCTGATGTAGCCACATCTTTCCTACCAAGTCAGTTCAATTCCAGGTTGCTCTATTTACTAGCTGTATGAATTTAGGTGACTTTGCTAATCTATGTTTCAGTTTTTCATCCAAAAAGGGAGAAGAGCGAGCTAGATGCTAGAGTTTTTGATAGGTTTAAATCATATGACATATACAAAGTTATACAATCCAGTATATACATACTTCCAGTCAATCAACAGAAGCTCATGTATATACACTCTCTGCCTCCTTATAGCACATTTGCCTGTCTCACAAATACAGTATAAGGTGGTGGGAGGTTGGGAGAGACAATTTCTAATCTAACGAAATCTGGTCACCAGCCTCTTTAAAGCAACAATAAAAAAGAACTGATTATCAGAAACTGCAGTGTTTAATTGTCAAAAAGAAAACTTTGCATTAGTCTTACTGAAATGAAAGTATTAGTACAATGGGTAAAAGGCTGAAAACAAGACCATGAAGAGATGAACCATACACAGCCATATATTATGAAAGAGAGTAAGAGGTTTCTTTTTTTCCCGAAACAGAGTCTTTTCCGTGGTGCCCCACAGAAACAGGTCCTGAAGTTAGCAGTGGAACATAGAATGTCAGCCTTGGTGGAGGGCTGCCCAATGTCTTCCTTGGCCATACTGGAAACCATGAGTCAGCAGGAAATTCAGGTTAGCACAGGTGTTCTCTGCAGCCTGGGAATAGACTGCACAGGCTGCCTGCTGCCTGCTGGGTAGGGGCCAGCCCCTAGAGCAACTTAACCAGCTCGGCCTTCCCACACCTCCACCTGCATGTCTGTGCCCAGGAGCCTCTGTCCTGGCTCTTCATCACTGCGTTAGACTTCCTTTAACATCAAGATGTTCCAACACCTTGAAAAATACTATCCTCTGAGAAGGAGAAAAATAGAACTAAGAAAGACCAGTCCGGGAGACAAGTGAATGGCCATCTGTGTGCAGTGAGCCACTTTGGCTGGAATCTGCCACCCGGAAATAAAGCTCACACTTGCCAATGGGAATGTGGTAATATTAGGCACATAAAGGAATCAGATGTATTTCCAGAGAAATGGATCTCAAAAACTCACTGCGAGTTGCTCATTACAATGTCAGTCTCCATGTGACATCTAGATATTACTCAGCACACTTTTTATGGAAGCTTCAAAAGCGATCTTGGTGTTTAGGAGAAACTATGAGCCCCATAAGGTAATTTGAGAGAGGAAGAGACATTTGCAATTAAACAACAAAAAGCTAGTAACACTTTCCTTCCTTATTATGCATCAAATAACACAAGAGGCCCAACGGGCCACCTAGAGCGCTATCTGAAGCTGTTTGCAGCTTGTGGGGGTGAGGTCATTCCACCCAGGAAGGATGGCCTGGGTGCCATCTCAGTGGGATGGTTTGATTAACAAGAGTATCATAAATGGTGATGCTACTGAAAAGGGAGACACAATTCTACATACAAACACAATTGTCCTCTCTTTTGTCTTACATATGCATATGCATGTGCACCCATACCTGTATGCCTGGGCACACACATGTACATCTTACCTCTTATTCAACATCTAGGACTTCCAAAGTTCTGGAGATTCTTTTTTTTTTTTTTTTTTTTAAATATATTTTTTTTAATCTTTATTTATTTATGATAGTCACAGAGAGAGAGAGAGAGGCAGAGACACAGGCAGAGGGAGAAGCAGGCTCCATGCACCGGGAGCCCGATGTGGGATTCGATCCCGGGTCTCCAGGATCGCGCCCTGGGCCAAAGGCCGGCGCCAAACCGCTGCGCCACCCAGGGATCCCGGTTCTGGAGATTCTGACTACAATAGTCATCACCCTTATTTGCTTTCTTGAAGACATAGCTACTTGAAAAAAATAAAATGCCAAAATATAGGGACCCATGTACTTTTGAAGATTATCTGGGTGGATTCATTTTAAATGTATTTGTTCACTCAACAAATAACCATGTGATGGAAACTATTTCAGGTGTTCAACACTTACCAGTGAACAGACAAAAATCCCTGCCCTGGTGGAGTTTATGTTCTAGTAGGCAAGACAAATAACAACCAACTGGCATGAAAAATAAAAGTGAATTTTACTTTATAAAACAGCAGGTTCTGAGTCTGTAAGTCTTATGAATACAACAGAGAGCCTGGTGTGCTGCACAGGAAGAAAAGAAGGTGGGGCGCAGGAGAGCCAGGTCAACATCAAACAGCCTCACCGAGAAGGTGATGTGTTCACAAAAGTTTAAAGAAGATGATACGGGTAGCTGTGCAAATATCTGGGTGGAAAACATTATCTGAGAACTGATTTTTTTAAGCAACAAAATGTGATTTTTTTATCACTCCTCAGCCTTTTGACTAAGATCAAGTGTAAAATGTGATTTTTTAAAAAATATTTTATTTATTTGACAGAGACAGAGCATGAGCAGGTGAAAAGCAGAGGAAGAGGGAGAAGCAGGCTCCTCACTGAGCACACAATCTCACACGGGGCTGAATCCCAGGAAGCCAGGATCATGACCTGAGCCAAAGGCAGACGCTTAACCAATTGAGCCACTCGGGAACCCCCAAATGTGATTTTTTTAAGTACACCACCCTGCTAACTCAATCCTAATGAGTGAGCTGTTCATTCAGTGGGGTAAAGACTTGTTCCTGGGTGCCTACAGGAATAATTTTAGAAATGGGTAATGCAGCAGGGCAGGGAGCAAGAAAGAGAAAAAAAAAATAAGTTTGGGAGTGCCCTGGATTTCTCAGTTTAGTTGTTTGATTTCTAGCTTGTTTGATTTCTAGCAGCAGTGCACTAAAGGCTTAGTTTCAGTCCAGAAGCCACACAATTAATACTTGAGCTAAAAACAAATTAAAAAGAAAACTTGAAAAAAGCTTCCAGAGGAAAATGTACACGTGGGTGGATTAGACACATGCCACTGTCACTCAGACACAGATGCCTTTGCCCTGAGCCACAGAAGAGCTGGGGCCAGGGTTCAAGGGGAAGCAGCTTTGGGATAGCTTCTGACAGTGTCCCCAGGCCATGTCTCCTTGCCACACCCACAAGCATGGATCCCAACTGGGCCTGAAGCCTCCCCTGGGCATGGTAGAAGCTTATTCCATATAACACTTCCGAAGTGTGCCTTGAGATAATGACAAACCTACTTCTTAAGCACTTGGGCTTTGTGGGAATGTTGACAAAGAGCCAAGCCCACAGTGGGATTTTATGATTAGGTCACCTGGAGAAGACAGGTTTTACATAAAATTCTTCTGGCAAATCAGGCAGGTCTGGTCTGGAAACTTAAAAACTAAGATACACGCCCTCATGCACATACACACACATGCACACATTCACGCATGCATGCAGAGAAAGACAGAAACACACACACACACACACACACACACACACGCATCTACTCACTTTCTGGCAGAGTTCTGGAAAATGCCTGAACTGTGTGCCTGAGCATAGCTCTTCTTTTGCTCACCTTCCTCTGCAGACAGCAGTTCCCTTGCATTGGTGCCAAGGCTGGCTTTGAGGACACCCCTGGCATTTGAAACCCCAACTTGGGTTTCCTGGCTTCCTAACTCAGAATATCTTCTGGCTGGAGACTCTTAGAATCTGGGGGGACTGGCTGCCAAGATAGTTGTATGCCTGGAGAGCTCCAGGCTCTTCCCCAACCACTTCCATGGGGCAGGGCTGCCTTGGCCACCTTGCTGAGTCTGGCTTGGGTTGGACAGGGACTGGTTTCCTGAGTTCCCTGATAGAGTAGAGATCTTGCTCTTCCAAAGCTCAGGAGGTATGGGCTCTTCTCACCACGGTCCTTCCTCAGGGGGCTCCAGAACCAGCTGGTGAAAAGTGGCAACCATTTCACCTTTCCTTGAGTTCAGTTTTAAAGAATCTATTTATTTTAGAGAGATAGTGTGTGTGTTTGTGAGCAGGGGGAGCAAGAGAATCCCAAGCAGACTCCATGCTGAATGCACAGCTGGGCATGGGGCTCCAACCCAGGACCCTGAGATCATAACCTGAACTAAAACTAAGAGTTGGATGCTTAACTGACTGAACCATTCAGGTGCCCCTCTTTGAGTTCAGTTTTAAAATTCACCATCAACTACAGGAAATGCATTTTATATGAGGGTCAGAGCATTTATGCGTGAAACAAAAACTACCCTTACTACACTTTAGGGCACATATATTTTTCCATTTTATTATATCTCATTTAGAAAAAGTCCTGGTTATGATCTACCAAATTGGTTTTAGGCCCTGGCGGGGTGGGGGTGTCTCCTGTTATGGCCCAACTTGGGCTGATGGGGGGAATCTGCTGATCCAACAGATGGGTGGTGGTGACAGAAGAAAGGCTAGAACAGTACCAGAAAACGGGGATAGAAATAAACAAGAGGCCCCTCAATGCCAATCCCTCACTCTTTGTTACAGACTGATTGTCTGTGTCCCCAACATTCACATGTTAAAAGTTCTAACTCCCAATGGAAGGTATTAGGAGGTGGGAACTTTGGAAGGTAAATCAGATCATGAGAGTCAAGCCTTCATGGGTGGGATTAGTGACCCTGTAAGAGACCTCACAGAGCTCCTGCACCCTGTACACAATGTGAGGCTATGATAAGAAGTCAGCCATCCAGAAGACTGTCTTCATCTGAACCCGACCATGTAGATGTCCTGATCTCAGACTTCCAGCCTCCAGAACAGTAAGTAATAGAAGGCACCCAGTCTATAGTACTTTGTCATAGCAACCCCAACTAAGACACTCCTACTACATGAGTTTATAACATGGCTGAGAAGGTTCTCCTGAGGCCAGGGGTCGAGGTTGCCCACAGCTACAAGCCCAGCTCCGAGCACAGCTGCTGGTGAATAGTAGGTCCAGAAATACTTAAGTGGATGAACACATGAATATGTTCAAGGTAGAAAAGCAGTATATCCTCCACTTAACATCATTTTTGCTCACTTCAACTTTGCTGACCAGGGATAATCAATAGAATTTTTAAAAAGATTTTAATTACTTTTATTCATGAGAGACACAGAGAGTTAGGCAGAGACATAGGCAGAGGGAGAAGCAGGCTCCCTGCAGGGAGTCTGATGCACAATTAGATACTAGGACACCAGGATCACTCCCTGAGCCAAAGTCAGATGCTCAATTATTGAATCCCCTAGGTGCCCCTTAATTGATTTTTTTGATGTATAAAGCAATAGCTGAGGAAAAGCAATATTTTAAAGTTAGTATTGTGTACATATAAAATTTTTATCATCCTGATTGCACTTTATAAACATAGTGACAGGTAACACTAGAGGTGTATTATTTGTGAGGACATGTTATAAGCAGTTGCCATTTATTATTTTATATCATTGCCTCTATTTGCCATATAAAATATGTATCATCATCTCCAATTCACATATAAGGAAAATGAGGTTCAGAGAGGTGGAGTCACTTGCTCATGGTCACACAGCTGGTGTGAAATCTCCCAGACTGGCTCTCAGACCTACACTGGTAATCACAACACAATCTATCATCCTTGAATGACAGTTTGCTATATAATAAAGATTTGTCTGGTCCTTATCCCCTGTTCCTGGGAGGTAACCTCTAAATCCTTGGGTTTTTCTGAGTGATGGGAGTATCTTTGTCATGCATGGCAGGACCCTTGGATCATACTTGCATCTATGCTAACAAGATGTCTCAGGATAAGGGCTGGCCAGGACACAAAGACCAGCCACGTGATTAGAAGGCTGGGGCTTTGAGCCAGGTGTTAGCCAAACCTACCAATGTCCTGGAAGGAAAAGAATGCTGGAAATTGAATTCTATGTGGCCAATGATCCAGTCAGTCAGTCATACCTTAACAAGGAAACCCAATAGAAACTCTGGATACCATGACTCAGGTAAGCTTCCTGGTTGGTGAGTACATTCATATGTCAGGTGGGTGACATGCCCTGACTCCATAAGGAGAAGGAATGGAAGCTCTTAGACTTTACCTCATATGCCTCTTCATTTAGCTTGTTTTGTGTGTATCATTCATAATAAAACTGTAATTTGTAGCCAGTTTGTCAGAAGTGCAGGGGGCCTGGGGAGTACCCAACTTGTGCTTGGTGGCTGAAGTAAGGGCCATCTTACTGGGGACTGTGCCCCTAACCTGTGGGGTCTGTGCTGACTCTCGGTAGTCAGCATCACAGTGACACTACAGTATTGCACGGCCACACCCAGGCATCTGATCCAGAGAAGGAGGAATCCAATGAAAAAACTTCAAATAAAATATGTTCAGCATTAAATGGGGAAACTAACCAAAAAGGAACCCTTTCAGAGATGTGTCCTAACATTGCTGGCTTGCAGGAAAAGAAATGCCTCCAGTCGAGCATAATGTTACAGCTTTCCTGTGATCAACCTCAAATATGGACAGCTTATCACCAAACAGGGTTGGGCAGTGGCAGTCTCATTAAACAGTGGGGGTTTGCTTTGCTCTCCTAAAACTTTGACCAAATTAAAGTCAAATGACCACAAAGCTTAGGAGCACTAAGGAAAAGTATTGCATCTCCTGTGCACCAAAGCAGCTTTGCAATGCACCATGACAGCCAAGGTCAGCAGGATCCGAAGGGTCCTTATAACACCCTTCAGGGGATGTGTGATTTGTAAGCTAAAACCTTAACATCAGTTTGTCCCTAAAAGTGGTTATTTAATTTTCCAGTAAATGAAACTGGGCTTTAAGTGGATACTAGTGGAGCCTGCTATTTAATAGGTTCCTATTGTTAATCCTTTTATGAAATGGAACATCTTCTTAAAAAGCCATCTGACTTTTTGTCTTAGTCTATCTGGGCTGCTATAACAAAATTCCATGGACTGAGTGGCTTATACACAACAGACATTTATTTCTTATGGCTCTGGAGACTGGAAAGTCTATGATCAAGGTGACAAGAGATTCTGTGTCTGCTGAGAGCCCACTTTCCAGTTCATAGGTGATACATTGTCTCTGTGCCCTCAAAATGCAGAAGGGGCAAGGGAACTCTCTGGGGTCTTTTCTGTAAGGGCACTGATCCCTTTCATCAAAGCTCCACCCTTCTGACCAAATCACCACCCAAAGGTCCCCTTTCCAAATACCATCATATTGGGCATTAGGATTGAGTACATGAATTTGGGCAGGATACAAACATTCAGTTTACAGCACTCGCCTAATGGCTGATATGCCTTAAGTTCAAGGTGATTCAAAAAGTAAATGTTTAAAAAACAACAACAACAGCAACAACAACAACAAAAAAAGGTAAATGTTTAACCATAATTAAATGTGATTCTTGCCTGGGGGGTTCCAGGGTACTTGTATGGTCTCTGGAGGGGCTGTAGGGCCATTGAGGTCCTGGTTAGAACACCAAGGTTGGCCCATGAAGGAAGCCTCACCTTCCTCCATAAAAGAAGCTGGTCTGGAGAGCTGGTCTGTGCTGCATGAGGCAGGACAGCCTGTGTAGACTGCAATACCCAGAAACAGGAGTTTGGTGCTAGTGCAAGCTCTTCTGCCCTTAGGCTGGGATCTGTGGGTAGTTGGACAGGGGTCCCTACCCCAGATGCACACGAAGCAACACTTCACAGCAAGCCCTGGAGTGAGTGGGCTGGAGAGGGAGAGAGGAGGGGTGGGTTCTTTCTAAAGAGGACTAAGCAGAGTAGTTCTAGGGCCAGACCACTCTGGCAGCTGTATGTTAAATGGCCAGAAGTAGAAGCCAGGTCAGAGGATAGTTGTAGTTCTCAGAGCAAAGAATCCCAACCTAAGGTGGCAGAGACAGAGGTGAGAAAGGGGAAAGCCCAGGGAGGTGAGGCAGGTAGCAATGGTGAGCAGTCTTGGTCATGAATGGAAGGGTGGCAGAGGAAAGGAAAAGGAACCCAGGACTCCTTCCCAGTCCCTGACTTGTGTCCTTCAGTGGGATAGGCCTCCCTAGGAGGGGCTGACTGGGAAGAAAGGGGTCAGTTCTTTGAGTGTGAGACAATGGGACCTAAGGGTGTGCATCGTAGGAAGAGGCCTGGGCTGGAGGGATGGACCCAACTGAGCCATTAGCAACTTGGAAATGGCAGAAGGAGCAGACATTAAATCTAAGATCAAGAGACCAAGAATATCCTCTGCAGGAGCTCTAGGACAATTGATGAAAAGAACAACATTGGGTATAATGGAGGGTTCACTTGCATTCCCTAAAGCGATGGGAAGGACTGGGAATACCAAACTTGCTCACTACAAAATACATTTCCAGAAGAAAAACAGAAAGAAAGATATTTCACATATCTAACAAATGAAGCGCATACTCTAGCTGAAGATGCCAAGAACTGAATACAGCACACCCACTACCAAGAAGCAACCAGGAGGTGGCCCTATCCCTGGGTCTGTCCACCCCATTTGTGTGGGGTGCCTGCATGCATGAGTGGTCCTCTGGAAGCAGAGGAAATCTTTCCTCAGCCAGAGGCATTAGGGAAAGATGAAAGAAGTTCTTTGAAAAAATAAAGAAGATAGATGTACATTATTTTTTAATAATAAATTTATTTTTTATTGGTGTTCAATTTGCCAAAATACAGAATAATACCCAGTGCTCATCCCGTCAAGTGCCCCCCTCAGTACCCGTCACCCATTCACCCGCATCCCCCGCCCTCCTCCCCTTCCACCACCCCTAGTTCGTTTCCCAGAGTTAGGAGTCTTCATGTTCTGTCTCCCTTTCTGATATTTCCTACCCATTTCTTCTCCCTTCCCTTCTATTCCCTTTCACTATTATTTATATTCCCCAAATGAATGAGAACATATAACGTTTGTCCTTCTCCGATTGACTTATTTCACTCAGCATAATACCCTCTAGTTCCATCCATGTTGAAGCAAATGGTGGGTATTTGTCGTTTCTAATGGCTGAGTAATATTCCATTGTATACATAAACCACATCTTCTCTATCCATTCATCTTTCGATGGACACCGAGGCTCCTTCCACAGTTTGACTATTGTGGACATTGCTGCTATAAACATCGGGGTGCAGGTGTCCTGGCATTTCATTGCATCTGTATCTTTGGGGTAAATCCCCAGCAGTGCAATTGCTAGGTCGTAGGGCAGGTCTATTTTTAACTCTTTGAGGAACCTCCACACAGTTTTCCAGAGTGGCTGTACCAGTTCACATTCCCACCAACAGTGTAAGATTTACATTATTATACACATGCACACAAATGTAGGGAGCATTCCTTTCTTTCTCTGCCTTCCCCACTCTGCCCTGAACCAAAAGTAATGTTTTCAGTATTCAGTTTTGCAATTTAAACATGATCAATGAAACGTAGATCATTGTGGATGTGAACTTCGAGTACAAAAGCAGTGTTTCAGCACCATAGAAGGAGAGATACACAGGGACATCTGGGGAAATAGCTATCTCTTAAATGGAAAAAACCTACTCAGAGAAAATAAAAATATATTTTAGGAATTTTTAATACATCTAAACATTTCATTTCTACAGAAGAGTTTGAGTCATTAAAAACAAAACAAAACAAAACAAAAAAATGGACTGTTCTCTTTCTAACTCCCTTCTAGACTCCCTGTCAATGTCTAATCCTTAAATCAAGTGAGCTGATGAACCCAGAGGCCAAGTGCGCCCCCTGGAGTCTCTGCTGTGACCCATAACAACCACCTGGCCCTGACCTCCTAAAGGAAATTCCCATTAGGAATAGTCATGCCAGAGCTAATGCAATCTGAAAAGTAAGCTTCACTGATTTAAGCTTCCACTTACAGCCAGCGAGGCAACATATGCATGTACCCACATTCTTAGGGGCTGTGTGAGCAACTCTTATTTTTTATAAAGCAAACCTATTATATTAGAATTATCTCACAGGTATACTAAAGCAAATCACTTCATATAAATTGCACCTGTTATACAAGAAGAAAAAAATGCACCATTTCTGCAAACAAGGTAGGTCACAGTAAGGAAGCAGGTAGAAAAAAATCTGCTCCTGGGCAGGGCCTCTGAATATTAAAAACAGATTTCTGATTAGGTCTGAAGCCCCAGCAAAAGATCTCAGTGTACTGTCATAGCTTTTTAAGCACAGATTTGGGTTCCTGGGGAAAGCTCCAGAACACTAAGCCAGGTTGTCACTGTCAACCTCTGGGTATGAGAGCCTTCTTCTTGGACCACCGTGGAGGCCACAGAGGAGCAGATGAGGGGGACCTGGAGATCGGTGGTGGGGAGAGCCACATTGCAGACACACAATGGGAAAGGGCTTGACCATCTCATTTCAGAGGTTCCTGCTGACCTGACCTGCCAAAGAGATAGGGAATCACACATCCCACAAAATTCCTCAGAAGGGCCTTTGAAGTATGTTTAGTGCGGCCCAGAGGTCTCCACAACCAGGAACAGGTCAGAGCAGCATAATGTGCTATAATTTACCCCTCTGGGGTTGGGGTGTGGGGGAGGATGTGCCATCCTCATGCAGGAGAGTGCCTAGTGTGATTACATAATGACCATGGCAGAAGCAGGCAGGCTGCAGGAGCTGTAATTAAGACTCCTTATCAGCCCCTCTGCTTTCAGAATCACTTAAAAATAAAGCAGCTATGCATCAATTTACCTTACCCCATGAGATTTCCTGCTGTTTTCTTCATTTCTAATAACATTAAACATTTAACATTCAAACTAGCTCCTTTTATATATATATATATATATATAAACATATATGTATTTATATTTATATACATATGTGTGTGTGTATATATATATATATAAAATTCTTAAAGGGGCTTCTGCAATATACACATAAGCATTTAATATTCAAACTAGCTTTTTCACAATGGGTTTGCCACCAGAACACAGGTGTCGTGAAAACCACCACTAAACCTAAACCAAAATGGGCAAGGAAAAGACTCACATTGACATTATCATCATTGGACATGTAGATTCGGGCAAGTCTACCACTACTGGCCATCTGATCTACAAATGTGGTGGGATCGACAAAAGAACTATCGAAACATTTGAGAAGGAGGCTGCTGAGATGGGAAAAGGTTCCTTCAAGTATGCCTGGGTCTTGGATAAACTGAAAGCTGAACGTGAACGTGGTATCACCATTGGTATCTCTCTGTGGAAATTCAAGACCGGCAAGTATTATATGACCATCACTGATGCCCCAGGACACAGAGACTTTATCAAAAACATGATTACAGGCACATCTCCGGCTGACTGTGCTGTCCTGATTGTTGCTGCTGCTGTTGGTGAATTTGAAGCAGGTATCTCCAAGAATGGGCAGACCCATGAGCATGCCCTTCTGGCTTATGGGTGTGAGACAACTAATTGTTGGTGTTAACAAAATGGATTCCACTGAGCCACCCTGCAGCCAGAAGAGATACAAGGAAATCGTTAAGGAAGTCAGCACCTACATTAAGAAAATTGGCTAGAACCCTGACAGTAGCATTTGTGCCAATTTCTGGTTGGAATGGTGACAACATGCTGGAGCCAAGTGCTAACATGCTTTGGTTCAAGGGATGGAAAGTCACCCATAAAGATGGAAATGCCAGTGGAACCACACTGCTTGAGGTTCTGGCTTGCATTCTGCCACCAACGCGTCCAACTGATAAGCCCTTGCGTCTGCCTCTCCAGGACGTCTACAAAATTGGTGGTATTGGTACTGTCCCAGGGGGTCGAGTGGAGACTGGTGTTCTTAAGCCTGGTATGGTGGTTGCCTTTGCTCCAGTCAATGTTACAACTGAAGTAAAGTCTGTTGAAATGCACCATGAAGTTTTGAGTGAGGCTCTTCCTGGGGAAAATGTGGGCTTCAATGTCAAGAACGTATCTGTCAAAGATGTTCGTCGTGGCAATGTGGCTGGTGACAGCAAAAATGACCCACTAGTGGAAGCAGCTGGCTTCACAGCTCAGGTGATTATCCTGAACCATCCAGGCCAAATCAGTGCTGGATATGCACCTGTGTTGGACTGTCACACAGCTCACATTGCTTGCAAGTTTGCTGAGCTGAAGGAGAAGATGAATCGTTCTGGAAAAAAGCTGGAAAATAGTTCCAAATTCCTGAAATCTGGGGATGCTGCCATTGTTAATATGGTTCCTGGCAAACATATGTGTGCTGAGAGCTTCTCTGACTATCCTCCTCTGGGCCGTTTGGCTGTTCGTGACATGAGACAGGCAGTTGCTGTGGGTGTCATCAAAGCAGTGGACAAGAAGGCAGCTGAAGCTGGCAAAGTCACCAAGTCACCATTTAGCCTTCTGAGCACAGAAAGCTCAGAAGGCTAAATGAATATTATCCCCAATACCTGCTGCCCCAGTCTTAACCAGCAGTGAAAGAATGATCTCAGAACTGTTTGTGTCAATTCGCCATTTAAGTTTAATAGTAAAAGACTGGTTAATGATAACAATGCATCATAAAACCTTCAGAAGTAAAGAAGAATGTTTTGTGGACCATTTGTATTTTTTGTGCGTGTGTGGCAGTTTTAAATTGTTAAAGTCAGTACTTTTTAATGGAAACAACTTGACCAAAAATCTGTCACAGAATTTTGACACCCATTAAAACAAAAGTTTAATGAGAAAAAAAATTCTAACTAGCTCCTAGCTTTTATATATGTATATAAATACATGTTATATATATAAAATACATATTATATATAAATATGTAATATATAAAATACGTATATATAAAATACATATACATAATATATATAAAATACATATTCATACATGTGTGTGTATGTATATATGTATGTGTATGTGTATATATAATGTATGTGTGTGTATATATATATTTATATATATATATATATATAATTCTTACAGGGCTTCTGTAATGTTAAGAAAATAGTTACTTGCCTTTTGAAAAATAGGGCTGTAATTAACCTCACTCGATTAAATTCTTGAATTAAAAAAAATGAATGCAGGGTCAACAGAACACAGCAGATACACATGATGCAGCCTTTGTCCAAGTGACAAAGACCCTGCGGCCACCATGCTGTCAGGAAGCCAGGCCACATGGAGAGGCCCTGGGTTGGTGCTCAAGTGGCAATCTGAGCCATCCAAAGCCAGGCCTCAGAATGAGTCTTCAAATAGTTTCCATATTCAGGTCTCCCCAGCTGGGTCCTCAGACTTTCATGGAGCAGAGACAAGCCATCCCTATCATGCTTGGTCTTAATTCAAGCTTAATAAAAAGATTCTTTGAGCTGTTAAGTTTTGGGGTCATTTATCATGAAGTAGTGATCAGAACAATGAGCTGGATCAGCTGGGGTATACATAAGCTGTGCAGGGGTGACAGCTGTGCTCATACCCCAGCCCTCCCAGGTACCCCCAGCTTTATGAGACTCTGCTGGGCCAGCTCTCTCCACTGAAATGCATGGTCTTGGAATTACACTCATGCAAATATATTTTAAAGCCTGACTATGCCAGTGTGTACAACCTTTAAAGGCACCCCCCCCAACCACCATCACCAAGTCTGTCCTGAGTTAGCGGGCACCAATCTCCTTTCCCCTTAATGTCTGAGAATTAGCACTTGTTGTGACTGCTCACTGGGAAGCCAATGCCTGGCAATGCCTGGACCCCACAGTGTTTCCATCCTCAGGTGCACTGTCTATGCTCTAGTCACAGTGGGCCACTCACCACCCAGGCTGAGGGGAATTTATTATCATTATCATACTGAGGGGAATTTTACTGCTCCCAACTATTTATTACAGATTTTAAATAATGGATAAACATCTTCACATATAAATCTGTATATTATACTTTTAGTTATTTCCTTAGGAAAGATTTTTAAAAAGATTTTATTTATTTGTTTATTTATTTATTTATTTATTTGAGGGGGGGAGAGAGAGAAAGGGAGAAGCAGACTCCCCACTGATCAGGAAGCCCCAAGCAGGCCTCGATCCTAGGCCCTCAAGATCATGATCTGAGCTGAAGGCAGACACTTAACCTACTGAGCCACCCAGGTGCCCCCTTAGGGAAGATTTTTAAAAGTAGAATCCTGGAAAGTTACACATTAGTGTTAAGGATGCTGATACATACTGCCAGTTGGTTTTCCAGGGTCCAATTACTAGTGAATAGAGTTTTAAACCTCATTGGTCACTTTTATTTCTCTTTCCAGAGCTGTTTGTCCCAGTCCTCTGGCCATTTGAGGGTATGTGTTTTCTTACTGACTGGCAGGGACTCTTGGCATGGGTGCATTTGTCACATTCAGTCCCTGTGTCCGCTCAATGCCTCTGCAGAGTGCTAGATGCTAGAGATGCTGTGTGAACAGGCAGAGAGGCTGCAGTGAGTACTGGCAGGATACCAGTGATAACCCAGAGGGTCAAAGGTCACCAGGGCAGGAGAATGATGGGTAGAAGGGCAGTGACAAGGGGAAGAAGGTAATTCTGGAAATAACTTCTCATGACTTCATGGTGAACTGGCTGTGCTGAGTTAGGCTGTTATATGTGACTTTAAAATCTCTGAACATCTCAGTAAGGAAGAAGTCATTTGTGGGAATGGGGGAGCCCAGAGGAGAAGCATGGTGGACAGGCAGAGTGGAGAGCTCCCCCAGGCACTCCTGGCTGTTCATACTGGTAAGGCATTGATGTGGTGATCTCCTACAGGCAACTAGCAGACTGGCCTGGAGCTCAGGAGCACATTCTGCCTGGACATGTAACTTGGGGGATCTGCACAAAACTGGCATTTAAAGCCATGGGACTTGAGACCGCCACACAGGAGCTGAACTAAAAGAGGACAGGACTCAGGGTTCAAGCTTTCAACATCTGAAGGTCAGGGAGAGAAGGCAACATGAAGGATCAGTAAGTGTGACAGGAAAGGAGTGGCCACTGAGCTGAGGAGAAATAAAAAAGCTGAGGCATTCTGGAAACCACGGGAGAAGAAAGCTTAGAGAGGACTAGCCAGAAAAGGGGCACAGATTTCCCTGGCTGCAAGAAGCCAGAGTAAACATTTAGTCAGAGCTTAGTCTAGACACTTGCTGTGAGCAAGGGTGAAGAGGGCACCATCCCTACATCCCAGGGCTGGGATCTTCATGGCCATGAAGGAATCCCAGAGCCAAGGTTTCTCAACACCCTTCCAGGGGCACCACAAGGTCAAAGTGTTTGCACACCTGTTCAGGGCTATATTTGTCTTCTCACTGTGGTGACACTCATGGTGCAAAAGCAATGGTGGGTAAAAGTACCAAGTACCAGTAGTCTTTGGATTACTCACCACCACTCAGAGTTACAAAAACAAAAACAAATAAACAAAAAAACTAAAATCAAAAACAAATTAACTTAATAATCTCCCTGTACTCAAGCCATTTAAGCCACGAATTTGCTGTGACTTTGCACAGATGACAACAATATTATGCCTCAGTTGTCCCACCTATAAAATGGGGTGAGTAGCATCTTCCTAGTAAGGCTGATCAGAAGATTAAATGATACACAGACAGCACACAAAACAGAGCTGGGCACATAATAAGCACTAATATATTATTACATACTATTATTTTTTAAAATGCCATTATCTAGTACAGCAAGGTCTCTGTCCACCTGCAGTACTTTCTAAATCTTCCTGGACACTTATGACAAAGAGGTCCAGAGTGTGGACAGGATGAGCCAGAGAGGGTGGATGAGTGTGTAGGAGTGAGTGTCTGACCACACTGGGGTGTGTTGCAGGGACTCTGGGTGTGGTGGTGAGCTGTGCATGGTGCTCAGGTGACAGGGGTAGGCCTCTCTGTGGGTGCAGTGTTGAGGTGTGTATCACTGGGCCCCAAGGTCCTCAGTGCTCTCCTACTTCCTCCATCATCCCATCTCATGGCCACATGGGGTGGCTGCAAAGAAATGTCCCCAAGAAGGAAGGCAAATTTTGAGTCCTAGAACAGAGGTTTCCAGTATAAAGGTATTGTCGACTGGTTCTGTGATTCGAAGGCCTGTGGGGCCTCCCTAAGGAGTCCAATGGGAGAAGCTTATGTGGTTCATAATCATGGCACTCCCAGAGCTCTGACTGGAGCCCTGTGGCAACATCAGAGACAGACTCCAGCCGCCTCAATCCATCTTGCTAATAAGTGTGAGACCTGTTATTCTTCAAAAGATGACCTCAAGGAAGAGGGGAAATGTTCTGCCTCTAAATAGCAGCGTTTAGCTCTAGAGATGTTTCTCTAGTGGAGAAACCTAAGGAGGATTGATTAGATCTTGCAGGTAAAAAACCACGACACAGAGATCAATAACATGCAGAGATGTGGTCCTGTATGTCCCACAGGGATGGTGGGGCTGTTAGGATCCTGCTCCAAAGAAGCGGTACCAGCATGTGATCATGAAGAACTAGTAGCTAGTAGCAGGATGTTATACTTCTAAGCCACATGTTTTCACCTTACTGGAGCCATGAAAAGGCCCTTGATGATTTTGAGGGAAGGAACAAGAAGATAGTACCTATTTGTTGGCTTAGCAAGTGGAGGTAATTATTATCTTGAAAATTAGTTCTTAAAGGAAACAAGAGGAGAGTATTTGATTCTCTAATAGGAATTACAGATTTTCCAAATGTTTGGTGAACATGTATGCTAATCAGCTATGAAAAAAATGTCCACTTAGAGAAAACATACATTTCCTACTCTGCATCAGAGAATTCATAATGGAGGGAAAACCCGATGACTATAAGGAATGTGGTTTAGTTGAGAGGGCAGGCTTAGACTATACTGGAGAATTCATGTTGGGAAGATACCCTAGGACCATGATTAACATGGCAAGGCATTCAGTGTACATCAACAACATGCTGAACATCAGGGCACTCATACTGCTGAGAAACCCCCTGAATGTGATAAATACGGGAAATTCTTTAGACTTAACTCAAGCCTCAAAGTACATCACAGAATTCATAATGGTGAGAAACTCTTTGAATAAAAACAATGCAGAAGGACTTAAAGAAATGGCAGGCAATATCACACATCAGACTTCATAGCAGTGCAAAATCTCTCCAGTGAATAGAATATGGGGAGGCCTTTAGAACCTCCCCATATAGGCCTTTATGTTTCATTCCTTAGAAGGAATCAAGGGGTTCATACTGGTCTAAGAGCCAGGAATATATCTCATGCAAGGTAGCATCCAGTAATGGCCAAAGCCTTATGCAACATCAAAGAATTTGTAATATGCTTTATTTAACATGAAAGCCTACTGTTATATAATTATCTTGTAACTGACCACTTTGCTGAATGCTCTCATAATTCTAAGCCATTCTACAATGCCAGACCTTAAGTATCACCCAAGAATTAGTTTTTTGAATAATTGGCTGAATGAATGGATTCTGTTAAATTTTCTAATTGTCATATTGGTTGCAAAAGATACTAGTTTTGTTTTTGTCTTCCTGGTATTTATACCTCTTTTTTTTTTCTCTTCCTTGTATTAATGCATTAAACCACAATTTCAGTCGCTGAGACATAGGAGAAGAATGCACTAATGCTGGGCAGCCTGGGTGGCTTAGCAGTTTAATCGCCTGCCTTCCGCCCAGGGTGTGATCCTGGAGTCCCAGGATCGAGTCCCACATCAGGCTCCCTGCATGGAGCTTGCTTCTCCCTCTGCCTGTGTCTCTGCTTCTCTCTCTCTCTCTCTCTCTCTCTCTCTGTCTCTCATGAATAAATAAATAAAATCTTTAAAAAAAAAAGAATGTACTAATGCAACTGATGACGCTTTCATGCCAAAGGCCTCTTTGGGCAGCAGTTACAGAAACCCACAAGCGTTAGCTTAAGCAAACAAGGGAAGGGCAGATGCTCCAAGGCCAGGAGAGATCTGGACTTCAGACTGGACAGCAGTACTTTCAGGAATCCTAATTTCTAGATTGCAGATAATGGCTACAGAGATGACTCTCCTGAGGAATCATTTTCAAAGTTCCAGAAAAAAACACATTCCCCTTTAGTTAACCCTTTTTGGGGTCATCCATAGTCCATAGCTGGAATCATGTTGGTCTCACACTGGGTAAGGCACCTGCCAATCACCTGTGATAGTGGTAGGGGGTGCTGGGGGCCAAGGCCATTTCTGCACAATGCAACGATGTGAGTGGTGAGGGAAAGGGCATCACAGAGGTGTTGATAAAGCGACCCCAAAGCTCTCCACAGCATAGGGCAAATGTTTGGACAGCTCACTGTAGTTTACAAAGAGTACCTCGTATTATCTAAATTGCTGCATCCTTCAATCAGGGTTTCTTGTTAATATCCATCGTATACATGGATAGAAATGAGGCTCAAGGAGGTTCAGTGACTTTTTCAAAGCCATACAATTACTAGGTCCAGGGACCCAAGCTCCAAATTCTATTCTCTCTTTAGTCTCTCTGACTGCTGTCATATAGTTATTAGCATAATTCTATACCTAGTTAGATCTCTAGCATAATTAAAGTCTTAAGTAGGCTAGTAATGAATTTCAGTTTTGTGATACTTCTGGGGGGGGGGGGATGCACCCCATTAAATGATGTGTAATGGATGCCCAGAACATCTACCTGCATTTACTTATAAGCAACATTAAACATCTCCAAGCCATGTTTTTCCTCACATGGCAGAGAAACTAAGAGAATCTGCTGAGGAATTAATCTGTAATCAGAGTATGTTCAGCCTCATGTTCAATCAAATGGGAAAATTTCTGTTTCCTTTCTTATTTTGGTATCCCCCAGGAAATACAATTGATCTCAACATGTCTGAAAGTAATCCCTACCAAAATTTCAATGCTCTAAATGTTTCTAGCATTGTTAATTTTAGAAATAAAAGATGAAGCCAGGCAATTTTTTACATGAACTCTCTGAACTTAAAAGATGTAGCAATAAGGACAACACATCTGTCTTTCTCCATTACTCTTCCTACTTTGGTGGGTGTTATTGAGGCTTAATATTACATACCTCAAAAATCCTGGACCTTTTTGCTCATGTCCTAATTCAGAGATGAATTCAGAAGATGAATTCTGTTCCATTCAGAGATGGAACAACCGTCTCTGGAAGAAAATTTGTAGCATACACCTTCCCTGAGGATTACCAAAGAACAGGGAATTGTACCACGTGACACAAGCAGCCCGTCACTTCTTTGTGCTTATGCAGTTCCCTAAACCCCCAAATTAAGTCAGCTGCCCTCTAGCCACCCCTACCCCCAGCCAGTTGCAGGGCTCTCCTCATGTCCCCTTCTCCTCTGGCCACTCTGATCTTTCCTTCAGCAATAGCTTTAGTCTCTTCTAATATAAATTATTTCAGCCTCTAATTTTCCTCCACTTATCAGGTCCATCTATTATTCTCATCATCACAACTGGCCCCAGAGCAGAGCAATACAGAGGAAGGAAGCTCAGAGAAGCAGTTGGGGAAAAGGGAGCAGAAAATCCTAATCCCTCCTATTCTCAACTCCATCATAATTAGATCAGCAAAAAAGATATCAGTGAGGAAGAAAGAGGTAAAAATCTGAAAAGCCAGTGCTGCATTTGAGCCCCCCATCCTTGTCCTACCTACCCACCTCTTCCACCACCACTTTCATGCAGCTCAATCTATGGGTTGCCAACCCTGGCATGACCAGCAGTGCCCACAGAGTCTCAGGATTCTTGATAGCTGGAGAAAGGGTGAGGATGTGATTTTTAAACTCCACACAGCTAAGTCCACCCTTAGATTCCCAGATTCTATGATGTGGAGGTATAGTCATCACTGCTCTGTGAAGTCAACACTGATAAGATATGTCATTCATCCCATACATACCAGGAACAAGAGCTAAGAGCTGTGCCTCTACTGCCATGCCTCCCTCACCATAGCAGGTGTCAGAATCCCAGCAGAGCCTGTGAAGACAAGGTGGCTGAGTCCATCCCCAGAGATTCTGAGTCAGTATAGCTGGGGCTGGGGGTGAGAGAATGTACATTTTCAGCAAGTTCCCACATGATTCTGATGCTGCTGGTTGGGGGCCACAGTTGGGAGATCTGCCTTGTTGTATCCGCAAGCCCTCATTTTATGCATGAGAACCTTGGAGCCCTCAAAGGAATGGTAATGCCTAAAACCCAGGCCTCTCAAATTAAAGGCTAGACATCCTCTCACAAGAATGAGAGGTTAATAATTAAAAATTTAAAAAAGGAGGAGGGAAAGAAAACACTAAATAGATGACCTGAAGAAAAAGAGGAGAAAGCACCAAACAGCTTCCTGAAGTCTGAGTGTATGGAAGGAGGACACAGGTTCATCCTGAAATCCTGAGATGGAAGGATTTCTGGGGCTGCAATGCCCTGAGACCTCAGTTCTGGCACCTGTGGTGAGCTGTGCTCCAGGTGATGAGCCCAGAGCAACTCAGACAGCAGAACTGCCTCCTGTGGGCTGGAGACCCCTGTGGCCCGCTCACTTTGAGCACACTAACAGCAACCCTTGTGGCTGGAGACACTGCCTTATGACACTCCAAGCCTGCAGAGGGGACAGTCCCCTTTACAGAACTATGGAAAAGAAGATCTCAAGGAGACAGGGTCAGAGGTTGAGGTCCACTTTCTAAGTTGGGATAGAAATTGGGCAATTGATGGGATCCCTGGGTGGCGCTGCGGTTTGGCGCCTGCCTTTGGCCCAGGGCGCGATCCTGGAGACCCGGGATCGAATCCCACGTCGGGCTCCCGGTGCATGGAGCCTGCTTCTCCCTCTGCCTGTATCTCTGCCCCTCTCTCTCTCTCTCTCTCTGTGTGACTATCATAAAAAAAAAAAAAAAAAATAAAAATTTAGAATTAGATGTTCTAAAAAAAAAAAAAAAAAAAAAGAAATTGGGCAATTGAGACAAATACTGAAGTGACATTTTTTCCAGCATATTCATGGTAAAAACAGTGGAAAGTCAGAAGTGTTGAATTCTAGGCCTGACTTTACAACTGTCACCTTAATGTGAGTTGCTTGGTCTCTAGAAAGTTGGACTTTGTTACATATGGAAGGTGATTTTCAAAGGAGCTTTTCAGGGGTCTTTCAGATTTTCTATTCCATCATTCTACTTTTTGTTTGTTTGTTTGTTTCCTTGCTGTGGCCCTCTTTGTGACTAAGAGGGTTGAAACAATACCTACATTCTATTTTGTAGAACAGGAAAAGCTTAGTTAACTAAATGGGCAGGTAGGTATTCATGACATAGGCCTATGTGGAAGGAGTGAGGTATAAAAGGTCCCAGACCAACCTCAGCATCTAAAAGGCTCTCTCGTCAGCCTTGGGATGACTGGCCTGACACATTCTATAATCTGCCAGGAAGTATACTTTATATTCTTTGGCCTTCAAGAATACTCTACACAGCTGTCCACTTGCCCCTTTGTGTTCCCAAGGCTTTCCTGCCACCCGCCTTCTCTGGGTCCTTCTCCTTCCTCACCAGGCTCTTTGAAGCCCTGCTCACAAATGTCCTGGGATGCAGAACTCTGACGGGCCTGCTTATAGACTGTTTCCACTTACACTCTCCCTAAATGCATTTGTCCGTGAAGGCTCTAAAGAGCATCTGTACTTGCAGAGGAGGCCAGTCACTGGAACTCTGGACTTCCGTATCTCACTGCCTTCATGACATTCCCACTCACCGCAAACCCAACAACACCCTGACAGAACTCTTGATTTCTTAGCCTCACACCTTCCCAAACTTGTTTGTATTCCCTTCTTCTCTGCCTAATAATACAGTGCCAGCATCCACCTAGCTTCTAAGCCAAAAATCTAAGCCTTCCTTATTTCTTCTTTTTCTTGGCCCCACATCCAATCAGTGACAAAATTCAGCACATGTATCAAATCTTTCTGCCTCTTGTTATCTCTCTGCCACCACTTTCTCTACTTTACAGCATTTCTTGCCTGTCTCCTGACTGATATTCCAGCACCTACTCTACCTATCTACAATCTAAGCCCCACCCAGCAGGTGGTGGCTTTTTAAAAAGAAGAAACCAAATTTCACCACCTCCAATTCAAACCCTCCCAACAACTTCCCATCATGTTTGAGCCAAAATCCAAGCTTCGTGGGCAGGCTCAAAGAATCTCCACCTGCTCTGGCCCAGCCTCCTCCACAACATCCAGCTACCTGGCTTCTCTACCTCATTTAGGTCCCACCCTGAATGGCTTCTTCTATGAAACCATCTGCCAATTATTCAGGCTAAAGTAGCTTTGTCCCTCTCTACTACATCACACTGCTTCAGTTCTCTGCACAGTGGTTTTTACTGCCAGATTAGTTTCTTATTTATGAATGTATGTATGGTCTGTCTTCCCATAAGAACATGAGCTCTGAGAGCTTACTTGGTCTGCTTGCCCACCTGCAAGCAGGCCCAGCCTGCAGCCTTGGAGGGTTGTGACTGACCTCCAAGAGTGCTTGGTAAACACTCAGTGGAACTTCAGGGACTCAGGGTCACAGGACATCATCAGAAAGCTCTTCCATGCACCTTGGGTGATAGCCTGAGGGCAAAGCAGATACAGGTTCCTGCCAGGTTGTCTTGTCCACATGCCTGCGAATTCTAAGCAATCCCACCACGCCATCCTACAGGATCAATGTCTTCCTCACCATCATCTACGGAAAACACACATACCTTGCCTCAAACAAAAAAGTGGTGGATGGCATGTGGATACTGAAAATGACCACAAAATCAGCTTGCCTTATCACCCCCACTTTCCGAGAGAATTCTCAGGGGACCTGTGCTGCTTTGCTTACCAACTCTTCCCAGAACCTGCCCAGGAAGTGGCCAGGCGTGCCCTTTCTGATGGATAGGGCAGGGCAGAGCCTGTCCTTATCTCCCTTGCCAGCATCCATTGGAGAGGGGAGGGGTCTTTTACTTTCCACCTTCTGGACAACTGTTGGTGGCTGTCATCTGCCTGGATTGCCCAACCAGAAACAAGGAAGCATGGGGGTAGCTGGAACGTGGAGGGCAAGAGAGGAGACCAGGGACATACACTTCCTTCTCTCCAGCCTCTGTGGCTTCTCACTGGGCCAGAGGGTCACTTCCTGCCTGTCCTGGGTTCCCAGCGACTTTTCTGCTCACAGTGTCTTCCATCACCCCTTTGACAGGTCCACTGTTACCTTCTTCCTAAAAAGCACCCCTACTTATGCATGTCTCTGCATCTTATGAAACCAAACTAAAACTGGTTCCTTGTCATTCCCCATTATTATCAAATCATAGTTCTGGAAGCGGTAGGGAGATACCATTTTCTTAAGTTTTCCTGTTTTTGTGGCCAGAGTTCCCAGTGGAAGGTTTAGGGGCAGAAGATAACACACTTTCTCTGTTATTTATAAAAGGCCATTCAATTGCTTTCCAATGCATGCTTCTCTGATTAAAAATGATTTGGAGCATCTTTTCATTTGCCTTTTAGCCTTGTGATTTTCCTGTTATGTAAAATGCCTGATCATATACTTTGCCTGTTTTCCCAACTGGGCTGCTCTTGGTTGTTGATTTAGAAGAGCTCCTTGTATACCGTTACTTGGTATTGCTGATGTTTTCTTCCAATCTGTCATCTGTCTGTTAATGCTATCAAAGGTAGCCTTCATTGATCAGAAATTCTTAATTTTGGTGTGATCAAATTAATTAAATTTTGCTTTATAATTTGTGCTCTTGAAGTTTTATTTAAGAAGTTATTCTTATACCTAAATCTTCTTCAATTAACTTTATAGTGTTATCTTTCACAGTGAAGTCTTTAACTTTTGTGTGTAGTGTTTGGTATGAACCAAGTGTTCTTTTTCTCTACAGGGAAATTTACCCTATTTGGAAAGTTTCTATATAGGAACTTTCCTTATTGATTTGCGGTTATGCATGAATATATATTAAGCTCCTGTCACACGGAAGTCTGCTCTGAGCTCCCTATTCTGCAATATAGGGTTATTTGCCTGTATTGTACCAACACCACAATCTTTAATCACTATAGATTTGTGGTATGCCTTACTATGTGGCAAAGTAAATTTACACTGACAGCTTTATCTCTAAAGAGATTATTTAATAACTATCTCACCATGCAGAAAGCAATGTGACAATCACAATAACATAGACATATATTCTGATACAAAATTGTCACTTTGTATTTTTGTTGAGTGCCAATCATTATTGGTAGAATACAGGGGGATTGTAGAAAACTGTAGATCAGGGATGTCTAGGTGGCTCAGCAGTTGAGTGTCTGCCTTTGGCCCAGGGTATGATCCTGGGGTCCCAGGATTGAGTCCCGCATTGGGCTCCCTGCATGGAGCCTGCTTCTCTCTTTGCCTGTGTCTTTGCCTCTCTCTCTCTGTGTCTCTCATGAATAAATAAAAAAAATCTTTTTTTTAAAAAAAAGAAAACTGTAGATCAATAACCAAATGATTCATTCATTAAACAATTCTTTATTAAGCACCTACTAAGTGCTAGCTGGCATTATGCTAAAGGCTGAGGATGGAGCAGTGAATTAAAAAACAAATACAACACAGCAATTCCAATCAAAATACCAACTGGAACAAATAATCCTAAAATTTATATGAAACCACAAAAGACCTGAATAACAAAAGCAATCTGGAGAAAGAGAACAAAGCTGGGCATATCACAATCCCAGATTTCAAGATATACTACAAAGTTGTAGTAATTAAAACAGTATGGTACTAGCATAAAAACAGATACACAGATCAATGGAAGAGGACAGACAGCCCCCAAATAAACCCACATTTACATGGTCAATTAATCTGCAACAGAGGCAAGAATATATAATGGGGAGAAGACAGTCTTTTCAATAAATAGTATTGGGAAAACTGAACAGCTATGTGTAAAAGAAGGAAACTAGAGAACTTTCTTACACTATACACAAAAATAAACTCAAAATGGATTAATGACCTAAATGTGACACATGAAACCATAAAACTGTTAGAAAAAACACAGCAGTAATTTCTCGGACATCAGTCATAGCAATATTTTTTCTAGATATGTCTGCTCAAGCATGGAAAACAAAAGCAAAAATAAACTATTGAGACTACACTAAAATAAAAAGCTTCTGCACAGTGAAGAAAACCATCAGCAAAATAAAAAGGGAACCTACTGAAAGGGAGAAATTATTTGCCAATGGTATATTGGGGGGTTAATATCCAAAATATATAAAGAACTCATACAACTCAATACCCACAAAAAAATAACCCAATTAAAAATGAGCAAAGGATTGGAATAGACATTTTTACAAAGATATACAGATGGCCAAGAAAAACATGAAAAGATACTCAACATCACTAATTATCAGGAAAACTCATATCAGAACCATAGTATGATATCACCCTATACTTGTCAAAATGACTAGAATCAAAAGGACAAAACTAACAAGTGTTAGTGAGAAAAAGGAACACCCATGGATTGTTGGTGAGAATGTAAATCAGTGCAGCCACTGTGGAAAATGGTATGGAGGCTCCTCAAAAAATTAAAAATAGAAAATACCATGTGATCCAGTAACTCCACTACTGGGTATTTACCCAAAGAAAATTTAAAGAGAAACTAATTTGAAAAGATACATGTACCCTTGTGTCAGAAACAGTGGTAAGACTAACAGATAAAAGAGATTATTTGCCTCATATGTGGTCAACAAGTAGTTATTTTCCAGACCCTATCAATACGTAAAAGACAAAAAGATAGAAACGTCCTTTTAAAAAGTAGTTTAGAGACAACCACCATTGAAAACAGTATGGATATTCCTCAGAAACTTAAAAATAGAAATATCATATGACCCACTGCTAGGCATTTATTTGAAGAAAACAAAAACACTAATTTGAAAAGATAAATGCATCCCTATGTTTATTATAGCATTATGTCCAATAGCCAAGATACAGAAGCAACCCAAGTGCCTATAAAAATCAAGACGTAGTATAAATATACTATGGAATATTACTCAGCCACCAAAAAGAATGATATCTTGCCATTTGCAATGACACAAATGGAGCTAGAGGGTGTCATGCTAAGTGAAATAAGCCAGACACAGAAGGATACTGTATGATATCATTTATATGTAGAATCTAAAAATCAAAACAAAAGAACAAACAGAAAACAAAACAAAGACTCTTAAATACAGAGAACAAAGTGATGGTTGCCAAAGGGGAGATGGGAGTGGGGAGAGAATGGGTGAAGCAGATAGGATTATGAGATACAAACTTCCAGGTGTGGAATAAATGAGCCATGGGACTAGAGGGTGAAGCCTGAGGAGTATAGTCAGTAACACTGTAATGGCATTGTTTGGTGATGGATGATGAATGCATTTACTGTGGCAGGCAATGGGTAAACAAGCCCTACGGTTTGCAAAGTGACAACAGAAAGAGAGAGAGAGAGAGAGAGAGAGAGAAAAGAAAAAAGAAAAGAAAAGAAAAAGTCCTGCCTTCATGGAACTTATGTTTGAGTGTTGGAAATCAGGAAATCATTTCTGGAGTCTCCCCACCCCCAGCCAACTGTGTAAGGAGTGCCTTGTCCCTTCAGGGCCCAGGGTAGGAGCTTCCTGAGTGAATGTTTCATGAGAACAGGGCCCATCCTAACCTGCAAATGCATAAAACATTATTGTTTCTCCTGAGCTTTATACACAACCCAGATACATAAATTAGTTTACTCAAGATTTAATTTAAAAATAAAGTCAATGCAATTAGGTTAAGTGAAATAACAGATAATTTCTTTTATCTCCAGAGTTTATTTTTCTAATATTGACTAAAGATCTGTAAAATTGAAGATTAAAAATACCTGCTGCCATAAATCTTCTGAACAATAATAAAATTTAGTTATATTTATTAAGTTCTTTAAGATTGAAAACGAAATTATCTTCTGAGGAAAGCAATTTAGGACTAAAATCTAGACAAATTCAAACCCGTGCTCCCATTCTAATCCTAAAATGATGAGTTAACACAGTTCATTTGAGATTAAGTGATAGGCATAGGCTTTTCTGTAGGAAATTTCCCTGAATCTGCCCTCTCCCAAGCCAATGGATCATTGCAGGATGACTGAGGTCTTCATTCCACCAGGTGCTCATATTAAGGAAGGTTGGATGGAGTTTCAAGCATCATGGTGGTTGCTTCTTCATTTTGCTCAGAAACAGTCTCCTAAACTTAGTGCAGACATCCTCATCAGTTTTAGTCCTTAATATCAGAGAGCTCACCTGGGGGAGTTTGGTTTATGATGCTCCAAAAAGGTGTGGAATGGGAGAGAATGGAGGTTGGAGGACGAGAAAACATGAAATGTGCAACTAGCAATTATGAGCTGAACCCTCTCTTTACTATTTCTGGGATGGAATTCCTGTTCACTTCCTATGTCCTGCCAGGCAAGGCCCACGGAGTGTGGTGGAGAATAGGCTGTGGGAGTGTAAGCTCTTGTTTACAGATCACTAGAGCTGGGGGCACAGTTGGGTGACTTGGAGAGCACATTCTGACCTCTCTGGACTTGAGTCTCCTCTTTATGAAGTGGGGAGCACACTCGCAGGTAGACCTCATAGAACAATGGAATGTTGCTCACCTATGCTGAGAGCTTTCCTTTGTACCTGGTGACCAAGGTTCTCTGAGCCTGGCACCTGGGAAAATGCTCTGACTGCTTCATCTCCTGGAACCCTCATGAATAACCCTGTGAGGAAGGTGCGTTGCTCTCATTTTATAGTAGGCTAAATTGAGGCATGGAGACCTTGCACAAGGTACAATGGGCTTGGGACGCTTGGGTGGCTCAGTGGTTGAGTGTCTGCTTTCAGCTTAGGTTGTGATCCCGGGATCCTGGGATTGAGTCCCGCATTGGGTTCCCTGCAGGGAGCCTGCTTCTCCCTCTGCCTATGTCTCTGCCTCTCTCGGTGTCTCTCATGAATAAATAAATAAAATCTTAAAAAAAAAAAAAAGGTACAACAAGCTTCAGAACAGGGATCACTACTATGCTTACTGAATGTGAGTCTCTGCACCAGTCAGAGACTTCTCCAGAGGTTCTCCAGAGAAAGAGAATCTGAAGAGGGTCTGTGTGTTTGTGTGTGTGCATTTGTGTCTACCTCCATCTATGTATCTATCTCTGTATCTATCTATCCAATTACCCACCTACCTGTCTATGGAGGTAGAGACTGATCTGAAGGAAATGCTTCACACAAATGAGGGGGTTTACAAATCTGAAAAATTCAGGGTAAGCAGGCATGCTAGAAACCGAGTGAAGAGTCAGTGCTGTAGCTCACATCCAACAGCAGTCTGAAGGCAGAATTCCTTCTTCCTGAGTAACCTAAGTTTGTCTCCTAAGGAGACAAAGGAGGGGCCCACCATTAAGAAAGGTGATCTACTTTACTTAGGGTCTACTGATTTAAAATGCTAATCGCATGTGGTGCTCCTGGGTGGGTCAGTCGGTTAAGCATTAGCATCCAACTCCTGACTTCGGCTCAGGTCATGATCTCAGGGTCTTGGGGCTCCACACTCAGCACAGAGTGTTTGAGAGCCTCTCTCCCTGCCCCTCCCCCCACTCATGTGCACACTTTCTTTAAAATAAATAAATAAAATAAATCTTAAAAACTTAATTACATTAAAAAACAAAACCCTCTACAGCAATATTCAGATGTCTTTGACCCAAACCTGCCAGGTTGACCTAAAATTCACCACTACATCTCTATTATTCTTAGGCACAACATTAAGTGTAAAAGAGCAATAAGAACAAACGTAAGCTGCCAATTATACTATTTCCTTATACTTTTGTATCACCTCCAGTTTTTATTATATACTTATATTTAGGCAGAGGTTTCTTTCAAGTATCACTCTGGTGCAAACAGTTCTGATGGGCAAGGAAATGTAGATTTGTGGTCATTTCTCAGTGAAAAGTAATCGCTCCATTAAAATAAAATCTGTGTGTTGCTGCTGTTCACCTGTCTTCCCGTACCATCTCTCTTCAACACAACCAAGTGTAACCCTTCCAAAGACATCTTAATTGGAAAATCTAACTCAACACACGCAAAGCGGTAACACCACAAATTGCCATGACCTAGTTTGCACAAACACGGGCTGCAGTGGCTGCCTAGACCTAGGTGGTGGCACAACTCGCCAAAATTTGAAGAGTGATAAAATGTGGGGGAGACATGAGGCATTGCACTTATTCCTATTACTACAGCTCCTGCACTAGAGACACCTTTTCTCCAAAGGTGGCCGCCACCCCATCGAGGACCACAGACAGCTCCCCAGTCCCTACCCATTCCCTCATTCATGCTTCATTCCAGCCTATCCGGGCCTTCCTCAGTTTCTTGAACACAGACCCCTTCACACTAGTGCACTATCACTCAGGTATCCTCCCTGGGGAACAGAGGACTCTGAGGAGGAGGATGATCAATGATACCTCTGGGGACCATGAATGGTTTTTAGAGTTGTTAATGCAGACTCATCCAATGAACATGAAGCAACCTGCAGTGGTGGAGGGGCAACAAAATCACCCGTATTTATCTGTTACCTTATTATGAACAATTCTCAATTTCCAGCTGACATTTCATTATTTAAATGTATGTTGCCTCCTTATAAATAGGCTGACTAGTGGGTGCACCTGAGTGGCTCAGTGGTTGAACATCTGCCTTTGGCTCAGGGTGTGATCCTTGGGTCGTGGGATGGAGTCCTGCATTGAGCTCCCTGCAGGGAGCCTGCTTTTCCCTATGCCTATGTTTCTGCCTCTCTGTGTCTCTCATGAATAAATAAATAAAATCTTTTAAAAAATAAATAGGCTGACCGCACAGCTCTGTTTCCTGGGAGAGCAAATTATGTAGCAGTGTCTACTTTCCTCTTCAAAATGTGTTTTGGAAAATCTCAATCTATAAAGCCAGAAACTCCTAAAGCCAGGATCAATTCTCACTGTGTTCTCAAAGGACTCATAATTGAAATTTTTCATTATATTTAAACTAGACTCTGAAAGCAACAGGCTCTCCTCCTTATTCTTCAACCAGTTTCAAAGTCCGCATCTGTGGTTATCTGGTCTTCGATGTCACTGAAAGAAAGCTCCACAAGTGACAACCTGACACTGGCTTTTTTGATTACACTTTCCTTCCTTATGGTGAGGACCTGAGCTTGGGTGGGGGGCCATGGCAGGGGCAGGGCTGCACAGCTATGGCCATCCACTGACACAGCTAGAAGGAGAGCCTTGTTCCTCAGATATCTAGGTGAGCCCATCTTCTCTTCCCTGCATCACCGCAGACCATGCTTCTTAGGCTCAAGGCATTTCTGGGCTATTTTGGCTCAAAGCCAGTCTTGGGAGTCACCCACAAGAACTTTAGTCTGATCACTTTGGTTTTCTCCTCTATGTTACCCCCAGGGAAGTCTTCCTTGTCTAGCTATCTGAAACTCCACTGGACTCCCTCCTCATCACCCTTGGCTTTGTTCTCACTGTCCTCTCTCTATGGGTTCTCTGACTCCAAGGTCAGAGGAGAGACTTCACAAAACCAGGGATTTGCTCTGTTCTTCACCACTGCTGAGCCCCCAGAACCCTCATGATGCATTAGGTTATATCTGTAAGTCACATTCATACTTGAAAGTGGGTTACCTACCTTATGACCCACATTCTATCCCAAACGTGGAGTAAGTTTTCAAAAAAATTACAGTAAGTTAGCAAATCAGAGATTTGCTCCTATTGTCACTGTTCTAAGGAATAGCCCACATGTGTGAGATGGTTGTGGGGACACTGCAGGTTTGGTTGCAGGCCATCACAATACAATGAATAATAAAATGAGTCAAATGAATCTTTTGGTTTCCTAGTGCATATAACAGTTATGTTTATACTATACTGTAGTCTATCAAGTGTGCAATAGTATTGTGTCTAGTGATAATACATACACATGTCTTTTTTTGGTAAAGGTTTTATTTATTTATTTGAGAGAGAGAGCAAGACAGAGAGCGATCCAGCACAGCAAGGGGAGGGGCAGAGGGAAAGGGAGAAGCAGACTGCCTGCTGAGCAACAAGCCTGACTTGGGGCTCGATCCCAGGACCCTGGGATCATGACCTGAGCCGAAGGCAGATGCTTAACCGACTGAGCACACAGGCACCCCAGACATGTCTTAATTAAAAATACTTCATTGCTAAATATTGCTGATCATCTGAGGTTTCAGTGAGTTGTAATCACAGATCATCATAATATAATAATAATTGAAAAGTTAGAAAAATTCTGAGGATTACCAAAATGTGACACTGAGACACAAAGTGAGTGAATGCCTTTAGAAAAATGGTGCTAATAGACTTGCTGGATGCAAGTTGCCAGGAACCTTAAATTTGTATAAAATACAGTATCTGTGGAGTGCAATAAAGCAAGGTATGCCTGTATTTCTTCCCAGCACGTTTGTTATAGAACATTAGTCCGCTAGGGCTGCCATAACAAATTATCACAGACCCAGTGGCTTAAACAACAGAAATTTATGTTCTCACAATTTTGAGGATGGATGTCTGAAATGATAGCGTTGGCAGTTTTGGTTTTTCCAAAGCCTCTCTCCTTGGCTTGCAGATGCTCTCTCCCTGTGTCCTCACCTGGCAGTTTCTCTCGTATGCATGCATACTTTGATGTCTCTCCTTATTATAAAGATGCCAGTCACATCAGATTAGGTCCCACCCTTATGATCTCATTTAGCCATAACCGCTTCCTTATAAAGGTCCTATCTCACACAAGAGGCTAGGGCTTCAACATGTGAATTTGGGGGGTTTTTGTGGGGGCACAACTCAGCCCATAACAAACATGACCTACCCAGAAAGTCTGAGGTGGAGGTGGTCATTGAGATAAAGATGGTTCCTTGAGCTGCCTACTGTCATGCACACAGGTCATTATTTCATTCCACAAGTGTTTATTGGGTGATAGCTGACACCTTGTGTGTGGCTGCTGTTCCAGGTGCCCAGGGTATGGCCATGGGCATGTCAGAGCAGATGCCCATGCTCATGGGTTGGGGATGTGGGCAGGGGAGGAAGACACACAAGCTATATGAGAATAGCTTGTGGTGCTGGTGGGTACTATGGCTTCTGCATTCTGTTCCTTAGACCCCATGGCCAGTGAGGCCCATGGGAGGCCCAGAGAGATGCCAGAGAGATGCCACATGGTGGGTTCCTATCATAGCTGAAGAGCCTTATGTTTGAAAGTGAAAAGAAAGTAAACCTATTCCTTGCCTGGAGGCAGCTACAGTCTCCCCTCTAGAGATCACCACTTCTGTAAATAACCCTGAAATAAGGCCTGAGTGAAAAGCAGTACTGCAGAGGTATATGGAGTTAGGTATGTTAGGTGCAGCAGGCCCTGCAGAGGGGCTGGTTGACAAACAGCTGTGGAGGTCAAGGAGAAGACATGGTGCTGAAGGCCTCATGGCAAGGAAGTAGCCATACAACAATTACAGAAAGAGCTCTCTGAGCAGAATGAAAATCAAATGCAAATGTTTTAAGCCAGGAGTGAGTTTGGGATGGTTCCTTGACTAGAGATGCATCCAGAATGGCTGGTGTGGCCCAACAAAGAGGAGGGGATAGAGATAAAGAGAGAAGGCCAGGCTGTGTGGGCCTGCAGGCCTTGGGGCATAGGCTTCATTCTGAGTGTGATGGGGAGCTGCTGGAGGAGCTAAGCAGAGGAGATATACAATCTGATACTTGTTACTGAAGATCTCTCAAGCCATGGTAGGGCCTGGAGTAGAAAAAAAACTATGGGTCAAGTCCAGTGAGGCAGGAAAGGTGTTGCACTTCGGCTGGTGTGGCATCCCTGGCAATGGATGGACGTCCTGGGTGGCAGCAAGGGGGTCAGAGCTCACTGACAGGAATGTCTGATCATGACATTCAGAGGCGATATCAACAATTACCTGCTAAGTAATAATCCACAGCCTACGTTGGTGATTTGCACAAACTGTCCCTTTTGGCTCAGATAGCATCCCCAGAGCTATGTTTTCATTCTCAATTTGTAGAAGAGAAAATATAGTCAGAAAAGGAAGAAAGATGCTCCATAACCTGGCCCATGAGTGGTAGGCTTAGGCTGGAATCCAAACCCTTTGGCTCACACCAGTTTCTCCCAGGGCTCTACTGCTGCTGAACTTGGGAGGTGGGGCTTCCCTTCAGCCCAGACATCACAAGCCTGGGGAGGCCGGTGGTCCAAAGATAAGAGTGGAGAGCCACTGAGTCAAGGGTCTCTTCACACACAACCCAGAGTTTCCTTCAGGTCAACCACAGTTATAGTCTAGTCACAGGAACCACACCTTAGACACAAAAGCAATGAGGGTGTTTATTATAACAGAAACTGCAGACAGTGAGTAGGCTGGCAGGAGGTGGTTACTCAGAAATCTGTCCTTGATAGTAAGAGCACATGTCCCATTTGTGGCTAGATGACTGCTAACAACACGAGGTACCCAGTGTGCACTCCAATCTCACCCTGAGTTCAGTACCTTACCTCCTCAGTCCTGCCAGGAGTTCTGGGTTACCAAATAGGGGCTTCAGATATGAGACCCTATGGGCCCTGCCTCTTGTTAATGCTGACTGCCTCAGAGAGGGGTCTTTTGCTCTTCCTAGGACTTGCAGGGTCTACCAAGCACAGTATAACAACACTGCTTTGCAATCATGTGGCATTTAACCCTATAACAAACCACTGATGGGCATAGACCAGGGATGCTGGGCCTCAAGTCCATTATCTTCCCCAAGGCTGGTAGTCACTGGGGCTCTGTGGGGCCATCAGGAAGTGCATTCAAGGTCATGGTGATGTAGCCAATAGGGACTCAGCAGCTAGCTCACCCAATGGCCAGCCCCTGGAGGCAGCCTGAGCTCTCCATGGGCCTCTCTGAGGTCCCACATTCCTGCTTCATGAAGCCAGGTCCAGGGCTGAATCCTCCTTCCCCACTCATAGGTCACTCATGACATCCTAATTTCAAGTTCCTCTTATCCTTTAGTGAAAGAAACAGGGAAGGTAATCCTATACTTGCTTCAAAGCTAAGAAAAGGGGGAAGGGAAGGGGGGTCTTTGATTCATCCTAAGACTCCTGACCAGTGGATGGCCCAGCTCTGTGCTGACAGGAGTCACAGCATCCATAACAAATCTACCCTTGCTGTGGGTTACCTAGAATTCCTATCCAAACACACAGGAACTCTTGAGCACCCAGGCTGTGGACCCCTCCACAAGTCCTGAGGTATAGTGTCAGAGCTGCTAAATGCTGAGCTGGAGAAATGAAAAAACCAG
Organism: Vulpes lagopus; assembly: GCF_018345385.1. NCBI lineage: Eukaryota > Metazoa > Chordata > Mammalia > Carnivora > Canidae > Vulpes > Vulpes lagopus. Next base: position 97,368,007 of record NC_054827.1, on the reverse strand, counting down.
GCAACAATAAACACGGAAAGAACACACACACACAAACACACACACACACACACACACAGCTTAGTGTACAGCATTACCCAGAAGCCCCATTATTTAAAAAGAATAGAATCAGGTTTCCAAAAATTGTTCTGGAAAGCAGATACGGCCAGAAATTCCACACTGCAATTAGTTCTCCTAATGAATAATCGCTGGAGCATTTACCACTGAACACAAGCAGGACAGAGCCTTGGCAGGACCCACAGGTAGGGCTGAGTCAGCCTTGTGCTCCAGGTGACAGGAGGCCACCAGGTACAAGGACAGACCCCCAGGCTCTCAAGCAGGTGCTCCCTCTCACTTGGGCCAGCGAGGCCTGCAAGAGAGGCAGCAAAAAGCAGGGTGGCCCTGTTGCTGCTGTCCCTGCCCTGAGCTCTGGGCTGCCTCAGGAAACGGAATTCCTCAGATCCTTGCCCTTCAGGTGCTCAGCTCTTAAGAGGTTCTGTTGGGCCATCCCAGGGCCTGGTTCTGGGCTGCTGCCATCTGGGGTAGCAGGGACATATCACAATGGATACCCTAAGATATTTTCTCAAGGTATGTAAAATCGCATTTTTGGAGAAACAGCAACATTTTTCAAATTTTGCTTTGTTTTTTAAGATTTTGTTTTTAAGTAATCTCTCCATCCAATATGGGGCCCGAATCCATAACCTTGAGATCAAGAGTCATGTGCTCCACTGACTAAGCCAGCCAAGGGCCCCTGAAGTCTTTTTTTTTTTTTTAATCAAGCAAATGAGAGGAATTATCATCTACTTTGTGGGTGCTAAAATGTTTTGAGGATAAAATGGGTCCTGTGTGTGTGTGTGTGTGTGTGTGTATACAAAAATATGAGGTTCACTATTCAATGACTTTCAATCCACGATTAAAAGCCCAAAAAAGTCAGAATGGCTTTAAATACTGAACCTGTGCTATGTGGCTAATAGTTCTTTATGAAATATGAAATAGAATAGCCAAACTGTGGAAGGAGCCTCGGGGTCCATCGAAAGATGAATGGATAAAGAAGATGTGGTCTATGTATACAATGGAATATTACTCAGCCATTAGAAACGATAAGTACCCACCATTTGCTTCGACGTGGATGGAACTGGAGGGTATTATGCTGAGTGAAGTAAGTCAATCGGAGAAGGACAAACATTGTATGTTTTCATTCATTTGGGGAATATAAATAATAGTGAAAGGGAATATAAGGGAAGGGAGAAGAAATGTGTGGGAAATATCAGAAAGGGAGACAGAACATAAAGACTCCTAACTCTGGGAAACGAACTAGGGGTGATGGAAGGGGAGGAGGGCGGGGGGTGGGGGTGAATGGGTGATGGGCACTGAGGGGGGCACTTGATGGGATGAGCACTGGGTGTTATTCTCTATGTTGGTAAACTGAACACCAATAAAAAATAAATTTATTATTTAAAAAATAATAAAAAAAATAAAGGGTTAAAAAATGAAAAAAATAACATAAACATACACATCTATGTTATGTGATAATAAATATAAATATATATTACAAATGCAAATATATATTTATATATATATATATATACACACACACACATAAACAATCAGTTACCTAGCAAGAGGCAGGATTCACAGTGTGTGTGTCTATATATGATGCTAAAGCAACACTGCATTAGTGTCATAGAACTTCCATGTACCAACAGCGTGGTTCTCTTCCACTGTCTGTGGCTTTTACATGAAATCACAAAATAAAACAGAATAATATTCAACCTCATATTGGACTTAATTATGCTAATATTCACAGCAGAAGTAACTCTTTATGGGGTAACCTTGATGTCATTAGAATTCAGTCCTGCTGTAGTGCATCTGAAATGATGGACTAAGTAGGCTTTGGTATATGAACATCTTACATCTTTAATGGATTGGCTTATTTTATAGGATATAAGATAGGAAGTCACAGTTCTTTCCTTTTTTTATTGGTTCTTTGAAAGGCAGTTGCCGCCTCTTTGATATAAAAATACCACATGGACTATTTCAGGTCAAAACCCTTCAGGCCTGAATTGAACCCCTAATGGGATTCTGTGCAAACACTGATGGGGGTTGGTAGATTGCACAACTTTCTAGAGTGAGAGGGATCCCCAGAAATCACTGTCATAAGGCTCTCTCCCTGGTTTCTTGTTGCCCTTTTGGCTGAGGGAAAGAAAAAGGATCAGTGGCTAGGCCTATCTGTTTACTTTAGTGGGTAAAACTTCACTTGAGCAGGGTATTCCAGGGCAAGTGAAAATAATACAGCTGAAAACCACTAATTCCCACAATCAATAATCATGTTCTAGAGAAAGAGACAGAAGCTCAGAGTGGCCCAAGTCCCTGGGCCACTTAGCAGCCAACTCTAGACTGGGACCGGCCTTTTCATATTAGCAGGCCAAAAATATCTTGCCCCATACCATGTTGCCTATTGCTTAGGACCCAGGAACAAAAACATCTTTCTGCACCTGTCTGCCAGAACCCTTCAAAATCCTTAAGAAGAACTGTGCAAAGATATCATTCTTCCTTTATATCTTCCCCCTTCACAAAACATTTCTTTAAAATTGTGTATCTTAAGCTTATTTCTTGTCCTACAACACTGATGGTTCAGGTTTCTTGGTAAGTACAGCACTGACACACCTCCTTCCTGGGCTCTATGAGCAGGCTGCAAGAGGACACCACTGTGCTGGTCTTCTGAGGACACTGGGGAAGTCTGCACTCTTTTTATTTTTCTTAATAGCTATCTATCTTTCTATACATCTCTCCCTCTCTCTCTATCATCCTTTTTAAAGCCATCTTGTCCTTCAGCTGGCTGCAGCTTCACAAGGAACAAAGCCTTAATTTCTTTTCCATAGGTACTACTGGGCCCCATGGCTAGAGTCACAACATTTTAAATAAAATGGAAGGACTGGCTGTCTGAGGTCTGTGGCCCTATTCTCAGGCAGTTTCTGTAACTGCAGTGAGTCACATTAGTTCCCTCTTCTGTGAGGATCCTGAGAGCAACCCTCTCATGCAGCTAGATATCTAGAGCACATCTGCCCTAGTAAGGCCAGGGCCAGGGCATAAACCAGGGGGAATGACCCCTGTGGATGGACCCTTCAAGATGCCCTCTCAACCCAAAGTGACATACCCCAAGTCAACATGTCTGCCTAAAGAACCGGAAGTTTCTCCACTGTTGTAGATCAAGACAGGTGACACGCTTAATCCCCTGGTTGTAGAGTGATGGAAGATTTTCTAAACTACAGAGGAGTAGAGTGTCACAGGGGTAGGAGATAAATGTTATTCAGTCTTGTAGGAAGTGAAATGATTTAATCCAATCTAATTGAATCATGGTGCAGTAGGTGGACTTTGCTGACAGTCAGTCCTAAACTCCAGGGGATAGTTTCCAAATCCTTTTAGGAGCAGACCCTTTGTTCAAATATAGTTACACAAAAATAATTTTAAGATGTAAAAAATGCAGAGTGGGTGGTGGGAGAGGTACCTTTCTCCCCTGCATTCCTCCTAAAGTATGCTGGAGATAGCCCTGGGATGTGACCTTCAGAATGATGTATGGGAAACACTCAGGCCCCACCTGACTCTGAAGGAGAATTTCCCCAGAAACCTCTCCCCTGAAGCTCAGGGCTGGTTCCTCTTCCTGCCTTGCCCACCTTGGTCCCAGGGACTGTCTACCCTGTCTTTTCCAGCTGCCTAGAATAGGACATCTAGATGTTGCAATGCCAGGAGTCATTTCTGCCTTGCCCTCTGCCTCTCTTCCCTCTACTTCAAGACAGTTCTCAGGGCTATGCAGTGAGCTGGGCCTGACTTTAGACATGGAGTTCAGTTGTCAAGGAGACTTTGCTTGTCATGGAGTGGGATTGGGGTGGGGGGAGCTGTCGTAGTGGGGGCTCCATGAGCCCGGCCCCCGAGGGCTGAATGTCACTTGCAGACACACGCACCACAAGGGATGAGTGTGAGCCATTTCAAACCAGCCTCCCTGGGAAAAGGTCAAGCCCACGTTTGTACAGATCACTTTGGTTCAAGCACTGATTAGTTATGTTTGTTGAAATCTAGAATTAATCACAAAATGCACAAAAGTAACTGTGAATGGATTAATAGATACTAGAAATTCATAACTACCCACAGCCCATGTTGGGAGCCCTGGGAAGAAGACAGGCATCAGAAAGCACCTTTGTGTGGTGGCTCCTGGGCCCACAGGCACTTTGATTAAAGAATCAGAAACTGCCCAGGACCTTTTCCTACCCCTAATTCAAGCTGGAGAAGGAAATGCTTCCCAAGACCACCTGTTAGAAGGTCCATGACTGCTGTACCTCCCATAGCTCCTGAGGAGGAACAGGGTCCAGGGTCAGTTTGAAAGTGGGAGGCGGGCCCTACAGAGGCCTGCCAGCCGAAGCTTGTGAGTGCAAGACTATTAAGCCTGGTTTTCAATGAACTGAGAAAGATCATGCAAGTGTGGGCTACCTCGTAACCTAGATAGTGCAGGCAATTTAGCAATGAACCTGCTCTGGCAGGCCCTTGCAAATACAGGCATGGCACAGGACAGGCCTGGACTCCTCCTGCCTCTCCCCTGGGGCCTGTGCCCTCCCTGAATGCCGGGAATGACATTCAAAGGCTCCTGTGTAGAGGAAGGGCAAGACACAGGTACAAGGCTGGTGTCTGGTAGGCTGGTGCTCAGCTCAGGGTGCAATGTCTCCCCACATCTCCCTTCTCTTTTTGCAATGGGCAGTGATGATTGCCTCTTTGTGCAGTCACACGGCCAGAGAACATGGCAGTATGGCTTGCAAAGAGAGGCCTGTGACTTATTAAAAGGTCCCCTGAAGAAAGCCACACACAGCAACTAACAGTTATATTTGGCAAAATCCAAGACCTAATGAATTACACTCATAACCTTTACTTAAGAACAGACATGTGTAAAAAGGATGACAGGCTCTGGGACAGGAAGAGGATGTGTGTTCTCAACCCAAAGTCCCCGTGAAGAATGGCCCCTGTGCACTTCCTCCACAAGGCTGACAACTGAGAGACAGCTTGGGGTCTCTTGAGACCTCCCTCCTCCAAAACCCAACAAAATGAACAACAAATGTCTACATTTAATTAGTGAATACCAACCAATTAAAATATACCCTCAGATACCAAGCTTGGAAGGGACCAGAGTGACGTGAATGTCTCGGAGACTCTCTGGCTTCCCAACACTGCTAAACCTATTATTTATTTAAAACAGATTCTAGGGGTATGTGGGTGACGTGACGTCTGCCTTCAGCTCAGATTGTGATCCTGGGGTCCTGGGATCAAGTCCTGAATCGGGCTCCCCGCAGGGAGCCTACTTCTCCCTCTGCCTATGTCTCTGCCTCTCTCTGTGTGTCTCTTATGAAAAAATAAATAAAATCTTTTTAAAAACCCCAAATTCTAAGAAAGTTTCTATATGACAATACACCAAAATAGTTTAAAAATTTGGAAATTTTCTACAAGCTCAGAGTTGCACCCCAACTCATCTATTGTGACTATGACCATAAACTATAAATTGCTTTATGCAAAACTACTGTTGGCTTACAGTCCCTAAACTCTTTGAGGTTCATTCTGTCCAGAGAACTAGGATCATTTTCTACTACTAGGAGTCTGGGTAATATTTTTGCTTGTGTTAACTGCTTTCTGAGTCTCATTCAATCCCAAAAGCACGTAGCTTGTCTTGCAAGAATCAGTGCATCTCTGGGCAGGAACTTTCCCAGGCTCACATTCATGTGCCTTTCAGGAGTTCACAAAAAACACATGCGTACCAAGAAGAGATTTTCCCATGAGTCAGAAAGTCTTTCAATTCTCTCAGCAACACGTTTAAGAAGAGACTACCCAAGCCAATCTCCTACATATACCGGAAAATGACTCAAAGCTCCATTTAGTCTGTTAAATTATACTAGGCATTCAAGGCCCCTGTGACTAAACAGACCTATTCAAATTTTTACTGACACTCCTTCCTTCAAACTTGCCTTCAGACCCTCCTGGAGGGGCTAGTGATGGGATAAGCATTCCCAGAGCCCCCACAGTGACCACTGGGGCCCTGGGGTCAAAGGCTAGTAACCTACCTATCACTCCATCAATACAGCTTCCTCGCTTCCTGTCCTAAGATCATGGAGAGTAAGCTCTTCCTTTTATCAAAAAGAGAGAATTTGTCAAAATATGTAATAAATAGAAGTAACCACAGAGCATCTTACAGCCTAGTATAAAGGTTAAACCAGGAGAAGTGAGCTTCTCCTGGAAAGCTATTGCTGCCATCCATTAGTCCTGCCTCTAGAGAGTCAGCTATGCACATGTGGCCTACAATCTTGGGAGATCAAGATGGTAGGGGTCCACAGAGCCCACAGATACTATCTCCTAGCATCATGGGGATGTGGGCTCACTTGCTTTCCAAGAAGGGGGGGATGGCCTTTCTTCAGGGTTTGCTACCCAACCCCACATTTCCCTCTCTTTCTTGTAGACTCAGTACTTGCCAGCTCCTGTGTGCCAGGCAATGTACTAGACTTTTTATACCATTGCCTCATTTAATCCCCATCCAGGCTCGGAAGGGTCATTCCCATTTTGCTGATGCAACTGAGTCTCAGAGAGGCTAAGTACTTTGCCCACAGTAGCTATTGTTCAGACTAGGTCTCCCCACCAGTGAATCCCAGGCTCTTCATTGCTAAAGCTCTAGACACATAGTCTTGTAAGGAAACAAGTGTGTACAGACACTCACACACACACACTCATATGCACACACATCTGTGAAAAGGTGTGTGACAATGTCTGTGGGAGTTACTATGAATTGCCACAAGTCATTATGGTTTCCAGATATGTTTAATTTCTGTTTTTAATTCTAAGTTCCTATTATTAAACTCTTACATAATGCTTTTTCTGAGTATCTCCAAACTTTACTCCCATTTGGTCCAATAGATGTAGCAAAAAAAGTGAAGAAATATTCCCAATTTCTTACCTGGGCTTAAAATGATTGGGGTGCTACATGAAAGAGCTCCAAGTTTTGATGAGGTCACAGAGCAAGAGTTTGGAAATGCCCACTGTGGACTTGGCAAGGTTGGGAGGCCTCCCCCCTCACCATGGCTGTGCTCAGGAAGCCTGTTCACCTAAGAAGGTTTAAATGTGAGCTGAGCCCACTGGTGGTGAACTCCCAGTAATGAATGTGCTATATTTGATGAGATGCTTGCATTTTCAAAATGCAAGCAAAATAGATCTGAGATCACAGAGGAAAAACTCAACAAAAGACACTACACCATAAAAATTGCATGGAACCTCAGAGGAAGTGGTCCATCTCATGGTCTATATCATTTCACCTGAATGCTTCCCAAAAATGTAGGGGGAATCCATCCAGATCACAGTGCCTCTTCTACCAAGATACTATTTTGGCATTTAACAGTCCAGAGACAGTTTCCCTGCAGATAGTTGCCATTTTTATGATATAATTTTTTCATAAGTTAATAATAGGTGTCATCTCATTTGTCTATTGATACCTCAAAACATGTAGTACTTTCATATAAGTAAGGAGTCTGCTATGGTCTGAATGTTGGTGTCCTTCCCAAATTCATGCTTGAAATCCTAACCCCCAAACATGATTTCTATTAGGAGGTGGGGCCTTTGGGAGGTGTTTAGGTCATGAGGGTAGAAACCTCCTGAATGGGATTAGTGTTAACAACTGAGACCCCACAGAGTCTGTATTCAATTGTGGGAGGACAAAAGGTTGGCAACCCAGGAGAATGCTCTTACCAGAACACAGCCATGCTGTTGCTGTGTTCTTGGATTCTCAGCCTCCAGAACTGAGAGAATAAAATATCTTAGCTCCTTAGAAACAGCGCCATGTGGTATTTTGTTATAATAGCCAGTATGGACTAAGACCGGGTCAAAAAAAAAGAAAATCCAAACACAAAATATTTTGTTCTATAATTGAGCTAATAAACGTTGTGATGTTGTGATTTATAAGATATATATATTTGATTATTCAGATGACCAAAAAATATTTCTCAAATATATTCGGTCTTTGTCCAAGGTTCCTGGCTCACGGCTCCTAAAAACCTTGGAATTTCTTGTGATTGGGCAAAGACGTGTCTTTGTTATGTTAATGTAGGTAATTTTTGGAGTTCCTGAGAGGTGAGAGGGTCCTGGATTGGTTGCCCAGGTCCAGGAAGGGGAGATGGCTGGTAGTTGAATCAGTCAATGGACAAAGATTTGACTATGCAATGAAATCTTCATAAAAACCCAGAAGGATTAGGTTCAGCGAGATTCCATGTTGATGAACACATGGAGATACAGGGAGAGTGATGCACCCAGAGAGGAAGCTCCCTGCCCTTTCCTCATACCTTGTCCCATGTACCTCTTTATCTGGCTGTTGATTGGGTTTTCTGATCATATCCTTTTTTATTTAAATTCAATTAAGCAACATATAGTGTATTATTAGTTTCAGAGGTGGAGTTCAGTGATTGATTAGTCTTGTATAACACCCGATGTTCATTACATCATGGGCTCTCCTTAATGTCCATCACCCAGTTACTCCCCTTCAGCAACCCTCAGTTTGTTTCCTATGATTATGAAGAAACTTTTTTTTTAATTTTTATTTATTTATGATAGTCATAGAGAGAGAGAGAGAGGCAGAGACACAGGCAGAGGGAGAAGCAGGCTCCATGCACCGGGAGCCTGATGTGGGACTCGATCCCGGGTCTCCAGGATCGCGCCCTGGGCCAAAGGCAGGCGCCAAACCGCTGCGCCACCCAGGGATCCCCTATGAAGAAACTTTTATGGATTGTCTCCCTTTTTTATTTCTTCTTGTTTTATTTTTCCTTCCTTTTCCCTATGCTCCTCTGTTAGGTTTCTTAAATTCCACAAATGAGTGAAATTGTATAATTGTCTTTCTCTGATTGGCTTATTTCACTTAGCATAATACCCCCAGTTCCATCCATGTTGTTGCACCTTGATCACATCCTTTAATATAAGCTGATAAACCAAAGTGTTTCCCTGAGTTCTATGAGCCACTCTAGCAAATTAAAGGAACTCAAGCAGGCAGCACTGGAACCTCCAATCTGTAGCCAGTTGGTCAAAAGGACAGGTAACAGCCAGAGGCTTGCTATAGGCATCTTAAGTTGGGGATAGAGCACAATCTCGTAGGACTGAACCCTTAAATAACAGAATCTGATGTTATTTCTGGGTAGACCATATCAGAATTGAGCTGAGTTTTCAGACACCTTGCTGCTGTCTGAGAATTGCTTGGTGTTGTGTGTAAAGGAGCCTCCTCACATTGGAATTGGGCTTGGAAACCCCAAAGAAATGCATGTATATGACAGAGTAAATGTTTTATGACTCAAATATTCCTTACAAATTCTCAGTTAAAACAAAATTTAAGAATTGCCAAACCATCAGCTAGTACCAGGATAAACTTTCAAAGCAAAGAAAGCATCTTATTGAATAAGACTTCGCTTCTCTGTTACATGAGCCCCAAGGCAATACATACATTTCTTGAAACACAGTCAGGTATTAACAATAACACCTGTCACATTTTCCCAGCATGAATCCCATTCAGATGAGCACTTTCAGGAGCAGGATCTGGGAAAAACTCAGAAAACAGACTATTTGGAAACAGAAGAAGGTGTCTGACCCAGAAGTCCAATATGAGGTTTGTTTGCCATCCTTCTTGATCCTACCTCCTTTTTGCTCAGAACAAGCTTCAAGATCACCATCTACATTTATCTAGAACCTTCTTTTATGATTTTAGAAGTCAAAGTATAATACTTTCTTTTAAGAGACACCAGAGTGTGGCATCAGGTTCTGTTTCATGTTTTTCACTGTTGGGACAGCATGACCCAAGGCCTTGCCAGGCTCTGCCCACAAGGGTACTCACATCAGTGTGAAAGCAAACAAAAGACACACATTCCCTCCCCATGCCTCAAAACTGCTGGGCAGCTGTATTGACCTCCTTCAGCAGAGCAGGTGCCCATGGAAGCCTGGCTCTTGTTTCCCTGTGCTCCACATGGGTTGGTTGAGGCCTGGGCCTACTTCCATTTACAATGTTTAACATTGTCTTTTGTTTTTTGACAAAAGACTCTGAAGTAGAACCAAAGTAATATTTTTAAGCTTTTTGCACAAATTGACCAAAGTGGGGATTGAAAGAGAAACAAAGCCAAAGGAAGTCAGAGGACTAAGAGGTACATAGGAGAGAGCAAGATAGACACCAACAGGAAAGAAAACAGACATAGAGCGGAGGGCAGAGGACCACACGGCAGTCAATGGAGGGCATGCCCCGGCACCAGTTTCCAATACCTGCATTCCACCAAATGAGATCCACATCTGACCTCAAACTATCCTAAACTGTTTTCTATTCCCATCTCAGGTGCTACATGGGCCATTCGGAATCCCAACTCTGAGGCAGTAAAGTATATTCTATGAGAGCCATAACTGTTGCTTGCTGTCTACCCAATATCGGTTTCCCTCCTTCTGCCTTACCATCCAAACCTGGTTTTGGTGTGGTGGTGGTGAATGTGCCTGGCCTCAGGTGACAGATCTTGGTTAGTAAAGCCAACGGTGACAACAGTGTTTCCTGCATTCCCTGCCTCCCCGTGAACTAGTGGTAGGTAGCAACGTGACCCAGTTCTGGCCAATAAAACCTAAGCAGGAAACTACCTGGCAGAATTCCAGAAGATCTTTGTAATCCTGATAGAAGGGAATCAGATAGCAGCTGGCACTGGCCCCTTTTTCTCCCTTGAACTAGGACATAATGCTGAGTGCTTCAGCAGCCCTCTTGCGGCCATGCAATCAAGAGAATTATGGAGATGTAACCAGATGGGTCAAACTTCTAAACCAAAGCTAGAAACCTTGGGACCCCTCCTTGGGTGTGAAAAGCAAGTCATTAGCTGATTGGTTTTCTGTTACTTAGACCTGAACAGATTCCTGATACATGCACTAAAACATTTTATTTATGAATCTCAATAATTCAGTGATAGTATCTATAATAACTTCTTTCCTGCATATAACCATTTTTTAATCTACTAAAGACTTCCACAGTGTTTATTCAACTGAACCTACTGACATCTTGTTACCAGGCAAGTGTGATTTCCCCAGTTCTGAGATAAGAGCACAGACTTAGAGAAGTAAAGTGGTAGGTCCAAGGGAATCCCAGCCAAACCCTCTCCAAGGCTTTCCACGTAGTTCACCAGGCAGCAGGAGAAGGGAGGTCATCGCAGGAGACCAAGAAGGTGCCCTTCTATATGTGGGATGCTAGCCTGGCTATGAGCCCACATTCAGAGCTCCAGGGATCTGGGTCCACTTATGGAGAGGGTATACGCAGGACAATGGAGGGCACCAAAGACTAGCTGAAACTCCACCAGTATTATGAACTGAATAGTGTACCCCACAAATTCATATGTTAAAGTTGTAACCCCCTCATGGTGATGATATTTAGAGATGGGACCCTTGGAAGGTAATTAAGATTAAATGAGGCCTTGAGGGTGGGGCCTTAATCTGACAGTATTAGTGTCCTTATGAGGAAGAAGAGACACATAGATTGCTTGCTCTCTCTCCCTCCCCACGCACAGAGAGGCCATGCAAAAACCCAGCAAGAAGATGGTTATTTGCAACCCAAGGAGAAAGTTCTCACCAGCACATGATCTTGGACTTCTCGTAGCATCCAGGATCATGAAAAAATAAACGTCTGCTGTTTAAGCCACCCAGTCTTGTATTATGGCAGCCCCAGCACTAACAAAACCTCAACAGATGATGGCAGTGGCCTGTATGTTCACTAAGTGAATCCTTTTTGTAATGGTTCTGAACTAACCTTTGGAGGCTGGGTGCTGACAGGACTAATGTGGTCCCTTCTGGAATTGTTCACAAATGCCAGTCTCTCAGCTCTGCAGTGTCAGCTAGCTCAGACATTCATGCCCAGGAAGCTCTGAACCCTAAAGGATACTCAGCAGGGTGAGGCCAAGGGCCCTCTGATAATAAAGCCCCAAATCCAATCAGGCTCCACCATGCTGCTACAGTCACCTACTGTGTGCCCTGGGACAGAGTGTACCCTGCACTTGCCTCCAAAGCAGAGTCTGAGGGTTTCCTATTGAGGAGGGAGGGCTAGAGCAAGCCAAAAATACATTACATATGAATCAAGCACTGCAGGGGGGGGGGAGTACCTCATGGATTCAACATCCTGTCTCAGTCTCCACCATTAAGAGCAATTTAAATTACATTTGGTGGACAAGATAATATTATTTTCTGTAAAGGAGAGACAGTGATGGCTGCAATCACGACAGAATTGGAAAGAGGCAGACAGAGTAAGAGATGTTTGGGGAAATGAATTATGGGGACCTTTTGATTGATTTGTTGTGTATGTGTGGAATAGGAATGGTGTGTATTGTGTTTGTGTGGTGTATTTGTGTCTGCAGGGGTGTGTGTGTGTATCTGTGATACGTGTTGTGTGGGTAGGTGTGTATATGTGGCGTGTGGCATGTGATATGTGTGTCTATGTGGTATGGTGTGTATGTGTGTGTTGCGTGTAGTATGTGGTGTGTGGGGGATGTGTGTATGCAGCACATGTGTGATGTGTGGTATAAGGTGTGTATTGTGTAAAGTATGGTATGAGGTATGTGTGGTATATATGTGGTATGTAACGTGTGGTATATGGTGTGTGTGTGTGGTATGTGTATGAGTGTGTGGTTATATGTAGTGTATGGTATGTGGTAAGCATGTATGGTGTGTGTGTGTATTGTGGTATGTGGTATGTGTGGTATAGTAGGTATTTGTAGTATGTGGTGTGTTTAGGGGTATGGTGTATTTGTGTTGTATGTATGTGATGTGTGATATATGGTGTGTGCACATGTGTGTCTGTGGTATATGAGGTGTGTGTGTGTGGTGTGTGTGGTATGTAGCATGGAGTATGTGTGGTTTGTATGTGGTATGTGATATGTGGTGTATGGTGTGTGGTATGTGGTGTATGATGTGTGTGGTGTGTATAGGGTATGTGTGGATCTATGATGTGTGTGGTGTGTGTATGATGTGGCATGTGTATGTCTGTGTAGTATGGTAGGTGTGTGTAGTATGTGGTGTGTTTAGGTGTATGGTGTGTTTGTGTTGTGTGTGTGTATCTATGGTATGTGGGGTATGTGTGTATGTGGTATTTAGTTGGAACGTGTGTGGTGTGTATGTGGGGTTTGTGTGTGGGCTATGGTATGTGGTGTGTGTGCTGGTATGGTATATATGTGCCTGTTACGTGTGGTATGTGGTGTGTTTGGGGGTTTGGTGTGTATGCAGGATGTGTGTTGTGTGATACATGGTATGATGGTGTTTGTGTGTCTATGGCATGTGGGATATGTAGTATGTGTGGTATATGGCCTGGAGTACGTGTGGTATGTATGTGTGGAGTGTGATATATGGTATGTGTATATTGAGTGTTTTTGTCTGTCGTATATGGGATGTGTGGTGTGTATATGTGGTATGGAATGTGTATGGTATATATGTGAGGTGTGTGTGATATATGGTATACATGGTTGGGGTGTGTGTGGTATGTATATGGTGTGTGCACATGTGTGGTATATGTGCGTATGTATGGTGTGGATGTGGTATATGTGGTATGTATATGTGTGGTATGTGTGGTATGTATGTGGTGCATACATGTGTGTGGTATATGTGCATATGTGTGGTATATATGTGTGGCATGTATGTGGTGTATGCATATATGTGGTATGTATATGGTGTGTGCCTGTGTGTGGTATATGTGCATATGTGTGTGGTGTGTGTGGGTGTGTAGTGTGTGTGGTATGTATGTGCTGTATGCATCTGTGTGGTGTATGTGCATATGTGCATGGTGTGTACATGTGGTAGGTGTCTTGTGTGGTACATGTGCATATGTATGTGGTATATATGGATGAGTGCTGTGTGGTATGTATGCGCTGCATGTATCTGTGTGATATGTACATATGTGTGTGGTATATATGTGTGGTGTGTGTGTGGTATGTATGTGGTGTATGCATGTGTGTGGTGTGTATGAGGTGTGTGTATGGTGTCTGTGCATATATGTGTAGTATATGTGTGCGTGTGGCATGTGTGATATGTGGGGCATGTGTCCAGTCTGTGTGTGGCAGGAGGAGACAAAGACAGGAGCAGTGGGAATAACAAGATTCTCTACAGTAGAATGAGGCTCCAGGCTCTGATCTAAAGGGCTGCACATAGTGGCCAATCTACTCTCACAACAATGGCCTCACTGTCCTCACTCCATAGTGAGGACACTGGGCCACAGCAAGAGCCAGCCACCTGCACGGTGCTGCAACTGGCCAGGGCCCCACCTACAGACAGTGTTAGCAGGCTGGAAAATGCTGTTCTCTGAAAGAAGCAACGTGCTTCTTCCCTACCAGCCTTTTAGGGCTGCACACAGAGATGCGACCGTGCATGCATTCATTCACTCAGTCATTCATTCCAACCACAAAAGCTGCTGAGCTCTAATCATATACTGGGGCAATGGGTATTTGGGTGCACGGCACTTGCCTGAGGCCAGCTTTCCAGTTGGGGGGAAGACGGGCCAAAAAACAAAAAAAGGAAAGAAACCCCAATAACAGTAGCAATAAAGACATGCCTGGGTGCAGACTGACAGATGAGCAGATGATTTCAGGAGGTCCTGTGCAGAACACAGGGCAGGAACATGAGGGCTACTCCAGACAGGTGGCTGAGACTTAAATAGTGAGAAAGATGGAGCCACAGCCCAAACCAGGAGCAAGTCCCACCTGGGAGGCGGGATGCCTACCTGGATCAGCCTCCTGAGGAACAAAGACAATCAATCCTCGTCACAACAGGGGGCTGGCCCGTTGTATCCTAGTATAGGCACTGTGAAGTGAGAAAAGTGGTTCTATCTTCCATGAGATAGACATGGTAGGTGACTAGCATCCTCAGAGTGGGGTAACAGCTACCTTTTCTCATGGTAGCACAGGGTCCTTAATGAAGCGTGAGGAACAGGACAGAGGTGATCCACCAGAGGCAACGTCTTGTGAGCGGGGCTGTGAACAATGCCGGCAGGTGTCCATAGCTGGCTAGGAAAGGTCCAGCTCCAGGACTCTGAGCAGGAGAGGACTCACATGGACAAGGCTGCGGACTGACCACTGATGGCTGATGGTTGTGCAGAACCCCTGTGTCTTCTCCAGGGTCTGGAGGAGATCCAGCCTGGGCTTGTCATCTGTGTCCTAGGCCACAGCATGCTGCATTTCAGGAGGGCCTGGAGGGAGCCTGGGAAGTCCACTGGCTATCACTGATTTGGCTCATCACCCCCTTCCTTCCCACCCATCAACAGAGATCAAGGAAATTGACCATGTGACCCCACCACCTCCCCTTCCAGCTGTTCTAGGGTAAAATGCACATGAATCTCACTTGCTAGAAAAAGTGTTCTGAAGAAGAACCAGAAATGAGTTTTCCCCCCAAATATCAGCAAAGGTAGAGCCAGAGAAGTTTATGACTTAGAGGACTTCTGTGGGAATTCCTTTTATGACTGTGTGTATCCCAGCTCAGGATAGTGAAACAATCCTCCCTTTAATTCATCCACACATTCCTGGACCCAGCCTGCCATCCATGCTGAGCTTCTCCCATGAGCTGCTCTCAGACTTCCTCCTGCTAAGCAAGGGAGAAACCCATATGACTGGAGGCAAACTTGGATGTGGTCTGTTCAGAAAAGCCCTAGAACCTTTCTGGGGGGTGGGAGGGACTTGGCAAAGGCTGCATTTGGACCATATGCTATGATGCTCACAGTAAAGTTCAGGCCAGGATGGGAAAGAGTCCAGATGGGACAGAGAGAGCAGAGCACAGGAGTAAGGACAATTCAAGGAAGGGCTAATAAAGGGTCTCTTCACAAAGTTAGGGGATAGGACCACAGGGACCCACGTGGGAGAGTATGAGGTCCCATGGACAGAGAGAGGCAGGAGAGAGCTATGTAGACCATATGGGCCAAAATATACTGGAGCAGAGTAGTGTGCTTAGGAAAGAGGAGAGTAGGAGAGTAAACACCCCACCATGCTCCTGCTGGACTTCTGTGTAAACCCAGTGGCATGCCAGAGATTGCAGATCCCACTGAGAAAGCCCATGGGGGCAGTGGAGCAGAGGGAAGGTGGTTCTGAATCTGGAATGGCAAATGCAGATCCTTGACCCAACCTCTGGCAGCACAGCTATCCCTGAAAGCCCTGTAATATGTCCCAGGAACCTTAGAGCATCCATAATCCTGTACCCACCTGCACCCAACCACCTTGTGAGTGACAGGAAGGGCTGGTGGGTTTGCACCAGGTCTTACACTCTCTCCAGATGCAGCTCAACAGAATTGATACTTATTGGCAATTTGCACCTCATACAATCTCCCACATGGGTAGAGAGCACAGCAAGGCCGTCCAGAAAACATGTAGGATCTTGGGTAAACCTTCTCCTTCGTTTCACCTCTTTGCATGTTGTGGTTTATATACACATGAAGGAGTGTGTCTTCAGCACCTGTGTTTTCTGTTCCTTTGAGGGGGGCAGGAAACTAGAATACAATGTTGGCATATAAAGGAAGGTGGGCACAAGGAAGTAATCTGCCCACAGATGTCACTGAAGCTCATGGCATTAGAGAATAGAGGGTCCAGTCCCCATGGTCCAGTAGCCACCCATTATGTAGGGTCCTGGAGACAGTGGTTGCCTCAGCTGGGGAAGGGGAGTGGGCTGGGACAGGGAGCCCAGAGGCTGGGAGGCAGGAGAAGTAGGTTGCTGATGGGACAGCACTCCCCAGAGGAGACCTGAGAGGAGCAGAGCCGGGATGAGGAGGCTACATCCCACTGACATGTGCTCCTGGTCTTCACAGGGACAGAGGAGTCACTGGCCTGAGTCTTTCTGAGCTGGTCCTTTATCCATGTTCACAACCCCCAGGCTGCACAACCTACTCACCTGGGGAGCGTTAACAAAGGTGCACTGAGGGAGGGACTCCAGCTTCAGTAGTTTTAATCCTCCCTGAGTTACCAGACTCAGTGTCCCATCAAACCAGAATGTTCCCAATGACCTTGTCCCTAGGGAAGCCCATCTGTCCATGCCTTCGGCACTCTCCCTGGAGGCCCCATGCCCAGGACTCTGATCTGCAGAAATCAGGTGGTTATAGCATCAACTGGCAGAAGGTGACACCTCCCCACCACCAGCCATCAGCCATTGTGAGGTAATCTGAATGTAAAAGGGGCAGAATTTAAATTACAGTTTCAACTTACGATGGTTCATGATTTTTCGACTTTATGATGGTGCAAATATACATTCAGTAAAAACTGTACTTCAGATTTTGAATTTTGATCTTTTCCTGGGCTAGTGATAATGCAGTATGATCCTCCTTCACGATGCTGGGCACTGGCAGTGGCTGAACCTCCTGGTCAGCCATGCCATCACCAGGGTAAACAACCCACATCCTTACAACCAGTATATTCCCATACAACCATTCTGTTCTTCACTTTCAGTACAGTAATCAACAAATTACTGTATTATTTTCCAGTATTTAATTATTTTTATAACTTACTATAGTTACTAAATTATTATAGGTTTTGTGTTAGATGATTTTACCCAGCTGTGGGCTAATGTACATGTTCTGAGCACATTTCAGGTGAGCCAGGCTAACCTACGATGTTCCACTGGTTAGGTGTAGTGAATTCCAACTTACAATGTGCTTTTTGCAACGTAACCTAATCACAATTCTAGGAAGATCTGTACTCTCCCTCATTTGCTGCTGCCCTTCCTGGAGGAGAAAAAAGACAGCCTTGGGGGAGATTTCAGTGACATTAATAACAGCCCCCAAGGAAATGCAACCCCTTAAGCCATTTCACAGGCTGACTAAAAGAGCCAGATTTCTCTCTTTTGTGCCTGAACAAATTCCAGAGGAACTGCCTCATCAAAGGCATCAAGAACCCTCGCATCATGCTGATGGCTGAAATGAAACGCATCCAAGAGGAAGAACAGCCTGACCAGCTTCCTTAAAGCCCCCTCCCCTGCTCCCACGCCCGGCTGTCTCCAACTGCATCACCCTTTACTGCAGCACCATGTGGGCGATTAACCACAAGTGTGAAGGCTGGATCCCTCAAATGCATGGCAGGCTTCACAAGTCTGAGCCACAGCACTGCCATGTATGATGAGGCTCAGCTCTGTTCACAAGGCACAGGGCCCCAAGCCCCACAGAAACCACCTTAGTGACCTCTACACTTGGTCCTCAGCACTCTGGGCCTTAACATGCAAGTGGTAGCCTCCTCTAAGATACAAGAGGTTAGCTGTCATTTCCATAGGCCATAAAGCTCCTCTATAAAAATACAGATATGAAGCCTTAATACATCCCTAGGCTACCCTGGTCTTCTGGAACCTTCTGGCCACTTTCAGAACCCAACCCCAAACAAAGGGGACATGGGAAAAATGTTTCTGGTGTGGTGCTTCTTAACACTGAGGAGCACGAGAATCACATGTAGTGTATTCTCCATATAGATTCTCAGGTCCCATGCCAAGAGGGTCCCATCATGCAGGCGATTGATGGTGCAGGCCGGGGATGTGCAGGTTTCCAAATGCCTTCCCATGCTGATGCCTGGGTCTATGGACAATATGTACATTGATCTACTCACTGGCCAGCATAGTTAGCCTTGTATACAGTTGGAACTCAATAAATCGTTGCTTAAAAAACAATAGAACAAGAATAACTATTAATAATGTGCACTTTATCACAATGATTTCCCACATGACACATCACATAGCTTTTGAAGAAGCACTATTCTATTATGCCAAGAATCAGTAAGTTCTACATTTCACGTACTAACTTTCTTATAAACACTGGCCTGTGTGTGGGGTTGGGGGTAAGGAAGGTTTGTGGAAATTTGGATTCCACTGGAGTAAACAATTTTTTACTGCAGGCCTTCTCAGAGCCTTTGCTATAATAATAGGCAGTGTGTATCTTTAAAAACAAATGAGAGCATCTTACTTATTTTTTAATGGAACATATTTTAGCATCATGAAACATAAAGGGAGAAATCTCCAGTTTCACCATTTTTCAGAGCTTTCTAATTTTCAAAATGCTTCTGTGAATATGGATCTCCTGGAATATCCATACCCAACTCCTCCCTTTGGAGTCAGAGGTTTGTATTCCTCATTTGTTGAAAATGCCTGAAAAGATTCCTTACCGGCAGATCTGGAAAGCAATCAGAGGAAATCAGAGGAATGATCATATTGCCTTGATTTTTAAGACATAGGTTCAGTCTGATAACAGCTTATAAAGAAAAAAAAAAGCAGTGAGAGTATCAATCCCAGCTAATATCCTGGTGGCTCATACCCTCCATGGCTCATTTCTTGCTAGTGCCACACAGTCACTGCAGCTCAGCAGGGGCTATGCCCCATGACCCCTGACTCTGAGCTGCAGGCTGGTAGGGAAGACAACCCCCCAAATTACCCATTGCCCTGCAGAGAGCAGGAGAGTTCTAAAAGATTAAACTCCAACAATTAAGTGTCCTAACCCAGAAGTGACACATAGCATTCCTGCTGACAACTCATGGGGCAGAATCAGCTCTCTGGGCAACCCTGCCTGATACATCAAAGACAAAGAACTAGAAAGATAGCCAACAACAACCATGAGTGACCAACCTGATGCAACCATCATCTGACACATCTAAACTCCAGCAGCAGGAAGATATAAAGAAGGATCCTAACTTTTAAGAAAATATTGTTTTAAAAGGTATGCTTAAGTTCTATCCAAGCTTACTGAGTGGTTAATGTTTGCATAGGTATGAATCCGTGTGCATACTGGCCAAGTATCTCTTTATCGTACAATAGCTCTGGATGACCAGACTGCCTTGCCAGGCTGGAATGAACTCCCCATCTTCAAGCCAACTGCCCCAACTCTCAACTGGCTGTGAAGGAAGCAGTTGGCTTTTCTCAGCATTTGTTCCTGGTCCCTTATCAGAGGCATGTACAAGAACATCTGTGATGCTGTGGCAGTGGGAGCAGTTTTTCACAGGCATCAGATTTTAGCAGAGAGAAGCAACATGCCTGGGTACAGAGTTGTAGATGGGATGGCTCCCAGCACAACCAGGGAGCCAGGAGCCCCTTCAGGTCCTTGGCCCTGAATGTGGGTGACCCCTCACATCTGTCCTCCATCTAATCACCAGAGCCATCCCTCGAGGGCATCAGGGTGATGTACAGTCATCCTATCTAACATATGAACAAACTCATGTACCCAGCAAGGAACCCGCTGAAGGTTACTTGGCTAATGTGTATCCAAGGGCACTGAGTATCTAGCACTCCTGGTCCCTCTGCCACTGGCCTTCCCCCAAGGCCCAGGAGGGGACGGCACATTCTGTGGGAGTTCATTTTGAGAAGATCCTCAGAACCTGGTCTGCCACTATTGGAAGAATGAACTGGGTTCATTCAGGAAAAAGAACACCAGAACATGAAAATGTCCCTTCCACCTGGAAAAGGGACAGCATTCCCTCCCCCGACTCCTATAGGCAGTTTCTCATAAGCTGTATCATGATGCACAACCTATAAGAATAATGAACAGGAATCTTCCCCAGGGATCAGAGAGGCCCCCTCTCCCTGCCCACAGGACTAGGGCTTCTTCAGGGATCACTGAACTTTCCACATTTCTAGTCCACAGGGCAGGTGGCAGTTGGTGCTGTTAGCCATGCTCCACCTGGCAACAGTGACTGACCAGGGGCAGCACATGCCCCAGTGTGGGCTCCCACTGGCCTCCAGAGGAAAAGCTGCTCCTTGCTGAGACAAGGACACTGCTTTATGCACTCAGCTTTTCTCCTACCTCAGATCAGATCACAAGTGATGCGCCTCAGGAAAGTCTACTCACTCATTGAATTAATCTAAGGTAACATTAAGCCTTGTGTAGTGGGTCCAAATACAGGCATGTCCTTTTTGTACTATACAAAGAAGATTTTTTATTCTTTCCTTGTAAGGCCAGAAAAGAGAAGGAAAGAAAACCATCTCAACTACTACTCCATTGTTTTGTGTGTTTTAGTTTGTTTTTCTTAACTGATCCTATTATATTAAAGAGAATTATTTTAAAAATTAGAATCATGTGTTAAGTGTACATTGAGATGCTTATTACTTGAAGGAATCCTAGGGTAAATCCTTTGGTAAGCAAATATCCACCCAAATTTAATTTATGTTAGATTTATAACTGATTTAAGTGCTTTTTTTTTTTTTTAAACAATGAAACATATAAGTGAAATTGAAATATCAAAACACACACCTACTAAGGCAGGTGCTGAGAGGCGCACAGGGGAGGGTCCACACAGGTGGGAATGAAGCCCACCCTCAGGAAGTCATGGGGGGCGATGGCCAACAGGGTCTGCCCATCCACCCACCCTCAGGAGGGATGCTTCAGGGAGCACCTAAACCTGAACAGCAAGAAGGCATCTGTCTTGTGACAACACATTTAAAAAGACAGACTAATAAACAAACAAAAATCCGCCAAACACTGCCCTCAACTAGCTCAGCTCACAAAGACAACAGAATTGCAGAATTATATTCTCAGAACTCAAATCATAATAAAATGACAAGGTGATGCAGCTCTTGGGCATGTTTTTGGACTGAAGCTGGGACCATTACGGCTTCTGTTTGGGAGCAGGGTCTCTTGTCCCTGCGTCCCCAGGATGGTAGATTTTCCAAGCCCTACCTATCTCAAGGTCACTCAGGCTGTTGTCCAGAGTTTTATTATCCAATTTAAGTCGTTAAATTGCCTCCTGTTTGTATTCATACTATTCTAACTCATTTCCCCAAAACCCACAGCTTACCAGTGAGATTTTCTTAAAAGTCTGGAGAACTTTTCTGTTGTCAGGATTAATAAAAGAACTAAGAAAGGCAGTTCCCATTTTGCAAATGAGAAATCGGACACCAGGAGATAAGGTGCATTTTAATCACATTTTTCTGTTGTGTCATGCTGTATCCAGAAAATCGATATAATTTACAGACTACAATGAATTATTTTCAGTGAATGTCTTTCCCTTGCTATGAAAAGCCAAGGCTTTTGTTATTCTGTGGGCCCCAAGAGACAGGACACATTAGCAGTTTCTGAAAGCATAAGCTGGTTCTGGATGGCAACCTGTACTTTCTGGGATTTTGGTAAGTCCAGCGCACAGCTAACAAGATAGCTTACTGCCCTATCCTCTGGCTGAGAGGCAAGTGGAGCCAACACCCAACATCCACGTGCCAAGCCACACCTCTCACCTGGGTTGCAAAGGGGACTGCCTTATTTACATCAACCTGTCATCTATCTGGCAAGCCAGCACCTGCCCGCTTATCTGTATGTAGAGATACCATGTGGGGTAGCAGCAATCTTGACATCAAACATTTTCACAAAGTAATTCTATGCTATCAATTTATCCTTAGAAAACAAAAGGACAGGAACAAATAGAAGTATGGAGAAAAGATGTTCACTGCATTTCTGTTTATAAGGAGAAAGATGAAAACTAATATTTTAAACATAAGGATGTTGAGGTTGCCCCTGGTGCTGCTAACTGAGTGAGCATGTCTGCCTTCCCTCCTTCCAGGTGACTGGTGACGGTGGCTTCTCTGCTGCTGGGAACGAGGCCAATGGCCTTGCTCTGGCTGAAAAAGAATAGCAGAGGTGGTGTGCCTCTTCCTGCTTGTACCCTTTCCCTTGGCCATCTGCAATGTTTTGTCCAGGGGCTGTTCCATCAGTCTGCATCCCAAAGGTCCCTGCTGACCAAGGGTGGACACAGAATGGGAATAAGAAATAAACTTTTGTAAGCCACTGAGATTCTGAAGTTGTTGGTTATCAAAGCATAAAAGATTTTATGATGATTGCCACAGAAATAGGTATCTATCCATGGGCTTCTTTTGTAAAACATATTAATTTATGTAAATCTAGCCTCAGGGGTTGGGCAGAGAGTGACACAGACACTTTTATCTGGTTGGGAAAAGATGAATGAGTCACTAAAACTATTTCCAGTGGGCACCTGGAGGGCAGATCCTGCACTTAACAAGGAGTTCAGGGCAGAATGTCATTTGGGTGTTGAGGGGGATGGTCACTATTAGCTAGGTTGGTAAGGTGATAAAAGAAAGAGGTGAGGGATCCCTGGGTGGCGCAGCGGTTTGGCGCCTGCCTTTGGCCCAGGGCGCGATCCTGGAGACCCGGGATCGAATCCCACGTCGGGCTCCCGGTGCATGGAGCCTGCTTCTCCTCCCTCTGCCTGTGTCTCTGCCTCTCTCTCTCTCTGTGACTATCATAAATAAAATAAAATAAAATTCTTTAAAAAAAAAAAAAAAAAGAAAGAGGTGAGCTCAAGAAAGAACTGGCTGATTTGCAAACAGTAATGAAAGGAGACAGAATCCATAAATTTAGGGAGTCCCCAAGTTGGAAGATGAAATAGCTTCTAATTTTCAAAAAAATAAGAGATTAAACCAAGGATGGGATTTCAGCTACAAAACTAAATTTTAAAGGCAAGCATCTAATGAAGGGTAGAGCCCTCACTCTATTGCTATAAGTCATAGAATCAAAGTCTAGCCATACTTTTTAGTTGGAATAATGGCTTAGGGGAAAAAACCAAAACCTAAAAACTAAGGGGAAGGCACTTCTGTGGAAGCCTGATAGGCCAAAGGAAGCTGCCAATAAGTTGAGTACTAGGAAGAGGTAAGTACTGTTTTTTTAAAATTTTGTTTATTGGGGCAGCCCCGGTGGCGCAGCGGTTTAGCGCCACCTGCAGCCCAGGGCGTGATCCTGGAGACCCTGGATCGAGTCCCACGTCAGCCTCTCTGTATGATGCCTGCTTCTCCCTCTGCCTGTGTCTCTGCCTCTCTCTCTATATATATATCTATGAATAAATAAATAAAAAAATCTTTAAAAATTTTTTTTTATTGATTTTACAGAAAGAGAGAGAGAGAGAGCACACAAGCATAAGCAGGGAGAATGGGAGAAAGAGAGGCAGGCTCCCCACTGAGCAGGGAGCCTGATGTGGGACTTGATCCCAGGACCCTGGGATTATGGCCTGAGGTGAAAGCAAACGCTTAATTAACTACTGAGCCAGCCAGGCGCCCCAATGTAAGTATTATTTTTGCAAACTTCTGTAAGTCTAAGATTATCAGAATACAAAAAGTAAAAAAAATCTTGAAATGATGATATAAATCTGAATCTATTAGCTTATAAGGACACTTAGTTAATGTTCGGGGAAAAGAAAAATATGACTAGCTTGATCCATACCTTTGTACGGTAATAAATAAATAAAATAACTCCAGACAGACACCAATAGTAGCTGTTTGGGAGACTAGAATTGTGGGATTTCAATTTATTGTCTTTTGTTTATTTGTAAAGTCTTTTATGTGCATAATTCAAAGAAATTTTTTTCAAGATTTTATTTATTTGAGAGAGAGAGAGCCCATTTGGGTGGGGGAGGGGCAGGGGAGAGGGAGAGAGGGAGAGAAGCAGAATCTCCACTCCTCAGGGAGCCCCGATGTAGGACTCTATCTTATAATCTAGTGATCAAAACAATCTGAGCTGAAATTGACAGTCAGATACTCAACCAACTGAGCCACCCAGGCATCCCCCGTAATTCAAAAACTTAATTTTCATATGAATTTATATTATTTATATAGTATATATAAGGATATATAATATACATATGACACACACTGCGGTTATTAAGATTACAGTTAAGGTATTTATGGCTTTGTGATTGTCAGATATTTACATGTTTTAAATATCTTTTCTCCTTTCATCCTTAACATCAATGCCATGAAGCAGGCACCATTCACATGGTAGATGATGAAACCTGAAAAGTTGAATAAAGCTCTTGCTCTAAGTGTTGGATACAAAGCTTTATTATAAAAATCTCATTCCCATCTCACTCCACCCTCAGTCTTGTTATTCACTTCTGTTGGCAACCCCTTAATTTATAATATCGTAGGCAGCAACAATGGAAAGTTAATGACAGTACAATACAGACAGACCTGTAAAATTTTCAGGCAAGCAGGCAATTGAGTCTATCAATTAAAGATCCTTTTCATTCTTGGCTTTATCTGCAGGTTCCTTGAAGTTAAGTTCATTACTCAACTATTTTTTGAGCTTTGATGTATGTCAGCATGTATGGTGTGCCAGGCTCTGTGTTAGATGACTCACATGGAGTAATTTATTTTCCTCTTAATATCATTCCCTGAGGCAGACACTAGTGTTACCTTAATGCACGGACACCACTCTTTTCTCTGCTTAGCTCTGCCTCCCTGCTTTGCCAGGTAGTGGTCCATGGGCACATGGTACCCATGTTCTTATACCAGGACCTAACTCTGGGACCAGGGGTTGGCTCCCTACAAACTGAATCAGGGTCCTTTCCCAGGAATTGGGAATCAAGATTTAATAAAGATTCTTTTTATTTTTTAAGTTTTTTTAAAAAAATGAATGCACATTCAGATATAATTCATGGACCATACAGTTCATCTATTTAATGTCACAATTCAATGATTTTTAGTATATTCACAGAGTTGTGCAACCATGACCACAATCTAATTATGAAACATTTCCATTTGCATAAAAGAAACTCTGTACCTACTGGTTGCCATTCTCTTCAAGTTCCCCAACTCCAGACAACCATGAATCTATCCTCTGTCTCTATAAATTTATGCATTTTGGACATTTCATAAAAATGGAATCAAAGTATGTGGTCTTTTGTGACTGGCTTCTCTCACTTGTCAATTTTCAAAGGTCATTCACATAATAGCATCTAGCAGTACTTCCACTTTTTAGTTGCTGCATACTATTCCTGTCATATACCACAACATACAGTATACCACTGTATACTATATTTTATTTTTCTATTCACCAGTAGATATTTGGGTTGGTTCTACTTTTTGGTTATAACAAAAAATGCTAATGAACATTCATATAGAAGTTTTTGTGGACATACATTTTTTATTTCTTTTTGGTATATACCTAGGTGTGGAATTGCTGGGTCATATGGAAATTATACACTTAACTTTTTGAGGAACTGACAATTTGTTTTTCTAAAGAGGCTACATGCACCATTTTATATTCCTGCCAGCAATGTATAATGGTTCCAATTTCTCCACCTCCCTACCAACACCTGTTTCTCTTATTTTGTTTTTTTGTTTGTTTGTTTGCTGGTGTTTTTGGTTCTGGACATCCTGGTGGGTGTGAATTGGTATCTTGTGGTTTTGATTCGCACTTCCCTGACGACTGATATGTTGAGCATCTTTTCATGTGCTTGTTGCTCATTTTTACATCTTCTCTGGATAAGTGCCTATTTGATTTTTTTGTCTATTTTTTTTAGGCTATTATTTGTCTTTTTTTTTTTTTTTTAAGAGAGAGATAGACAGACACCTCATGAGCTGGAGAGGCAGAGAGAGAAGAGAATCTTAAGCAGGCCCCATGCTCAGCACAGAGCCCAACACAGGGCTCAATCTCACAACCCTAAGATCATGACCTGAGCTGCAATCAAGAGTTGTACACTCAAATGATTGAGCCACTCAGGTGCCCCTATTTGTCTTTTTATTATAGAATTGTAATCATTCTTTATATACTCTGGATAGGATTCCTTCATCAGATATGACTTTGCAAAAATCTTCTCCTATTCTATGGGTTGCCTTTTTGTCTCCTTGAAGGTATTGTTTGTGGTACAAAGGTTTTTAATTTTCATGTGGTCCAATTTATGTTTTTTACTTTAGTTGCTCCTGGTTTTGGAGTCATAGGTGGTAGCTCTCTGAAGTACAAGAGCTGCTGGTGGCCATGTGCCCTCTGTGTGGATGTGGATACCAGCATGGAGAGAGAATGACAGTCACACAGCAAGAAAAGGATCTGTGTCAGGGAGACACAGGCTTGGGCTCCCCAGAACATTGGCTTCTTGGGCCAGCATGTCCTGAGACACAGCTGAATCTAACTGTGATTCCTTAGGACTCCAGGGACCTACTTTCCAGCACTGTCCAGTTTTGGGTATTTCTGGCCAAAGAAAAAGAAGCAACAACAACAACAAAGAAAGCAAGAAATCTGACTGGTGTACCCAGTTTAGAGGTGAGAAAAAAGAGGCTCTAAGAGGGTCAGGTCACAAAGCAGGTGCCATATAGAGACTGGCATTCACATGCTGGCTCATGCCCCAGCCTGGTTTCCTATCCCCTCTGTGAGCTGTGAATGAGCATCGCAAACAAGCAGACAAGCTTCTCTTTAGTCGCAAAAAGATTCACAGAAAACTCTGTTTAAACAGCACACTGTGTCCGTTGTCTGAACTTTCTTAAATAACAAAGATCAGGAACCAAAGAGTTAGAAGAGACTTCATCCTAAATCCAGGAGGCCAGTGGCCTTTTTAGGGGCAGTGTTCATGCCCTGCTGGTCAGGCCAGTCCAATCACTCAGGAAGGAAAAGCAGGCCATCTGGACCAAGGGGGTAGATCCTGGGGACAATGCAGTCACACACATGTCAAGGAAATGCATAGTTGCAGATGGGATGTCAAGGTAGTGGCAAGACTGGTGTCCTAATGGAAGACATCAGAGTCTCCATAAACCATAACTAGTCAAGACAAAACTCAGTCTTATAAATCTTCTGTATGGTAACTCTCAAATACCTATTTCATATATAAACTAAAGAGAGTGAAGTAGGACAATAATCTTGGTCGATGGGATGTAGATCTCATGTTGGAAAACACTGGTTCAAAGGACATTCCAACCTTTGTTTAAGAGACAAAATATAACTTGTACACAGGGCACCACTCCTGGGAACTCTCCTCAATCCCTTTGTGTCAGCGACCTCTCACTGAGCTTACTAAACTGGGTGTCTAGGGTGGAGACTGTGTTCCCCTCCTTCATGGGGTTTAGACTCAGAGCATTCCACATATAACCAGTAAATCACAGCCAACTTAAAAAACATAATGAATCTATATATTTATTTGTCAAAATGCAAATTCCCACCAAGCAGAAAATATACCTTTATTTTAAAGGAACTAAAATGACTTATTACCTGGCTTTCAAGAGTCATCATATTTGTGATTTCAATATCCATATGGCAAAGAATAGGTGAGCATGAAGTTAGCAAAAGTGTTGCTTCCAGAAGGGCCTCCTGAACCTGATAGAAAATATCTCTACTTTCTTCTCAAATAAATACAGATGAGGATCTTGGCCATGAATTTAATTTCTCTGACTGCACATGTACCTTAGAACCTAAAACTCTTAGAAGACAAATTCATGTGGTTTAACAGCAGATGCCAGAATATCGAACTGTCTGGTCATGGGCTATTATTAACAGCCTAACTCACATGCTGTGGAATGTTTCCAAAAGGCATCCTATTTTAAAAACACTAAACTTTAACATAAAAAGGAGCTAATGCCACAAACTGTGATATATCATTCACCTGACACTCTCAAAGAATCCATTCATTAATTCATTCATTCATTCATTCATCTATCTTTACATGTTCATTGAGCATCTTCCAGACAATCCTAAAAATTAAGACACAGTCCAAGGTATGAAGAGTATAGTAGGGACAAGATTATGCAGTAAGCTGACCCATCTGCTGGAGTACTAATAAAGCAGGGCACCAAAACAAGGCCTTTGTTCTGTTTCTGGAACAGGCCTCTTCCTGCTCAAGATAGCGCCGTGTACTCTGTAGCTGGGCTGGCTCTGGCTTAGCATTTGGGCCTTACCTAAGCATCTCCTCAGAGAGGCCTGCCTTAGCCACATCTTACCTCTGATTCTCCATCATTTCACTGGCCTCATTTCCATAGCAACACTCATCTCCTGTTCATGAATGTTAGTTCACCAGGTATACCCAATCCCTACAGCACACAGAGCATCTGGTAAATAGTATTTTTTCATTAATGAAAAGAAAGAAGAAAGAAAAGAAAGAAAGAAGAAAGAAAGAAAGAAAGAAAGAGAAAGTGATAGCAAAACAGAATTTGTGAGGTTCAGAGAAATTTTCTTCACTGTAAGAGATGGCTTTCTAAAAGATTGCTCTAAGGGTTAGAAAAATATCACAAAAAACTCTGAAGTGAGAGCCCTCACTTTTTAAAACATTTTCAACTTAGTGACTATTGACTCTTCTGCTAAGAAAGAAGACATCATATACTTGCATGGCCCCTCCCTTCTCCCACCCAATAATTTTCCTAAGTTATATTACTATTTGTAAAGCTTACATCATTTATACCATGTGCTGCCACTATAATTCACACAGATGGCCAATTTTTTTTTAATATTTTAAAAGATTTCAGGTTCACCACCCATCTTATACCAAGCTCTGTACTTTTATTCACTTCTATTTTGGCTGGATTTCGATATTCAATAGTTTATTCAAAACCCTCATTCAAAAGGGCTCACAGTGGCTAAGCACTCTGATTTCTGGCATGCTTGAGACTATCTGTCCATTGTCTGTCTTTATACTTACGGCAGTATAGCTAAATAAGAAATTATTGGGACATCTGTTGTTCCACTCAGAATTCCTCAGTATCCTTTCAGAAAGTGAAGCTTGGCAGAGGCAGAACCAGACAGACTTCCATCCCATCTACGTCTCTTACCTTTTCTGCCTCAGCACCAGATGAAGAGCACCAAGAAAATCAAGAAAGTCACTATGACTCACTATCAGTCATTCTTTTTTCTTTTCTCCTTTTATCAACAGTCCCTATTTCTCTCACCTACCCAGTCCCTTGCCACTACTTTTCTCTTCTCTGTTTCTGAGTTTGACTTTTTTTTTTTTTTTTAAGATTCCATATGTAAATGATACCCTGCAATATCTGTCTTTCTCTGTCTGGAATATTTCACTTTGCATAATATTCCCCAAGCCCATCCATGTTGTAGCAAATGGAGAATTACCTTCTTTCTCATGGCATAATAATTTTTTTTGATAATAGCCATTCTAATGGGTGTGAGGTGGCATCTTACTGCGGTTTTGATTTGCATTTCTCTGATGAGTAGTGATGGTGAGCTCCTTTGCATATACCTGCTAACTATTTGTATATCTCTTTTGGAAAAATGTCTTTTCAGTTCCTCTGTCCATTTTTTTAATTGGTTGGGTTTTTTTTAGCTGTTCATTTGTGTGTATTATATCTTTGGGATATTAATCCCTTATCATATGTATGATTTGCAAATAACTTCTCCCATTCCATAGGTTGCCTTTACATTTTCTTCTTTAAAAAGATTTATTTTGGAGGGGTAGAGGGAGAAGCATACTATCCACTAAGCAGGGAGCCCCATGCAGGACTTGACTTAGGGCCCGACCCCAGGACCCTGAGATCATAGCATGAGTCAAAGGCAAACACTTAACCAACTGAGCCACCCAGGTGTCCCACCTTTACGTTTTCTTTTTTTTTTATTTTTTTAAAATTTTTATTTATGATAGTCAGAGAGAGAGAGAGAGAGAGAGAGAGGCAGAGACACAGGCAGAGGGAGAAGCAGGCTCCATGCACTGGGAGCCTGATGTGGGATTCAATCCCGGGTCTCCAGGATCGCGCCCTGGGCCAAAGGCAGGCGCCAAACCACTGCACCACCCAGGGATCCCAACCTTTACGTTTTCTTAATGGTATCCTTTGCAGTGAAAAAGTTTCTAGTTTAATGTAGTCACACTTGTTTATTTTTCTTTTATTGTTTTTGCTTTTGGTGTCAAATCCAAAAAGTCACTGCCAAGATGAATGTCAAGGAGTGTAACACCCTGTCTTCTAGGAGTTCTATGGATTTTAGGTTTTAACATTCAAGTTTTTAATCTACTTGGAGTTGATTTTTGTGGATGTTGTATAAGATAAGAATCCAGTTTTGGTCAGTCTTTTTAATGCATGCCTAAATGCCATAATTCTTTGTGAATTAGATAGAATCAGGTCCAGCCTGAATATTTAACAGTTTTCTTTTACCATACACTTAGTTTTTTCCCTTCTTTTCTAAAACTCTTTGTTAGGAAATCAAATTATGGTGATACTGGGTTCCTTTTGTGTAGTTTCTTGTAGGCTGTCCTCGCTGATTTTTTTCAATGAGACTTCCTGTTTTGTGGCTTTTGAATAAGTCTTTGTGTAGGTATCATTTTTACTTTTTTCTCATCTGCTTTCTTTTGCCTGTGAATTCTGCCAGTCTTGGCCTTCATTTCTTCTATAGCGCTTACTCCTCTGAATCTCCTATGCTCAAATTATGCCTCAGAGATCATGTTGCCAGCATTTTCTTCGAGAGTCTGAGAACTTACTTTTCTAAACCCCTGAGCCAGTTTCTGGACCATCTGCATTTTTCTTCAGTCTTTTGCTATATTTTGTTTTTACCTTCTTTACTTTTCAGGTTTCTCTGTATGCTAATTCTTATTTAGTTATTTATTTAATTACTTA
The DNA here is from genome assembly GCF_018345385.1 of Vulpes lagopus. Classification (NCBI taxonomy): domain Eukaryota; kingdom Metazoa; phylum Chordata; class Mammalia; order Carnivora; family Canidae; genus Vulpes; species Vulpes lagopus. Next base: position 97,336,726 of record NC_054827.1, on the reverse strand, counting down.
TTTTTTCTTCAAGTATGATTAACATACAGTGTTATATTAGTTTCAGATGTACATTACAATGATTCAACAATTCTACATATTTCTCAGTGCTCTCAAGATAAATATGTTCTTGGGATACCTGAGTGGCTTAGTGGTTGAGCATCTGCCTTCAGCTCAGAGTGTGATCCCGGAGCCTGAGATAGAGTCCTGCCTAGGGCTCCCTGCATGGAGCGTGCTTCTCCCTCTGCCTAGGTCTCTGCCTCTCTCTGTGCGTCTCTCATGAATGAATAAATAAAATCTTTTTAAAAAGATAAATATGCTCTTAATCCCCTTTAGCTAGTTCTTTTGTAGTCCTTCATCATCTCTGAATGAGATCAACTATCATCAAGAGGGATAGTGTAGAGTAAACTGGGGGGTTAAGCTAAGAAAATGTAAGGCCTTGTTTTGATTTGTCTGGAATATTTTCTCACTCATCTGCACCTTCTTCTGTCCTGGGAAGCTGTCTTCTTGAGTTTTCAGACTGCAAGGGTAGGGCTGGATAAAAACAAAGCATTTATTGCCATGTGCCTTCTGGGTGGAGATTTGTCATTGCTGTCTCCCATACTTCTCTCTCCTATTCATTTTGGGTGGGTTTCTAAGCCAGAGCCAAATCATGTACAATACAAATGGAGGAGGGCATGGTCCCTTCTTCATCCCACGCCTCTGGATGTCTAGTGGCATTAAACTGGACAGGAGAAAGTGCTCACTCACTCCAGCAAGGGGGTCCCTGATCCATAGTACATGCTCTGTAAATATTTGTTAAATGAAGCATCACTCTGCCAACAAATAACTCAAATGAAGAAAACCAAGGAGACTAACAGTGGTGAGCAGAGCATGACCAGCAAGACAGCAAACTGGGAGAGAGTAGCAGAAGACTGCAAGTCAGTCTAAAGGTGCAAAATCACTCCCTCTCTCCTCCAGTATGGGGCAGGGCTGGCTGTTGCATTTATACTTCCTGCAGCTCCAGAAAATTACTTTGACTCAGGCTTGGCCTGACACTATCAATACAGTAAGGGAAGGGTTCTACACAGGGAGGCTTCAAATACTGTATCCTTCATCCATGCCAGCTTTGATCTGGAAATTACACCCTGAGTAGACAAAGGAAGGCTTCACTCCTCATTCCAAAGGCTTCTGTCTATTGCAGGGTGATAGCTGCAGGGATGAAGACCACCATGGAATGACAGGAGGACACCAGAAGTCAGGCTGTTACCAGAAACATGGCAGATGTTCCTGAATTTTGCCAGGTGCATATACCTGTAAGCATTAGGCAAGCAGGAGCATAGATACCTCAAAGTTCATCTGTGCAGACCAGTGTCCACTGGCTAGAGGGTGGCCATTCCCCCCTTGCAGACCACCTTCTTTTAGTTTCAAAAATCCTCTAACACAGCCAAGGAGGCAGAAGACACCCAAAATGACTGTGGCTCTGGGCCTCTTGGCCTGGCAAAATGGAAGCTCAAAATCAGAATCTAAGCAAACTTACAGTAAATGAGATGGGCCGTTCCTTGACACCTGAGTTTGTTGACTGAGATCCAGACGCACTTAATCTATAACTCTCTTCAACAGTCCTTAAAAAGCCACTGCTGAGGGCTCAAAGTCACACCAGCAATTGTTGACTCCAGGAAGCCACTTCTTGGCCTTCTCTTCATCCTCCCTCAACCCACCACATCCCCTACCTGGGGCTTTCACTCTCCTTCTTGGTTAAGGGATTACGGGATTTTCCCAGACATGACCTAAGAGGCACGGATGGCTTGAGAGGGGATGGTCAGACACATCACCATCATCTGATGCTTACTCAAGTCTGAGTGTCTATACAATCTACAGTTGATATTCCTTGTTCAGACCTGCCTTGTTTTGTGTCTTAAATCAAAATCTCCAAAAAGGCAAGAACTTGCTCTTTGACTCTATAAACATTTCCAGTAAATGAGATTTTATTTTATTCATGAGAGACAAAGAGAGAGAGAGAGTGAGAGAGAGAGAGAGAGGCAGAGACACAGGCAGAGGGAGAAGTAGGCTCCATGCTGGGAGCCTGATGTGGGACTGGACCCCGGGTCTCCAGGATCCGGCCCTGGGCTGAAGGTGGTGCTAAACCCCTGAGCCACCCGGGCTGCCCCAGTAAATGATTTTATATGTGATGTTCATAAAGTGTGACAACAAATACTAGCAGAGACTCAATATTCTCTGTTATCTATGGTCCTTGAGGAAATCCTGATAGAAACAATTACTTTAACGACAATGAAAAGAGTGAAATAGGTGCCAAATTAATGATGTGAGCCCTCATATCTGAGTTACAACCAAAAAATGGAAAAAAATATCCCCTGCCCTCTGAATGTTTCAGTCCCAATGGAGGAAGAATGGGGAAGATGTCTGTTTATTCTGCTACAATATTTTATAACCTATATATCTTAATGCAAATGAGCTGGAGGGGCATCTTTATTCTAAATATGAGCAAATAGACTCAGAGAATAAACTTTGAAAGAAGGCTGCAAAACAAAATAACCCGTGTTAACACTGAAACTAAGTAGATTGCAGCTTAGTTTTTCCCTCTGCCACAGAATCAAAAAGATTGTAATTAAAATAATTTCATCCTGTTGCTCCTCTACTGGCCTCCCAATCATATGTCAGAGATGTGGTGAGGGTACACAAAGGGGTGAGCCACTTACAGAATCAAATAGGGATATAAACACTTCCTGAATGTGTCCTGTGTGTGGCACTAGGCCAGATGTCACCACAGGTAATTCACATAATCGTCATCTTCACTCAGGGATATCTTCAATATTTTACACATAAGGAAAGTGAATGTGAACAAACAATGTTAACATTATCTATTGTGTCATACTGGAGCAAAACCATAAAAATGCGATGGGTGCAAGTATAGGCTGTTACTATAAAAGTACAATAATCAAGGTCATGTGATATTCACATAATGATACACAAATCAATCAATGGAAGAGCATAAAGAAGCCAGAAATAGATCCTCACTTATCTGATCATTTGATTTTTGACAGAGGTACTATTATAATTCAGCATAGACAGGATGGTATTTCCAACAAATAGTGCTAGAAACTTTGGATCTCCAAATAGAAAAAAACAAACCTCAGCCCCTACCTCAACCCATACTTAACAATTAATCAGGACAAATCACAAACCTCACTGTAAACACTAAACTAAAGACTTCAAGAAGAAATAAGGAGAGAATCTTCATAGCCTGGAGTAGGCAAAACTCTTTTGAGGACAGAGAAAACAATAACCATAAATAATGCTAAGTTAACTTCACAAAAATGTTAAAATTCTGCCTATCAGAAGTCACAACTACTGCTCAATAATGTAAAGACAAATTAGTAAAACATGAATAAAAGATCTGGACACTTCAATATTACTAGTTACCATGGAAATGCAAGTTAAAACTACAGTGATACACCCCTATACTCCTACTAGAATGTCTTGAAGAAAATAAGGCTGACAGTACCAAATGTTGGCAAGGATGCAGAGGAACCAGAAACCTCACACTTTATGGGCAAGATTATAAAATGGTCTGGTAGTGTTTTAGAAACCCACCCTATGACCCAGTAATTCCACTCCTAGGTATTAACCTAAGAGAAGTGGGGGCATCTGTCCACAAAAAGCCTTGTATCAAAACGTTCACAGCAGCCTTATTCATAACAGCCCCAAACTGGAAACAGCCCAGCAGTTCAGCAACAAGAAAGTAGCCAAACAACCCCTGGCACAGTGAAACAATGGAATATACACAGCAATGAAAAGGAACAAGCCAGATAAAGCAACAACATGGATGAATCACAGAAACATTAAGTTGAGCGGAGATGAATACCTACTGCTTGATTCCTTTCACAGGAAGTTCTAGAACAGGCAAAATTAATCTTTAATGGAGAAATAAAAAATGTGGTTGCCTTGAGGGCATTGGAGGCAGGGCAGGAGAGAACTTTCTCGTGTAATGTTAATGTTCTATATCTTGATAAGGATATGGATTATAAAGATGCCTACATTTGTCAAGACTCATCTAAAAGTATGCTTAAATTCTGTGTATTTCATTTTAATTTAAAAAAAAGATAAGAAAGAAGAAAGAAAGAAAGAAAGAAAGAAAGAAAGAAAGAAAGAAGAAAGAAAGAAAGAAAGAAAGAAAGAAAGAAAGAAAGAAAGAAAGAAAGAAAGAAAGAAAGAAAGAAAGAAAGAAAGAAAGAAAGAAAGAAAGAAAAGAAACAGTTGGGCTGGTAAGCTGAGAATCCCCTTCCTCCAGCCTGAACAGACGCATTCACTCATCCTGATCCCTCCACGGGTGCATCCTTGGCCGCACCAGTGTTGAATGATGGGGAGCCAGGACAAACTATGGGAGCTCTGTGCACAGTAACCTGAAATAGAACCTAATGGGCTCAAGTATACATGATCCACAGGAAGGAATGAGTGGCCCCTTGATCTCCAGAAGGCATGCATTTCTTAATACTTTTTAAAAAGTCTGGTAGAATACACATAACACAAAATTTACCATTTTAACCATTTTCAGGTGTACAGTTCAGTGGCATTACATACATTCATATTGCTGTGTAACTGCCATCACCGTCCATCTCTAGAACTTTTACAACTTCTCAAACTGAACATGAACTCGTCAAACCCTAACTCCCCATGGCCCCTCCCCCAGCCCCTGGCAACCACTATTCTACTTTTTATCTCTATGAACCTGACTACTCTACCTACTTCACTGAGTGGAATCAGATAGTATTTGTCCTGTGGTGACTGGCTTATTTCACTCAGCATGGTGTCCTCAGATCCATGTTGTAACATGTGTCACAATTTCTTTCCTTTTTAAGGCTAATATTCCATTTGATATCTATACCACATTGTGTTTATTTGTTCATCTGTCAGTGGACACTTGGACTATTTTCCTCTTTTGGCTACTGTGAATAATGCTATGAATAGGGGTATACAAATATCTATCTTTTTGGAGTCCCTGATTTTACATCTTTGGGGTATATAACTGGAAGAAAGCTTTGTAGATCATCTGGTAAATCTTTTTCTAATGTTTTAAGGAACTACCATATGATATTCCATGGCAGTTGCACCATTCTATATTCCCACCAGCAATGCACAAGGGTTCCAATTTTTCCATATCCTGGCCAATACTTCCTTCCTTCCTTCCTTCCTTCCTTCCTTCCTTCCTCCTCCTCCCTTCCTCCTTCCTTCCTTCCTTCCTTCCTTCCTTCCTTCCTTCCTTCCTTTAGAGCAAGTATGAGTGGGGAAGGGGCAGAGGGAGAGAAAGAATCTTATACAGGCTCCATGGCTCTATCTTACGACACTGAGATCATGACCTGAGCCAAAATCAAAAGCTAGACACTTAACTGACTGAACCATCCAGGTGCCCCCTTCCTTTTTCTTTCTTGCCTGCCTTCCCTGTCTTCCTTCTTTCTTCCTTTTTGATAGAAGTCATCCTAATATATGTGAGGTGACATTCTTAATACTTTTTAAAAAGAAAGAAGCAATTCTATGCTTCTTTCCCAGAAGAAAAATAGAGGGTATACTTTACAGTATGATTTCCCAGCAGATCACTGAGCTTCATTCATAGTGAAGAATAGAGGCAAAGAAGGTTTGAGTAATTAAAACAGGGACCCTATCTCCTCAAAATGCCTGACTCTAAATTCCCTTGTGTATCTGCACACAAAGTTTGGCCAATACTGTATAAATCTGATGCAAGCGTGTGGGTAATTCCTAGTTATTAGAAACCAAAGAGATTTCATGCATTAAAGTTAAGAAACAGAAAATATAAAAGAAGCAATTTCCACTTGGAAGAATCTTTATTCAGGTTTAATGGCTGCAGAAACATTCTCAAAAATTGAATAGAATTTCAGTAAACATTTTTTCCCCTCAGGTTTAATGGCTGCAGAAACATTCTCAAAGATTGAATAGAATTTCAGTAAACTTTTTTTTCCCCTTTGTATAACATCAAAATTGCAGGAAAATGCCCATTCTGTTCACTAAAAGACCAATTCTTAGCAAATATATATTTATGTAAATTAACCAATAAAATATATTTAAGTCAATACAAAAATGTTATACTTAGAATTTTTTGACACTTTTAGAATGGGGCTAGACTTAAATACCCTCAAAATTCCAGAGATAGCAATTATCAAATTTCTTACTTTTATATTTTGAGCAAATAAAATCTTCACAACGAATTATTTTAACCTGTGTCCTAAGTGAATTTAATTGGAAATTGCAAAAATCTGAGAATCAATCACAAACTTGGAATTAGTGAATTCAGTTTTTAATGAGGCATGAAGAAAATGACCCTTTAAGCTGCCACTTTGCTTTTGGGGAGTGCGCTGCGACTTGTCCCTATCCAGAGCCCCACATTCTTTGGGATTTACAAATGAAACAGGAAGGCCAAGGAGGGCCTTCATTGTAGCTGCTTATATACTGCCTATAATGTTTCTTTTTCCTTTTTTAAAAAAATTCAATTTAGTTAACATATGGTATATTATTAGTTTCGGGGGTAGAATTTAGTGATTCATCAGTTTCATATAACACCTAGTGCTCATCGCATCACGTGCCCTCTTTAATGCCTATCACCTCATTACCCTATCTACCTCCCCAACTCCCCTCCACAGCCCTCAGTTTGTTTCATATAGTTCAGAGTCTCTCATGGTTTGCTCCTCTCTCTGCTTTTATCTTATTGTTTTTTTCTGACTTGACATTAAAGAGTATTTGGCCTTTACAGGAGTAATACTCTTCGGCATTGTTTTTACCACAGTCATAGTTCTAATGGCCTCCAGTGCCCTAAAACTAGCCAGAAATACGAAGAAGAGTTAGAGGCATTTCCTTCCTCTGGTCAAAACAAATTCTAACAGATATAAGAACATTGCTAACAGCAAAGCAGTTCAAGTTCATAGTGTAGTTTTGCCAGCTGCCTGAAACAGAAAGAAAGTGGAAGGGAACAGTATAGGGGGCTCTAGGGACCAGCATTACTATAAAGAGAAATAGCAGGATGGCTTCCATAAATTATCCCCCAAGCAGATCTCTTCTTGTTGATATCTGAAACCGTGGAGTGTTGACAGAGAAATTCTATTATGTCTTCTTTAGGCAAACCATCTAATCCAAATACTACATAGAACCAAGCTTAACATGGTAGATCATTTAAGTAAAGTATGCAATAGATAAACTGTTTCTACTTATATATCTGACCCAGGAAATATGTAAAAAATATTATGTATCTGTAGTGTATGGACACTAATTTAGGCAGCATTCTAAAAGGATAATTGCAAATAGGACCGAGGTGCGAATGTGTGGATGAGTAAGAAGCTTTTTGAATAATTAGATGCTGGCAAGACAAATGAAGTGAGATCACTGCAAATAGAAAGTGTGAGTGGGCACTGGAGGTATGGGGCTCAAACCAGCACTGGGAGGGGTTTAACCCCTGCCCAGGGGCAGAACACCTTGCTGCAGGCACCCATAAGAGAATAAATATACAAACATTACACAAAGTCTGCCATCATGTTCACCTGCCAGCTGCTTTATATTAAATAAAAAAAACAGCTACAGAATTTTGATATTTTCTCTAACTTCTTTTACTTTTATCTTGAATGAAAATGAACATGGCTGAAAGTACAGAAAAAAATATGGGGAAAAAAGTGAGGTTTGCTAGATAAAATAGAGAACGTCTGCTTAAATTTGAATTTCAGATAAACGATGAATGTTTTATATAAGTATGCCCCATGCACTATTTGGGACAAACTAAAACTAGAACATTATCCATTATTTATCTGAAAGTTGGATTTAACTGGGCATCCTGTATTTCTATTTGCTACATCTTGACAACTGCAGAGGAAACACAAATTTGTTTGACCTTCCTAAAACCCTCTCTGCTGGTCACCGTATAGAATGCTAAAGCAGCATAGGACAAGGCAAAACTGTCACTGAGTTGTCATGGCAAATGGTAAGCAAGAGGCAGCCAGGACTGTCCATCGACAGGAAGTACAGCTACTCTGTTTACATCAATTTTTAAGATTATATTTACCTCCTTGTTCTCCAAAATGCCCTATTTTTTGGACCCAGATTTAAATATTATGTCTATAAGTTTAGGAGACCAACTCAATAGTTAAAGTATTTCCCCATGACCGCAACACCACAAAGCCAAAAACAAAACCCCTTCCTTCAGCCCCCAGAAACTCACCACTGTTACATAAGAGGCACCACTTGCCTCTTGAAACATGAGACACATGTTTCAGGCAAATTCCAAAGGTTATAAAATGTTTAGATACTCTAATGCAGAACTGTAGTACAGATCTAGATGTTCAAAATTTTCTCTGGGACAGGCCATTTTAGAACCTGGAAGGGGATACTTGCATAACTTAATTACTTTTTGGTTCTTCTTAAGAGTTGTTCTTCCCTCTTGTTGGCACTTTTCATAAACATATTATTTTAGATTGAGACTATCAAAAAAAAAATTTCAGTGCAACATTTGATTCATGATTCCTTTCAAAGAAATGCTTACTGGCAATAATGTTATCCTAACTCATTTTATGAGACATACTACCATAATGCCAGAACCAAAGATACTGCAAAAATAGTACCAACATCTCTCATGAACAGAGAGAGACAGAACAAACCTCAAAAAATATTAATAAATAAAATCTAGTGATATATAAAAAGAATTATACACCATGACCAAGAGGGCTTTATTACAGGGATACAAGGCTAGTTTGGTATTCAAAAAAATTAGGCAATATAATTCACTGTATTAATAGGCTAAATATTAGAGCCACATGATCATATCAATAGCCTCAGGAAAACATCTGACAAAATCCAACATATATTCATGATAAAATTACTCAGCAAACTAGGGATATGAGGGAACTTTTTTAAACTAATAAGGGCATCTCTGAAAAACCTAGAACTAGTATCACAATTAACCGTCAAATACTGAATGCTTTCTCCCTAAGATCAGGAACAAGAAAGGGTGTCTACTCTCACCATTTCTATTCAACAGAGTATTAGAAGATCTAGCCAGTCCAGTAGGGCACAGAAAGGAAGTAAAAAATAAAAGGCACAGAGACTGAAGGAGAAATAAAGCTATTAATAGATAATGTAAGTCTACCTAGAAAATCCTAAGGAATCTATAGGAAATCTCCTAGAACTAAATGAATTAATAAGCAAGGTCAAGGATATAAGACCAATATTCAAAAGTCAACTCTGTATCCATGTACTAGCAATGCATACATGGAAACAGAAATTAAAACACACTATAATTTAAAAACATTCAAAATAAAATTTTTAAGTATACGTGGAGCAAAATATATATAGAATTTATAGACTGGGAATTACAAAAAAAAAAGCATCAAAGAAATCTAAACAAATGGAGAAACGTATGGTATTCATGAGTTAGAAGACTCAACGCAGTAAAGATGTCAATGCTCTCCAAATTCCTTCTGGAATCTCAGCAAGGTGTTTTTGTAAATATAGACAAGCTTATTTTAAGATATCTACAGAAAAGCAAAGGAACCTGAATAGCTGAAATAATTTTGAAAAAGCAGAATGAAATGAGAGGAATCACTGTATTGGACCTTAAGGCTTACACAACACTAAGTAATCAAGGCACTAGGGTATTAATAGAAGGGCCGACACACATCAGTAGAACAGGGTTCAACAAACAAATGAAACAGAGACAGATCTATACAAGTACAGCCAGCTGATTCTGACAAAAGTGAAAAATAATTCAATGGAGGAAAAAAAAAAGTCTTTTCAGCCAGTAGTGCTGGAGCAATCGGACAGCTACAGGAAAAAAATTGAAATTTGACCTAAATATCACATCTTATACAAAAAAATTAACTCAAAGGGATCATAGGTTTAAGTGTGAAATGTAAACTTATAAAATTTAAGAAGAAATAATAGGAAATCTTTAGTATGGGCCTAGGTGAAAAGTTACTAGACAAGACACCAAAAGTTAAAAATAATACATTGTCCTTCATCAAAACTAAAACAGAAACAAAAACTTTTGCTCTACAGAAAACCCTTTAGCAGAAAGTGAAAGTTTGGTCATCATCTCCAGCTCAGGAATAGCTACGCCCAGGGGGTAGGCCAGAGTTCATGTTGTACAGAATACTTACCTCTCATTCAACCCACTTAATCCCATTGGCCGCCCACTCCTCAGTGATCTGAAGGACTCCCCACTCCTCCTCAGGGATCTGGAGGACTCCTGACTCCTCCTCAGGGATCTGAAGGACTCCCTACTCCTCAGGGATCTGGAGGACCCTCACTCCTCCTCAGGGATCTGGAGGACCCCCACTCCTCTTCAGGGATCTGGAGGACCCCCTCTCCTCCTCAGGGATTGGAGGACCCTCGCTCCTCCTCAGGGATCTGGAGGACCCTCACTCCTCAGTGATCTGAAGGACTCCCCACTCCTCCTCAGGGATCTGGAGGAGTCCCTCTCCTCCTCAGGGATCTGGAGGATTCCCCACTCCTCCTCAGGGATCTGGAGGACCCTCACTCCTCCTCAGGGATCTGGAGGACCCTCACTCTTCCTCAGGGATCTGGAGGATCCTCACTCCTCAGTGATCTGAAGGACTCCCGACTCCTCCTCAGGGATCTGGAGGGCCCCCTTTTCCTCCTCAGGGATCTGGAGGATTCCCCACTCCTCAGGGATTCTGAAAGGACCCTCACTCCTCCTCAAGGGATCTGAGGACTCCCCACTCCTCCTCAATGATCTTGAGGACCCCCCACTCCTCCTCAGGGATCCAAGGACTCCCCATTCCTCAGGGGATCTGAAGGACCCTCACTCCTCCTCAGGATCTGGAGGACCTTCACTCTCTCATGGTCAATCTGGAGGACCCTCGCTCCTCCTCAGGGATCTGGAGGACCCTCACTCCTCAGTGATCTGAAGGACTCCCCACTCCTCCTCAGGGATCTGGAGGAGTCCCTCTCCTCCTCAGGGATCTGGAGGATTCCCCACTCCTCCTCAGGGATCTGGAGGACCCTCACTCCTCCTCAGGGATCTGGAGGACCCTCACTCTTCCTCAGGGATCTGGAGGATCCTCACTCCTCAGTGATCTGAAGGACTCCCGACTCCTCCTCAGGGATCTGGAGGGCCCCCTTTCCTCCTCAAGGATCTGGAGGATTCCCCACTCCTCAGGGATCTGAAGGACCCTCACTCCTCCTCAGGGATCTGGAGGACTCCCCACTCCTCCTCAATGATCTGGAGGACCCCCACTCCTCCTCAGGGATCCAAGGACTCCCCATTCCTCAGGGATCTGAAGGACCCTCACTCCTCCTCAGGGATCTGGAGGACCTTCACTCTTCCTCAGGGATCTGGAGGATCCCCACTCTTCCTCAATGATCTGGAGGACCCCGCTCTCCTCTTCAGGGATCTGGAGGATCTTCTCTCCTCCTCAGGGATCTGGAGTATACCCCCTCTACCTCCATGATCTAGAGGCCCCTCATTCCTCCTCAGGGATCTAGAGGATATCCCCTCCTCCTCAGGGATCTGGAGGACCTCCATTCTTCAATGATCTGGAGGAACCCCTCCACTTTTCCCAAATTATCTGGATGACTCCCCACTCCTTCTCAGTGATCTGAAGCCTCCACAACTCTTAACTGACCTGTTCGGCCCCTCTTATAATCCACTTAACAGCCAAAGGGACATTTGCCAAATGCACATCTGATCATGATCCAGCCCTTACTGCTTGAGATCTGGAAACATAAGAACAGATGTGATGGACTGGCATGAACCTACTAGATAGCTGGGCTAGGGTGAGGGTTCTATGATGCTGGTGTGCTGCTCTCCCAGCCGGTGGGTCCACAGCACTCCCACAAGGACAGCTGTGGCTCAGGGACACTTTTAAGAACAACACTGTGGCAAATGGCATTCTTCCTCCATCTCCTCCTCCTGGGTCAGCAGCAGCCATAGGCATCAGTGACTATGCTGCTTCCCATGGCACGTGGCGGTTGGCCTCAGCAACCACTACCCAGTGACAAAGCCACAGGAGGGGGCCGCTTTGGGGAGCAGGAGCATTTGTTTGCTGGCAGGACTATAAGCACATTGAGGGTTCTTGGACCAATTGAAAAAGAGTGAACTTATGGTGACCAACAGGATGAGAGCTCAATGTGATTTTAATCAGATCCTAATTAGAGGCTCTAATACAGTGTGGAGCCAGACACAGCCTCCCAAAGATGCACCTCCTGCCTGAAGCTTGCACTGGCATCCACTCAGCACAGGTGCCGGAACATGGGTGATGGCAAGCCTGGGGGGCACAGTGGCTGGACACCTCCTTACAGATGTGATGCCTGAGGGGAACACGCCATTACTATGACCGCGCTTTACGACTTTCACAGCAAGGCATGTGGTCCAAGGAAGAAGCTCTTCCCTGTGCTTCTGAGCCTGATCGCTAACATGCAGTGTCTTGTCACTGGACTGAGGAACCCACACGTGTGAGGGGATGCAAGCAAGCTCCACGGACAGGTACAAACAACCACATTCATCCCTTCAACCAAAGTCATGTGGGGCTGATTTGGGATGTAAATACTCACAACAAGGTGGAATTCTTAAACACCCTGAGAAACTATAATCACTTTCTGGGGAGATGCTGTGAGGGGTCACTTACACAGATGTAAAATATAAATGACACAATTAAAAAGTTGCTTTATTTACTTAAAAAAATAAACTTTGGAGTTTTTTTTTCATTGCTGCTGCTGTTTTGTTTTTAGCTCTTTAATTTGGTCAGATATGAACTAAACTATTTACACAAAATGAAATCTTTTGGTAATAGAAATATTACCCCTTTTAGCTGGTATTCCCCATGAACACTTTCAAGACATAGGGGATTCTGAAATAATTTTCCAGGATGTGATACAATGAGAGCTCAAAGCTTCCTCTCCAGACAATAGCAGTCTGTTTTCAATTAGAACTATCAAAGATAACCTTTGGAAGTTATCAAGCTTCCTTTAACCAAAGACATACCTTGAAGTTAACCAGATGGCTTTTTGGTCTATTTTTTCCTTTAAGAAAATCAATAGTTTTGGAAAATATATTTTTAAAGTTAACTCTCAGGTTTCAGAAAATTCCACACATGAACAGGAAACATTAAGATCTATACTACTGCCAAATGTTCTTGAAAGTTTAGATGCCATATGACCTGATCCATTACATCCCATTACCCAAATTTCCCCAAACGACTTTTTAGAATCTGTACAAATTAGCACATCAAAGGGATACCCAAGGTTAACAGGCTTGTGTTTCAGGCTGACAGGACCCCATGCTGGGCAGTCACATCCAGCTGCCAAGGAGCATCCACCATCATCTGTGCAAGACGGAGGCTGGAAAGGCAAGCCTCCACCAAGTCCAAAGGGGCCAGCTGCTCAGGTAAAGTTATTAATAGTCACTGTAAAATAAAGTGCTACCTTTATCTACCTGCTTGGTAAACAAAGGAAGGCACTGTGGAGTGGTGGCATGTCAACCAGGTTTGTGGACAGAAGACAATGAGCCAGGACCCCCTTTCTTAGTCATGTTGAGATACCCCCCACCCCTGGGGCAAAGTACTTAACTTGAACTTCCGTTTCATCATTTGAAAGGGTAAGAGAGGTGATGCAGTCAGAAGCCTGGCTTCAATCATGAAGTGCCATGGAAATGTGACTCATGCAAGTGGAAGACTTCCTTAGCTCTGAGGGCTGTTCTGAAACATAGCTTAAAACAAGATGTAGCCTCCGGAGCATATGTAACAAACACAGAGTGACAGTTTGGCGGTCTGCTCTGCCTCTGCCCGTTCATAGGATCCATCCCTTACTCCCCACCCAGAGTGGGTTTCACAGGCCTAGTGCATGCTCCGGTGGTGGATGACATCATCTGAGCACAGTGAGAATGTTAACTGAGTTGCACAAGCCAACACAGAAATAAAAAATCCTCATTTAAATGCAGAATTCGTCTCTATAAAAATCAATTCTCTTCTCTCAGATTTCTAAGAATAATTGCTTACTAAAGTGCCTTGAGATTCTTGCTTGACCCAGTATCGACCCCCTATTGCTGCTGTTAACTTTACTGACTCTACCTGAAAAACCTTACTCTGGCTGCTACCTGACTGGAAAGAATGTTGTATTTTTGGAAAGCTCAAGTGCCTCATATGCTATGAAGTTATGAATCCCTGTGACCCAGCAATTGTACTCCTAGGTAGTTGCCTAACAGGAATGCATCCAAATGTCTAGCAAAAGACACATGCTTAGAAGTGCCCAAACTGGAAACTCCCCCAGTGCCCATCAATAGTGAATATTGTGCATTTACACACTGAGACTTGATGAGCTCCAGCGACACACAAGGACTCAGACAAATTCTCACCTCAACATAACAGGAGGTGAAAGGAGCCAAAGGAGCACACACACTGTGGACTTCACACACATAAAGCACAAACAAGACACACTAATCTACAGTGTAAGAAGTGATGATAGCGCTGCACTTATCCCAGGTGAACTCCTGGGGTGCTGGCACATTCTGTATCTTGATTTGAGTGCAAATTACAAGGGTATGTTTAGTTTGTGAACATTTACCAAGCTGTATGCTTATGATGTGTATCTTTTCTGGGTAAGGTCATGCTTCTAAAAAGATGTAAGCCAGGGAAACAAGGTGGTTCTCTTATACTGATCCCAGGCCTTGGCTTTTCCTACCAGTCAAGTAGACAAGAGGATAGATTTTCCTCAGCCGCTGGTGAAGGTGAGTCCCTAGTGGGCCCAGCAGGTACCCAGCCCTTTGAGGGCTGGTTTCATTTGAGACTGTACAGGGTATGGAGTTGGGGATGGGGCAGGGTAAGGGGATATCCTGCAGGCCAGAAATTAAGGCATGCTATTCAACTAGATTGCAAATGCACTCTAAATTCTGACAAGATTCGTGACTCTCTCCAAATTTACGGTGACTCACCTGTGATCTCGTCAAAACCGTGACAAAACCCTGACCTACTTAGTGCTAGGAAAGTGCCTGTAAATGACATCGCTGCTTCCCTATTTAAAGCATGTCTCTCATGACTTAAGCAAGAGCAGAACAGAAGAAAATCTCAAATTCACTGCATTCTATGAGATGCTTTTACATTTGCTACTTGCCACTCTCCCCCCGCAGATCCCAAATGCTAATGTGACATGCATCTGGGATCTGGGGGGCGGGGGGCAAGTAGCAAATTAATGCCTCAGGTACCCAAAGGCCAAAAAGCAGAGGGTATTGGTGAAACACTGCTGAGTGTGAGCCCGGGGTCCACATGTCCAACCTCACACTGCTGCTATGCAGACTTCAGTTCCTACTCCACAGAGGAACAAG
The DNA here is from genome assembly GCF_018345385.1 of Vulpes lagopus. NCBI lineage: Eukaryota > Metazoa > Chordata > Mammalia > Carnivora > Canidae > Vulpes > Vulpes lagopus. Next base: position 97,321,419 of record NC_054827.1, on the reverse strand, counting down.
AAGCCCGAAGGCTGCCCTCTGGGACCACCCTCCTGCTGGCCAAAGGGGACAGCACCCTCGTAAAGTACGTTCAGACACCCAGAAACAAACTTCTCACCCATCTCCTGGGGGATTGCTCTTACGAGCTTTCATCTCACATGTGACAAAAATGTTTTAAATCTTTTTCACAACAATAAAATCTCCAATCAAGCCTTCATTAAAATGGTGTCTTTAAAACATATTCTGACAGTGATTTTTTTTCCAACCTGTGCTGTATCTCCAGTTCTTCCTTTAAAACCTTAAAACTTTCAAATGTAAGTCTGTACCATTTCCACCTAACAGGGTTACAGCAGGCAATGCCCATGTTTTCTGCAAACATCTGCAACAGCATCTCAGATGAGCCCTTGCTGAGCTTGGTGACAATGCACAAAGTCTAGCTCTGTCAGTTATTCTTTTGGTCTGTTTACTTAAAAATATGTATACATATATATTTTCTAAGCTCTGTACCCAGTCTTCGATGGATGGTATCTCCCAGCCAATGCACACAGCCTCTGTGAGGTCTGCTCCCAGGACAGAAGGGCCATAGCCTGGGGAGGGTGGAGACACATACTGGAGCCTTCAAATCAGAGTTTACTCATTCCGAAGTCTACCCAATGTTCCAATAACATATTCACTTTGTTGGGGGCTTTGAAAATCAAGGAAGGATGATGATGACCCTTGGGATGCCTGGGTGGCTTAGTGGCTGAACGCCTGCCTTTAGCCCAGGGTGTGATCCTGGAGTCCTAAGATTGAGTCCCACATCAGGCTCCCTGCATGGAGCCCACTTCTCTCTGCTTGTGTCTCTGACTCTCTCTCTGTTTGTGTCTTTCATGAATAAATAAATAAAATCTTTTTTTTTTAAAGGAAGGATGATGACTCTTCATTACTCATCATTTAAAATGCCTTCCACAACTTTCCTACAAATGAGTCAGTTTCTTGCCATCCAAATGCTTTTCTATTCCCATCTTACTGCTCATTTTAAAATATTAGTAATTTGGGGGCACCTGGTTGGCTCAGTCAGTTAAGTATCTGACTCTCGATTTTGGCTCAGGTCATGATCTCAGTGGTGAGATTGAGCTCAGCATCAGGCTCTGAGCTCAGCAGGTAGTATTCTTAAGATTCTCTCTTTCCTTCTGCCCCTCCTCCCTCCTCTCTTTCTCTCTCTCTTTTTTTTTTTTTTTTTAACGATTTTACTTGTCTATTCATGAGAGACACACAGAGAGAGGCAGAGACACAGGCAGAGGGAGAAGCAGGATCTCTGCAGGGAGCCCAGTGCAGGACTCCATCCCAGGACCCAGGATCATGACCTAAGCCAAAGACAGATGCTCAATCATTGAGACCCCCAGGTACACCCCTCTCCCTCTCTATACATTTTTTAAAATAAAATAAAATAATGGTAGTTTTAAAAAGCAGAGTTCTTAGATGTGGGGCCTTCCCCATCTCACATGGCACCAGCCATTTCCTCACTAGGCCTGGACTGTATACACCCATTTTCCCAATGTCTGTACACACCTTGTCCCATGCCCTAGACCGCTCCATCTCAAGGAGAGGTGAGATGAAAAAGCTGCTCAGCCTCTGGTTCTCCTGCCTTTGCTCTGTCCCATACTTTCCCACAGCTGAATGGATATAAGCAGCCTTGGTAACCATCCAGCAATGCAGGCAGGTGAAGCCTTCTTGCTCCTCTGCCCCCATGAAGCTGGTTGCATTCTAGCTCTGCATGACATGACCCATGCAGGGCAGGGGAGCCAGCCCGGTGCAGGAGAATCTCTCTCAGCATGGACCCCTCTTCATAGATCCTGAGACCTCAGTGAGCATGGGCAGGTGGCCCAGATGATGGGAAGTCCCATGATGGGGCCAACATGGGCATCTGTGACTGTCCATTGCTCTCCCTACCAGGCCCCTCCCAGTGCCTCCGGAGATACTTCTCTTCTTGTACCTCCTACCCCACCCCAAGACCTTCCGGGACCCCATGTTCTAACCTGGCTTTACACACAGACGAGGAAAGGCCTAGGTAGGACTAGAGAGGCAAAGTGCCCTGAGGGCAAGAACAGAGGCTCATCAGATCCCATGGAGGAGAAAGAGGATGAGCAGGAGCAGGATGGGGAGGACAGGAGGAGGAGAAAGAGATTGTTCTGGGGACTCCAGAGCATAAGTGGGCACACAGACCCAGGTAGGGCTGAATCAGAGGTAGTTCTCAGCACTGTGGCCCCCAGAGTGCAGGATCGCAGGTACTCAGCTGTTTGGGGGCTGGGTCCTCCTGCTTCTGTCTGCTCCTCTCTCTGCTTTTGACTGACTCTGACTCCCTAGAAATCCTGATCTCAGGAATCTGATCCACACAACTCCTTCTTGGTCAGTTGAGTGATTCTTATGATGCCCAAAGCAGCCACTGTTCTGTCTGGGGTGTAGACAGTCTTTTATTTTTCTTTGGTGGAAGTTTGGAGAAAGGATGTGGAATCATCAAAGTCTTTGAACACACTGCCACTAAGTTTAGAAAGCTGGAATGAGCATGTATGACAGAGAGCAGAGCAGAATTGTAAAGGAGGCTGGTGGAAAACCAACAGAATGGGAATAAAGGGAGAGCTCTGGCAATGGCACTCAGGAACAAAGATGGGCAAGAAGGGTGGCTCTCTCGATTTTGGTGATCTGACAGTCTGTGCTCCAACAATTCACCTGCTTGACCTGGAACATGTCTACAGCACAGCCACAGAGCCCAGGCCCCAGGGAGCCCTCGATCAATAATCAGTTCAACAGCCACAGCACACCTATTGATACAGTGCCATGTGGCCACAGAAACCTCATTTTAAGAGGAATATTTAATGCTGTGGAAGAGGCTCACGAAATAATGCCAGGTGAAGAGGAAAATAAAACTTGATGAAATATTCTTTGCACGCATGTTTACCTCTCTTCCCGTGGGTATTTTTCCAGAGCATTTTCTACTTTTATGGGGAAGAAAATGTCGGGATGAAATGTCTCAAACAAATGAGATGACACTAAGCCAAGGGCAGCACACTTTAACCAAGATTAAATGTAGGAATAGAGTCAATAAAATGCCAAGAGTGGCCCCACCATTCCTGGCCGGGAGGGGATAGTGGAGAATCCCTCTCACCTGCCCCCAAGTTACAATGAGGAAGGCGGATGCCCAGTTGGTCTGCCACCTCTGTCATCTTTTGGGTGGATTGGGCTGCATGGAAAGAGTGCTGAATGTCAGGGTATGATAAGACTACAGAGATAGTTCAAGATGTAACAGGCGGATACTCAGGGATGTTTTACATAAACTCATGACCACTTCAAAGCTCCTTCCACAAGTAAATACAGGTGATTGGTGCTGTGTGCTCCTGAGACAACTGTACCTCCTTCCCAACACTCAGAAGAACAGCACCCAGAATAGGACCAAGGCAAACACCTACCTGCCCAATATGAGGACAGACAGAAATGAACAAAGGGTAAGACGAGTGCTATCCAGTGCTACTTATAACTAATGGTGTCTCCACTCCTGATTACCAGGACAAGAAGGCTAGTTGTGAAGACTCCAGCTCACAGTGACTCGCTAAGAGTCCTACACTCCAAAGGAAAAATAAAATGACCTCAGACTCCAAATCTACTATGTGTGGGGTTTTTTTTGGGGGGGGATAAGGTATTGCAAAACTTTGGGGTGCACTAATGGTGCAAGGGAATGCAACACCTTCTTTTGGAAGGTAATTACCTTCTTTTGGAAATCTAAAGAGCTTTTCTTATGCCATGACCATGAAAAGCACCATCCACCATAAGGCAGGCACCCCACGGGGGAGATTTATGAACATATGAACATCTGTAACCTGCCCCTTGGGAGCTAAGACCTAAGTGCAGAGTTCCCAAGAAGGCACACACTCTGTGATGTGAAGGTATAGTTTAATGATTCAGTGACTGAAGGGCAAGCAAGGAAAGGCTTTCAGGAGGGAAACAATAAAACGTGTCCTGGAGAAGTAGGGGTGCCTGAAGGGCAGGCTGCACTAGGCATCTCGGAAGGGGCAGGGAAGCCAGCAGTCAAGATCAAAGCATAGCAGCCATGCACTGTGGCAGAGCTGGGATGAGGGCAGTTGGGGTAGGCCAGTCTGCCTGGGGGGCATGTCTAACTCTGAACTTCAAGTAATAGTTTCCCAACTAGGCAATACTTTCAAATGTTCTGTGCTTTTTTTTTTTTTTTTAAGTTTTCTACAATGAAGGTTGTGAAAGAAACCTCAGCTGCATATCGTCTTCACAAATTCAAGAATATTCCAGCCATCAAGGTATGGATTGCCTTTCTCCTTTCTCTGCCCTGACCCAAAACTCCCCTCCTGAGATACTGTGTGCTCTTCTACACCCAAGCTTTGCATTTTTAATCTTGTTGATATGATGAAAAGAAGCAAACAAGTAAACTTCCAGAAAATATAACACACTCAGTTACAAAGGGTTAGCCAGTACGTTGCTTCTGAGTAGTTGACTGAGTTCCCTAATGCAACCAATACTGTTCCAGCCATGACGGAGAACTCAGTCAATAAAGTGCTCCCTGGACATTCCTAGGGCTTGGCATAAGTACATAAATGTACTGATCACCTGTCCTGTCCTTTGGTGGCTCTACTTTCCAAGCTGTTCCCAACTTCAGGGAAAGCTGTTCATTCAACACACCAATAGTATCTGTGGCTTGTACCTAGCTCTGTCCTAACCTCCACTACATCCCTGTCACATACAAAGCACTTCTACAGCTCTCACTGCAGGCTGCATGACTACAAATAAAGGGCAGAGGCTCAGAAGATCCTCAGCTCACACAGCCCCTAGAGCTGCCAAAACCATCAACCCAAGGAGTAAACACACAAAGTGGCCCTGGACTCACAGCAGCCCTGGGGACTGGACAGAAGCAAATACAACATCACTGGTCAGATATACGCACCCTGAAGCCAAGCCAGAGATGAAGCTACAATCAAGTGAGAAAATGCAACAAGAAGCAGCTCCCCAAGAACAGGGGCCAGCATATCCAGCGAAAGGTAGGACCAAGCACCTCCTCCACCACCAAGATGTTCAGGTAACAGATTATTACCTATAAACTAACATACTGTTTTAAGTGATGGACTTAAGCATTTTTTTAAAAATGACCAAAACCCTAAGTAAATAGTATGACACTTTTTAAAAGACTAGGGATGTGGGAAATGAGGGGAATTCACAGAAATTACTAATAAAGCCATAGTAATAAAAAAGCAAGGGGCTAAGTTTATAGTGAACTTACATACATCAGGTGAAGGGCAGATTGATGAAGACCATCCAGAATGCAGTACAGAAAGCTAGAAGCTAGAAGAAAGATAATGTGAGAGAAAGCTTAAAAAAAAAAAAAAAAACAAGAATGGAACAAAAAGAACCAATAAATGAGTAACTAGGAAAGAAAAGAAAGGAGGGAAGTGGTAACAGGCCATCTTTGAAGAGCTAGTGGCTAATGATGTCCTAGAATCAATGCCAGCCATGAATCATCCATGGGTGGGGAGGCCCACAGAAGCCACGAGATGGATCGCTCATTCTCTTATCTTCCCAGGTATCCAATTAAACTTCTGGAGGGCTACTTTCTCCAAGATCTAACACATTCTGATTGTATAGCTGACCCCAGGATGTAGTACTTCCCAAATATCGGGTATATGTTCCCTTCTCCACATCTGCAACAGCACAGTGATGCTGTTGATCATTTCAACTGGTTCTTGGGTGCTGCTGACTTCTTGTCTACAGGGATGTGGGGACTCAGCCTTGTTGGCTTTTCTGAAGCCATGGTCCACTGGTTGCTCATCCCCATGACTTAGAACCTTTGTGGACTCTATAAACTGGTGGGAAGGTGGAAAAAGAAGACGACTATTTAGAGATTCAGCTTACTATCTTTTTTGTACATGGTAGATGTCCTCCCTAAGCAAGTAAAGACAGTAAGTGTGTGTGCTCTCCTCTTTCTATACCACATGGCCGGCAGGTGCCATGGGTACAAGAATGAAGGAGCTACACATAGGATGCCCTGCAGTGGGCCTGGCTGGGGGAAAATCCTTACCAATTCACTTTCCAACTCACCAACTCAGAGTTCTAGGATTCAGGACTTCCTGATTTTAAGTCTACATGGCCTTCCCAAGATGGAGAACTCTGCAAAAACTCCATAAAATATAATATAAAAATTAAAATGAAATGTTTATAACAAGTATATCTTAGATGACTGCAATTAATCTATTCCAAAATAGACTTAAGTCAACAGATTTTCATGCACAAAGAGTTTGTAAGAGAATGCAAAATATTCACAAGCTTCAACTCAATCCAACAAAGCAAGGGCCCACCTTCTGGGTGTGAAGAACTAATTTGGGTGTTTATAATGATGGTTTGTGCTTTATGAGACAGAGGACTAGCAAACTGTGTGCCTTCTTACTTGACTCACCTAAACAAGGACACTTGTGCCTCCCAGAGTGGCTGTGAAATTTAAACCAAATATGTCAATAAAGCACGTGGCAGTCAGTGACAGCTATTCTTGCTATTTAGAGATTACAGCATCATTTTAATATTCATTAATGATTGAAGGAGGAAGTATTCATTCAAGTCTTTATTGATTAATGTCCAAAAGGCTACGCAGATTTCTGAGTTTCAGGCGGTTGGTCAGTCCAAGGCCACTGAGACACAATACGTGTGGGATCAGGCCACACAGGGTGAGGAGGCCTGGACCAGACGAGCAGTGTAGTATCTTCCTTCCTCCAGGTTGCTGTGCAGGGTGGGGGTGGGGGTGGGGCTTGGAGATGCCAAATTTCTAATACGATAGCTTCTCTAGCAGTAAAGCTTTTGTGCAAAAGTGTTCCGGAGTAAAAACTTTTTCTTGGAAAAGGAGTCCCGAAGTTATAAATACTAAACAATGTTCAGCTCTCCTGAGAAACTGTGACTTGTTTCTCTAACTCAAAGGACTAAGGAGCCCCCAAAATTATAAGCAAAATTGTTCATCATCCACACAATCATGGTCTAGTGAGACATCAGCTTCTCCTGAGGGGTTTACTTCTCCACACTTTCTCTGAAAGCCCCAAAGACAATGAAAAGGGAGAGAAAGAACTATAAAGATAAATATATTCCTTTCTCAGTGAATCAAAGAGACAGACACAAGCATAAAGCACAAATCACTGAGTGTACCAGAACCCACATAGTCAAGAATGGACACAGCAAGCCAGTGCCCACCTGCTGACTCCTGGGGGCGGGGGGGGGGAGGTGGGTGGAGTCAGACCCTGCTGGGAGAAATGGCCTGGCACTGATATGGCTAGTCATGAAAGTTCTCATGGACATGGAGTCAGAGCTCCTGAGTAAACCTCCACCTATGGACATGACCTCATATGGAGAAGAAAGAAGGCATCAAATATGAGATGGGGGCACAAAAGGACTGCTCAGAGCCACACCCAACTTAACCATGAAAATCTGAGGAACACAGCCCTACTGAGCAAAGAAAACCCATCTGGCAATAGTGCATTCCAGACCACAAACTTGAATCAAATATGTACCTGCCCCAGCATCACCTCTAGTTCCATTCTCAACAAAGAACTGATCATACTAAAAAATGACTAAAACACAAAATAACCAGCACAGGAATCAGGCAAATGTGAGAGGAAATATTCATAAGGAAATAGGTATTTTAGTCAAATATCTCCCATAGTCTCTGTTAGTTTCCTATTACTGCTATAACAAAATTACTGCATGTGTGGTGGCTTAATATAACAGAAATGTCCTCTGGACATTCTGGAGGTCAGAAGTCTGAAATGGGTCTCACTGGGCTAAAAGCAAGGTATTGTAAGGCTGTGTTCCTTCAGGAGGCTCCAGGGAAGAATCTGCTCCCCATCTTTTACAGTTTCTAGAGGTCATTCCTAATCCTTGGCCTGTGGTCCCCTTGCAGGAAACACATCACCCAACCTCTGTTTCTGTCCTTACATCTCCTTCTCTGACTCTGACCCTCCTGCCTCCCTTGGAATTACAACAAGCCCACTCACATAATTCAGCATAACATTACCATCTCAAGATTCTTAATCACACTGACAAACTCTTTCCTACCATATGAAAAATCCCCTGGGCCATATAAACAACATATTCACAGGTCCTGGGACAAATACATGAACATGTTTGGGGGTCACTATTTTGCCTACCACAGGAAGAACCTATTTCCTTGGCTTTTCCAGCATCTAGAGACCACCCACATGCTTTGGCTCATGGTCTCTTGACTAAAACAACATCAGGACCAGTCTTTCTCACACTGATATTTCTCTGGCTCTCCCTCTTCTACTTTTAAGGGCCCTTCTGGTTACATTGGGCCCTCCTAGTAATCCAGAATAAGCTCTATATTTTAAGGTCTGTTGATTAGCAACGTGAATTCCATATTCAAATTTATTTTTTCTCAATTTCAATTCTCCTACATAAAGTAACTTATTCACTAGTTCTGGGGATCAGGAGGATAGTGACATTTTTGAGGGACCATTATCCTGCCTGCCATACTCTCCTAAAAAGATTTTTTTAAAAAATCAAAGAAGATAATATAAACCAACAGAAAGAGAAGCAGAACTTGGGAATGAAATAGAAAAATAAAAAGTAAAATTAATGGGGTACGGATGAAATGCACACTAGAAACAATTAAATAACAGAATGAAAACAATCAACCAAAGAAACAAGCAAATGAAATGTGAAAGGACTTGAAATATCAAGTTGATTAAAGAGATGACAGCACATAGAAGAAGTAGTACTTATATAATTAACATTTTGGAATTATTAACAGAAAAAGGTCAATGACACAGTAAAGTAAAACATCTGAAATAAAGTGTCTTGTCTGCATCAACTGAAAGGGTATATTTTGTTTATTTACAAGAAAGTGACACAGAAAGATCAGCATCCAGAAACAGCCTGGTGAAATGATTAAACTGATAGAATCATAGGAACAGCTAGGCAGAAAACAGGCTAAGTTCAAATTTCTCCACAGTCATGCTCGGTGCTAAAAGACAGGGGAAATATATTTTTTTAAGACTTCTATTTATTTATGTAACACAGAGAGAGAGAGAGAGAGAGTACAAGCAGGGGGAGCAGCAGAGGTAGAGGGAGAAGAAGACACCCCCCCCCACACACACACACACCTCTCGTTTGCAGAGTAAGAAGCCTGATGCAGGGCTCAATCGCAGGACTCACAACCCCAGGACCATGACCTCAGCCGAAGACTGCACTTAACTGACTGAGCCACCCAGGCACCCCAAGAGAAATATTTCTATATTATTTTAAAGTGTTAGTGTGATTCAAGAGTTTTATATTCATATACATTTTCAAGAGAACTGGTTTTCTTTTAGTTTTCAAGAAATACTTTGAAACTTGGCAAGAATTCTGGGTGTCACAAGCCACATGTGGGAACGGAATAGGGGAACAAACTCTGTAATGAACTTCAGATCACTGAAAGAGGAGGTGAAAGAAAGCCTTTGATAATTCCTCTAGAATTACTGATAAAAGCATTGATACTCTGTGTTCCTTGAATCCATATAAATATTGCAGTAAGACCAAGTAACTGTGCAACAGAGGTTACCTAAGAGAGGGCAAATGGTGTGCGTCTTGGTGATGTAAGGGATTCTAACATAAACAAGGTAGAAGGAGTGGGATGGAGGGAGGTCTGAAAGCAGTGTGGCCATGCAATTTAGTCATCTTTCAAAGCAGAAAGAAGTTGATAGCAACTCTAAATGCAAGGTAGCAAGCAAATCTGTATCCTGGTTTTCCCTAACTTTATCGGTATTGAATGAGACTACAGCTGCTCCCCAAATCTGCATCCTCTTCCTTCTGGGCACCCCACTCACCCACATGCTGTGTGCTGGGTGGATGGAGGCTGGGCCCTACAATAGAAATGACCACCCAGAAGAGCCACTGAGTAATGTGGGACTGTGTCGGTAACCATAGGCTGATCTTCCCAAGCCAGGAAAGAAATATTTTAGGAATACATTCACACTCCAAGAATAAGATATTTGGCTTAAATTCAGTAAATTCTTCATTTTTAAATAAAAACAAATTTTTAATGAGTGCTTATGATTTCACTTATATGTGGAATTTAGGAAACAAAGGTGATGGACATAGGGGAAGGGAAGGAAAAATAAGATAAAGACAGAGAGGGAGAGGTGCCTGGGTGGCTCACTGGGTTAAGCACCTGCCTTCAGCTCAAGTCATGATTTGAGGTTCCTGAGGTCAAGCTCCACATCAGGCTCCCTGCTCAGTGGGGAGTCTGCTTCTCCCTCGACTCCTGCTTATGATCTCTCTCTCACTCAAATAAATCAGTAAAAACAAAAAAAAGAGAGGAAGACAAACCATAAAAGACTCTCTTTCAAAAAGATTTTATTTATTTATCCATGAGAGACAGAAAGAGGCAGAGACAGAGGCAGAGGAGAAGCAGGCTCCCTGAGGGGAGACTAATACAGGACTCGATCCCAGGACCCAGGACCCCGGGATCACGACCTGAGCCAAAGGTGGATGCTCAACACCGAGCCACCCAGGTGCACCCCCCCCCCCATAAGAGACTCCCTTTTTTAAAATATTTTTTTATTGGAGTTCAATTTGTCAACATATAGCATAACACCCAGTGCTCTCCTGGCAAGTGCCCCCCTCAGTGCCCGTCACCCAGTCACCCCATTCCCCTGCCCGCCTCCCCTTCAACTGTCCCTTGTTTGTTTCCCAGAGTTAGGTGTCATGTTCTGTCACCCTCACTGATATTTCCCACTCATTTTCTCTTAAGTCTAGGAAACAAACTGAGGGTTGCTAGAGGAGAGAGGAATGGGGGGATGGGGAAATTGGGTGATGGGCATTAAGGAGGGCACGTGATGTGATGAGCACTGGGTATTATATGCAACTGATTAATAATTAAATTCTACCCCTCAAACTAATAACACACTATATGTTAACTAAATTTAATTTAAATGAGTGCTTTTTAAATAGCAAATATTATAGACTAAAAATGTAATAATCTCCAATATGATCAACAGCCTGGTGCTAAATGATCAAGTGAGAAAAAAGAACAAAGAACAATGGGTACTGTATGTTCCTATATGTTTATTTTTTTCCTATGTGTTTAAACATGAAAAAAAAAGATGTTCATATACTTAGATATTCACAGAATATTTCTAGAAGGGTACACACAGGAGTAATTAACAGTGATGCCTCCTAAGAAAGAGATTGGAGTCTCAGACCTGAAAATGACACATTTTACTATATATTCTGTTTTTGTTTGAGTTCTTTTAATTTGTGCAAATAGTAACTTTTTTATTAAAAAAAAAAAAAGATTGAATGAGCAAAGGGAAAAGAGCAAAAAATAGTATAGTCTATTTTTATGGCATAATATCCAGCCTTCCACCTTTCTATATGCACAGGAAGCAGGGTGATGCTGGGGACAGGGGTGGGGAAGCTGTGCATTTGTTTTATCTTTCTGTATTTCAGTATTTCTTAAGGAATATGTTGTACAAAAAACTTCCCCAAAACAGATGGTTATACGAGGGCACCTGGGTGGCTCAGTTGATTAAATGTCTGCCTTAGGCTCAGGTCATGATCCTGGAGTCCCTGGATGGAGCTCATGGCAGGCTTTTCACTCAACAAAAAGTTTGATTCTCCCTCTCTCCCTTTCCAGACTTGTGATCTCTCTCTCTCTCAAATAAATAAATAATCTTTAAAAAAAAAATAAAACAGATGGTTATACTCAAAACACCAAAAGCAAAGTGGAGCTCACTCAGGGCTGCTTTCTTAACTCTCCTTCCCCCTATATATTAAATAAATTGATCAATAGTCTGTTTAAAAATTAATGTTGGGCAGCCCAGGTGGCTCAGCAGTTTAGCGCCGCCTTCAGCCCAGGGTGTGATCCTGGAGACTAGGGATGGAGTCCCACATCAGGCTCCCTGCATGGAGCCTGCTTCTTCCTCTGCCTATGTCTCTGCCTCTCTCTTTCTCTCTCTCTCTCTCTCTCTCTGGTCTCTCATGAATAAATAAATAAATAATTTTTTAAAAAAATAAAATAAAAAATAAAAATTAATGTCAGTGATGCACATTGAACACAGGTTTGAACATTCCTTTGGTACACTCCCTAATAGGAAAGCAGAAGTGAATTCCAGTGTATGCCTGAAGGGTCCAGATTGCCCTCTCTGGCTCTAGACTATTTTCTGCCCAGAGCCACCTGTGAGCTCATGAAGGCTCATGCCAAACATCTCCAGAGCTCCTGAACAAGCCCTTCCCTCTGCTAAAGGCACCTGACAGCACCTCTGTAGTCCTTGCAACAACCCCGAGGTACCTCATCTCACTGTCATTCCAGGATGAGCAAACAGAGGCTCAAGGTGGTAAGAATCCTCGTCAAGGTCCCCAAGATCCCCAGCGATGGAACAGGCCTTTTCCCAACCCCACTGGGAAGGAATTAATGCCCAGATTGTTTGGGCTCAGTTGTGACTGAAGAAGCCTGGGCGAGAAGCCACAGGAAGCAAACAGGTCCCCTGGACCTGCTGTCACCTATGAGGCCAGTGTTACCTGTAAGGACCCTGAGGCTGGGAGGACCTAATTCAGCCAGAGACTCATGGCAGGAGTAGCGCCAACAAAGATAGAACCCAGTGCATGGGTTCTATCCCAGTGTGTCCAGCCACAAAGGACAGCCTCTCTTAGACTCTAACCCTCCACACCTCAAGGGCTAGAGTTGTCTCGCTCAGGCCAGCCTGGGAACTCAGATGCTCTTCTGCAGACACTCTGGAAAGCAGAGCAGGCGGGGGATGCAGGATCCCACAGACATAGCTGAGCAGGGGCTGGCATGGACTCACTCTGCTCAATGCCCTGAGTTGGGGGGTCCATTCAACAGATACTCATGGGGCTGGCCTGGGTCAGGTTCCTAGAAATACTCAGGGTGAGCAGAAGGATCAAACACAAGCTCTTCAAGTCTCACCTGCCCAAAGATTTAGGGAAAACAGTAATCCACGGGGAGGATATAGGATGGCCCCAAAGAATGGGGTGGCAGCCTCAGGCTGCCTTGGTCTCCACAGAAATGACCTGCAGCTTGCTTTCAGCCTGCAAGTCTAGCTGTGCCAGCAGCAAACATCTGTGGGACATTCTCTGAGCTACTGGGAGTCATGTGGTGACAATGACAACATTAAAAAATGCTTCTTACATTTGTATAGTCTTATGCAATTTACAAAGTACAGCCTCACATAAGATGAAGAAACTAAAGCTGGGGTTTGAAGGGCTCTGGCTCCCCTGAGAATGTGCCTGGGTCGTGGAGCCCTGTGGCCCTGCCTGGGCTCTTCTCATGGAGTGCCTTCACCTGTGGCCTCCCTACCACCCTGGCAGCTGCCCAAGGATGGTGCAGTGTCCCAGTCTTCCTTCTGTCACCCATGCTCAGCCCAGGCCAGCACCCCGACCCTTGGTGGACTTCCCTTGAAGTAGCCGGATGTCCATTCCGGAGGTGTCTTCTCACTTTCTTCTCCACTGGTCATGGAATACCACCAGATAAAAGGCCACTGACTGCTTCTTAGGTAACATGAAGAACTGATGGCCAGGGCCATCAGGAACCTGGGGTTCTTCCCCGTTGCAGGCTTGGCAGCTCTGTGCATATAGATGGGTCTTCCCATCACACTGAGGGGTAGGGAGCCAATATGCCTTTCTCATCAGAAAATGTCCTTGTTAGGAAGAATGTGACAAGAAGAGCACATGCTTTGGAGTCTGGGGGTGTGGATCCAATTCTGGACTTCTGCACTGCACCTTAAACCCTCGACTTTGCCCTGCCTGGTACCCTGGGCACTCCTGGGCCACAGAGGGTTAATAGCAGGTTGCATTCCTTTTCTTAGGAATGCCTATCCTTAGTGTCCTCCAGGGTGCCTCCTAGGCCTCCTGAGCAAGTGCACAGTCTATGGGGCAAGAAGAAGGACCATGGATTTCACATTATGATAAAGGGCTTTTAGAGCAGCAATTATCTGGGGGCCCTCACTTTATCATCATGGATATAGCGGTTCAGTTCCTTCTTGGGCAACTTCTGCAGGAGAAAGAACACTAAAAGGGGACAATGAGAAAAACGGCTAATTACTTGAAAGAAAACTTTCTCTGCAGGACTTTATCCGGAAGCATTTTTTCCCACTCAGTACCTCAGAGATATACACCTGTACATCAGGGTGTGGGGCCCCAGCAGCCCCTATGAGGACCCTTTATTTTTTAAACTTATTTTACTTTTTTATTTGAGAGAAAGAGAGAGAGAAAGAGCAGGGTAAGGGGCAGACGAAGAGGGAGAAGCAGAAAGAGGGAGCCTGATGAGGGGCTCGATCCCAGGACCCCAGAATCATGACCTGAGCCAAAGGCAGCTACCCAACCAACTGAGCCACCTAGGTGCCCTCCAGGGGACCCTTTAGAGCAGGGAGAGGAGCTCATCGGAGAGGCACAGGCAGGTAGCAAGAGGGCAGGGGACTGGCCCCAGTCTTCAGGAAGGGGAGTGAGGCCCAAAGGAAGAGTCAGCTCCTCGCTCTGCAGCATACATACCATAGGACACTTCATTTTTCTCCACTTCTCTGCAGCCCCAGACAGGGAAAAGCCAGGTTGGGAGGATATTTTTTTTTGAACTGTAGAGTATTATAATTTGTCTTATTAAATAGACATAGCTAATATTCCCTAAGGCTGCAGAGAGTATATGTGATATATATAATTGAAACGAGCACCTGGGTGGTTTAGTCTGTTAAGTGTCTGACTTCAGCTCAGTCATGATCTTGGGGTCCTGGGATAGAGCCCATCAGGGCAGGCTCTGCACTCCACGGGGAATCTGCTTCTCCATGTGCTCCAAACCCTGCTCATGCTCATGCTCTCTCTCAAATAAATGAAAAAAATCAAAAAAATATAATGGAAAATATGAAATTATAACTCCTATCAGAATGTATCCTCTGCTGAATGATAAGCAAGTCCTATTACCTCATTAAGGCACATCAGTAAATAATCTGGGCTTTATTTTGCATCCTACTAAACTTGGGGCTTAGGTTGGAAAAGGTTGCAAATTTCACATGAGCTACCTTCTGGACTACAGTGCTTTTGAACTCATGGGAAGTAAACAATTCTAGAAAGAATAATTAAATGTCTAATTTTAATTCCCACAGGACTATCAAATGCATTTAACAAACAGTTCAGAGCCTCTTCTGAACAAGGTACCTCAGAGATGTCCTCCAAGAGCCTATTGGTCTGAAGGAGGAATGTTGTCCACTCAACTTATTTCTAAATACACACTCCTGTCAAAATGCTCTGTATCCTCCTCCAGCTGAGAAGTGGCTGCACATATTTCAAAGAGACACCAGAATTTTCCTACCTCCTCTCTCTCAGCAATGAGTAGGTTTCTTTGCCCTGATTAGTTAGCACTTGGAAATAAGGAATTATTTTGCACAGAATCATGGAGTTGATGGGATAACAGAGATCAGGCAGCTAGATTTCTTCATTTTACATGTGAAATTAGACCTAGGGAATGTGCCCAAAGTGGGGGCTAATGCAAGAATAAGGCTATCTCTGAGCTGGGAGTTCTCTCCCCAGCAGGCCGACCAGTCCCTCACCAAGGCAGATGGCAGGCCGCACACAGATGCTAACTTATGTCCATGTTTGTAGCCTGGCCCTCCAGCCACTCACTCCCTAGGGGTGGAAGGAGTTTAATTTAAATGCAACTATACACTAACCCTCTGTTATTAAACCCTAAATGTTAACAGAATTTCTCCTCTATGTTGGCCCCTCCTTGAGGGGGATCCTGAAGCCTTAAATGCCCTTTCTGATAATGCATTTCTGAACACACTCCTGCCAGACTGTTCACAGGATGTCAATTTATTTTTTTTTATTATTGAAGTACCAGGTGACATACAATGCTGTATTAGTTTCAGGTGTACAACATAGCAATTTGACAATTCAGTACATTACTCAATGCTCACCATGGTTAAGTGCAGTCACCATCTGCCACCCTACAATGTTATTACAATATTATTGACTGTATTCCCTATGCTGTATTCTTTATCTCCATGATTTATTTTATAAATGGAAGTTTGTGCCTCTTAATCCCCTTACCCTATTTTGCCCATTTCCCCAGTCCCTGTAGGGATAAGTTAATTTTGGCAGAAGAAGCCTAAGGAAACCCTGTTTCCCTCACCCAGTACATGCAGAGATGCCCAGGCTGACAGCATGCCACACCTGATAACCTAGAGTTAACTGGCCACTTCTGACCAAATGGACCTGAGGGCTTAGTTCACAATCAGCACCTCAGACAAGACAGATTTCACAAACTGAATAATCAAGAAATGTATGTGAAGTGTAATCCATCCTTGCATTTCCAGGCCACAGATCCCCAAGAGGTTCAGTCTGGCCTTACAATTTGCCTACCAATAATTGTATATCCATGCTGCCAAGTTGAATAGCCACAGAACTTTCACTCAATCTAATAAGTGATAGGGCTTGCAAAGGAGCCACTTCCTTCCACATGGGCCTGCATCATCGCTGAGATAGAATGGAGACCTCTGCATGCTTCACCATTGTCAATGCCAATGACAAGAGCTATTCCATGGTCTCAGAGCCCAGAGACTTGTTCTGGGAGTGCCAGAAGGTTCTACAAGGGAGTGCATTTGGGGTAGACAGAGTGGTGTAAACACTGATTTGGTCACAGCTCCCGCCAGGGGTAAATGCCAGGACTAGCCATGCTGGCAGGATCTCAAGTCATAGTCACTGACCTTCACTGACTTTGACTGATACAACTCTACCTTTGTAATGATTTTCTCTTTCTTCTCCCCCATCTCCAAGTTGTTCATGCAAACCACCAATCTTTCATTGATTCCAAGAGCAAGAAAATGTGCTCTGTAACCATCTGATGAGCCCTTGGGGGCTCAAGCAGCACCCAAGATATCAGAAACACAGCCCAATTTTGAGGAAGTTTGTGATTTATTTGGATTTAGAGGAATCAACTTTAGTATTTTTTAAAGATATATTTATTTATTTTAGAGAGAGAAGAGAGAGAGCATGTACATCAGCTGGGGGAGGGGTAGAGGGAAAGAACCTCAAGCAGACTCCCCACTGAGCCCAGGGGAATCCAGGGCTGGATTGCAAAACTCTGAGATCATGACCTCAGCTGAAATCAAGAGTCTGGAGCTTAACCATATGAGCCACTCAGGTGCCCCTCCCTTTAGTATTTTTAACAGAGCTGGCTCACAATTCTAAGTAAGAATCACTAAGCCACAGGCAGTCATCTATACTTCTTATCCAGGCTTCCTTCTTCCTCTACAAAAAAAAAAAAAAAAAAAAAAAAAAAAGGCAAAGCAAGTTCAACCAAGTAATGCCTTAAGTTACAAGTACAAACTGTATATCCATTAACTGACAAGAGAGAGAAACAGGGCTACTGATGAGACAGACACACTCCATCTCCAGTTCCTTTTATTGGAACAACTGATAGCTCTTTAGGATTTAAGAACTCATCGCATACACTCCCATCTGCTCCTCCCCCAGAGCCAGCAGGAGGGCCAGAACAGATATTTTTCCCTAGGGGCTGCCTGGGACTATGCCCAAGGTCACACAGCTGATCACCTAATCCAAGTCAGAGTTGGCAACCTGTCTCATTTATTTTTACTGCTTAGTGGTGATTCTTTTAAGAGACAGCATGATATTATTGAAAAGACCAGCAAAAAAAAAAAAAAAAAAAAAATCCAATTCACATATTTTAAAAAGAAAAAGTTAACTATGTATATCTTGAATGTGGAAATATCTTTTTTAAAAAAGATTTATTTATTTATTTTAGAGAAAGAGAGAGAACACACAAGCAGGGCGAGGGGCAAAGGAAGAGGTAGAGATCTGGAGCAGACTCTGCCCTAAACGCAGGGCCCAATGTGGGGCTCAATCTCACGACCCTGAGGCCATGATGAAGCCAAAATCAAGAGTCAGATGCTTAACCAACTAAGCCACCCAGGCGCTGCTAGAAAGATCTTTTTTAGAGGCATGAAATATTTAAAAAAAAAAATTTTATAGAGGCATGAAATACTAGACATGAAAATGTGTTGCCGGGGGATCCCTGGGTGGCGCAGCAGTTTGGCGCCTGCCTTTCACCCGGGGCACGATCCTGGAGACCCAGGATCGAATCCCACGTCGGGCTCCTGGTGCATGGAGCCTGCTTCTCCCTCTGCCTGTGTCTGTGCCTCTCTCTCTCTCTCTGTGACTATCATAAATAAATAAAAAATTTTTTAAAAAGTTTAAAAAAAAAAAAGAAAAGAAAATGTGTTGCCCATATTTCAATAATACACATTTTTTCCCAAACTTCAAATCATTACTAAAGGAATTGTGGAGAAATGGATTGTCACCATGGCCTTTGGACCTCCTCAGAAAAAAGGGTACAATTTAGGGGCAGCCTGGGTGGCTCAGTGGTTTAGCACCACTTTCAGCCAAGGGCATGATCCTGGATACCCGGGATCGAGTCCCACATTGGGCTTCCTGCAAGGAGCCTGCTTCTCCCTCTGCCTGTGTCTCTGCCTCTCTCTGTGTCCCTCATGAATAAATAAATAAAATCTTTTTTTTTTAAAGGGTACAATTTAGCATGAGGGTGGGGGTGGGCTGCAGAACAAGAAGCACTCCGTGTCCCAGGACACGGTACATTGTGTAGTCTCTTGCATGACAAGGATATGTCAGGCCAATCCTGAACTTACTTTAAGAACCAAGAGAGGCCCATGTCATGGACCTAAAACAGAAGCACAGAGGTGACTGGGATAAATCATGGGAGTATCAGCCCCAAGGAGAGCAGAGCAAGGTCTTTTCAGAGGCAGCAAGGCTCAGTCTGGCAGGGCAGCACCTGAGGTATCTGCCTTAGCTCCACGCATCTCCCTTCTCTGAGGTGAACTTGCAAACTCTTGTCTCAGTAACTGAGAAACTAATCTCACCAAGGTGTGGGTGGGTGGTTTATTCACATCATCAATCCTTAGTGCCATGTGAAACTCTACAGTAATCTAATAAAACAATTGAGTGAAATACCAAACAGAAAAGGAAATTAATTTCAAAGTTCTCATTTTACATCTCATAAAAGTCAATACAACATCTTCTTCATGCATATTCATTCAGACATCAAATTTCCATTATATTTATAAGAAAAACCATGTAAGAGTAAACTAAGTTCAAATAAAAAATAATTCCCTGGAAGGAGACTCAAAATCCTTCTAACCTAAAAAATGAGTTTACTTTAGACTTATCTGCTTAAACCAAGAGAGATGCTTTTACAATTTGCACAGCACTAATGTGCATTTGACATCTCAGAATGTGAGCTGGTGAGGATAGCACAAATCTGTATTAGCAAGGGCTGGAGTTTCATGGGATAGAATGATTTTACTAGATAAGGCCCTGGAGACATATGAAGCTAACCCTCTCCTTTCCCCACAAGAAGCCTAGAGCATGACCACGCCATGTGTCATGCATCCAGGTAATCCAGTTGGAAATGGAGGGCCTTTATCCCTCTGCCTTACTTCCTGGTCAAGAGGTAAAATGCACAAGCCAGCCAGCTAAACACATCACAACACAGGCAGGTAATATGGTGGCATCCAGCCCATCTTTCAATTTCGGAATTTAAAGACTTACTATTTAAACTCACTTCTCCAGTCTGTTACTATGAACGATAAAGAATCTGTCCCCAAAGTGTGGCAAAAGTGGCTCCTTACCTTCCTGCTCTGTCTCATCCACGTTAAGGCCATCTTATTCTTGGGCTGACATGTAGACCATTTGGGATACAGCAGTCTAACCAAGGCCAAATAAAACTCTGTCTCAACTTTCAATGGTAAAATATTTTCAAATTAAATTACCAGTAGGAACTAGCATGTTTTATTCCAACTTAAGTGCCTGTGGATCTCAGGGCTCCCTCTGAATAGGATGTTCTGTGGTCATCCTCAGGGATGGACATCTTCTAAAAGGATTAGGCACCACCTTTTATTTAACTAGTGGCACATCCCTCTGTAGCCATGTAGAGCACTCTGAATGAAGAGAGTGGTTCAGCACAAAGCTGAAAAAATTATTCCCATTTGCCCCTCTGAAATCAATAATTTGGTTTTACATGCATTTTTGATGGAACAAGAAGTATCAAGAAATATCCAGTCACAACATTTGGATTGTTCTCTAGTGGAAAATCTATTCCTAAGTAGTGCTAGGTTTCCCTTTTGCATGTGGGTGCCATGAGGGACCTGGGGGAAGAACAGTGTATCTGGTGCTCAGTAGCACTCTAGACACTGCAGTGATCATCGAAGCCTTGGAGAACACCCATCCCAGCCGAGCAAGAGCTCACCCATCCCTCCACCCTGGAGCTCAGTTCCTGCAAGGAGAAGCCTCATAGGGAACTTGCTGATGAGCAACCTGCCCACACTCAGAGCCAGATTAAGCCCATTTTAGCGAAAAACACAGTTGCCTCTCTACTGTTTTCATTTTCTATGAGAAAAAAAATGTACTGTGAATATACATTTGCTTTATTCCATGAGAGAAACCCCAAGGCCAACAACCTTGATAAGGCAGGCAAATAAACCCTCTGGGAGGTGCCACAGACACAGAATCCCAGGGCTTAAGTCAATAGGAGTCAAACCAAAGAGGAAGGAAACTTTGGGAAAACAGAGGGTTGGCGGCATTTCCATTGGTTGTCCTGGCTGGCAGTCATGTCCTCACCAGGACCAGGATGCAGGCCAGCAGATCATCCTCAAGCCAACACTCTCCCTTCTGCAGTTGGAGAAGGCACCACATCTTCAGACTAGAATCAACAGCCAACCTTCCAAAGACTGGGGGCCCTTCAAGTTAGAGCAGTCTCAATGCCCCTTTGAGGGAGGCCTGAGTTCTGGAAGCCACAACCTCTGGCTGTTCAAGTAATTTGCCCGTCCTTCCTTCAGTTTCCATCGTCTGAGTGACAGGCACTTGGAGGTGCGGTGCACAACCCCGCCCCCTCCCCCCCAACTCGGTTATTCCAGATGCTCTCCCAAGGTGGCTCAGGTAGAGAGTGGACTTCCAACTCGCGGTTAGCATGCCCCCTGCTGGCCGTACGGGAGCTGACTCAGCCTTTAGTCTCCAGACCTAAGACATAAGTAAATGACCTTAGGATCCAAATGGAACAAAAAGAAAAAGCAAGGCAATTTTGGCTTCTTAGAAAAGGAAGACATGATACTCTAAACACACAAACTGGATAAAGAGGCTTTAAAGTGCTTGTTTTTGAAAGGTTTTTAAAGAAATAAGTGATGAATACCTAAAGATTTAGGGGAAACACATTTCTATTTTTACAAGTACTGCAGTGAGTTAAATAAAAAACACTATGACGAATATTTTCACAGGTCTACGGGTTAAAAAAAAAAAAAGGAAATGTGGCCAGAGTGGTTTTTACAATCTCAATTTCTGAAAAGGTCATAGCCTGGAGCCTGAAAAAACAATTTTCATACTATTTCACATAGTACTGGGAATACTTCAATTACAGAAAAATCTCTGTCATGACTTAAGAGCTCAGGTTCTAAAGCAACCACACGCAGTGAGACCAAAATCACCAAAAAGTCATAGAAAATTCTGCTACATGCTTCCTGTCTCATCCAGTCTCTCCGTTGTGAAGACATTTGGCAACTGCAGGAAGTGTGAGGCTGTGTACACACAGCCTGCTTCAGGGGGAGGTGTGCTTCCCCTTTTCTGCAAGGTGAGGACAGATAATCCAGCTTCTTGACAACTCCACCAATATCCTCCACCAGGGCCGAGGGCCCTAGCAGTTACTTCCTATGGGGACACCTGCTGTACCACATCGAGGTTGAGACCCACACCCAGCAAGATTCCACGAAGCAATAGGTTCCATCCATTGTCACCCTGAATACCACCTTAATGTAAACCATTGCTTGACTCCAGTCCAGGGTTTCAAAGCTCCACATTCCTGACCAGACTTAAACTTTTACATGGCATATGGTATTAACTTCTTTACAGACCAAATATGATCACACTAATAATTTAAGGCATGCTTATTTTAAGCAATTAGGGGTAGTCATTAATTATTAAATAGAAAAATGTCAATACTTTTATCCCATTGATTCTTTCGATATGATAGGCTTAAGTAGATTTGCAGACTGTCTTGGGAACTTGCTTACTTTTGTTCCCATAATAATCAGTACTAACGGAAAACACACACACACAATAATGATGGCTTGTTGCTTCCATGGCGGGGGGAAGTTCCCGCAGAACTTGGTGTGCTGTGCAGGTAGATGTCCAGCCTCAGGGTGCTGAATTGGCCTTGAGGATGGTGGGACACACAGCTGCTATAGTAAGAAAAGGAAAGGCAGGGAGGACCCTACAGAAGCTGCCACTCCTCTCCCTAGGGCGGGCTGCTCCCAGACCCATCCTGGAGGGGAGTGGGGATGCTGAAGGAAGGAGACTTACAGATTTTCCTAAAGCAATCAAGGCCTGTAAGAATTTAGGCCACATTGTCCACCTTTTTCTGGACACATCAATGTGCCACATCACATATAATATCTTAATTTTTTTTTTAATCTCGCAGCTCACTTTCATCTCTAAAGACAAGGCAAGGCAATAAGCATGTAAGTGTCATGCATGACCCTTTCCCCTGGATCCTTGTGATGTGGCTGAAGCAATTCCCAGATCCGCTGGGATCTAACAAGTTTCCTTTCAGCTACTCTCAAATCTATTGATTCCCAAGCCAATAAATGAATATAAAAACCGTTTCATATGTGTAATGCTGTTGAGTTTAGAAACCAGAGGCAAATCCATTTTATTACAAAGATTCTCAAAGGGCTGCAATAGCTGCACCGGGAGGAGGGTACACTTGAGCGGTTGTGTCCAATGAAGGAAAGTTTTTGTTAATGATGACATCACTGACATCTCTCAAATTTAAAGGAGCACTTAAAGCACAACAGATGCAATTTTTCCCATCTAGTGAGAAGCGACTAGGGAAGGCCTCCGGGTTCACAGTCAAATTGCATTAAAGGTTCCCCTGCTGTCCAGCCAGACCCGACGGAGCAAGCGAGCGAGTGGTACGCCGGGCTCCAGTGGCCCACGCAGCCACAGCCTGAGCACCCGGCTAGCGGCCTCACGCGCTGTTCCTGGGCCCCGGCGCGACCCGGAGCCTGCCAGCGCCGCGGGACCCCAGGCGCGCCCCCACGCCCGTCATCACGTTCCAGTGCAGGCAGCTCAAGGGCCCGGCGGAGACGATGGCCCAGACCCAGCCGGGGCGCCGCGCCCTGCCCGGGAGACGCGCGCTGGGCCGGAGCCGGCGGGGTCCACAGCGGAGCCCGCAATGCAGCGCGCCGCGAGCCCTGCGCGGGGCCCGCGACCCCCGCACGCCTGTGCCTTAGCGCCTGGGCCCCGGGGTCGCCCGGCCTCTGCGCCCCCCTGCCTCTCCGCGGAGCACCCAGGGACCCGGCGCCCGCGCTCCGCCAGCCACCTGCCTGGCCGCGGCCCCGGCCCCGCCACTGCCGCCGGCAGCACCGCGGCCAGCGCCGCCTCCCTCACCTGCCGCGCCGCGCCGCGCCGCTCCGCTCCGCCAGCCTCAGCGCCGCAGTCGCCGCTACCCGACTTCCATTTTCTCTCGCTTTAAAGGAAAATCAGATCAGCTGTTTGGCTCGCGCTCCGGCTCCGCGGCCCCCTCCCCAGCCGCCGCTCGCGGTCTCGGGGCCTCTCCTCCCCCGCCTCCTCCCGCGCTCCGCTCCGCCCCTCGCACCCCGCCACTCCGCCCGCGGCCGCGCGCAGCGCCCGCCTCCCGGCTCAGCCCGCAGACGCCCGGCGCGCGCCCTGCCCTGACGTCACCGGCCACAGCCGCGCCCCGCCCCCGCCTCTCGCGGACGAGCGCGCCCCCGCGCCGGCGTCCCCGGAGCGCGCGTCCTCGCTGCCCGGGCCGGTGCGGCGGGAGGGGCCTCCGCGAGGAGCGCGCTCTCCCCGGCGCGGGAAAGCTCAGCCTGGGGGGCGCCTCCTGGCACCTGCCGCGGGGACTGCAGGAGACGCGCTTGAATCGCCTGCCTTTGCCTTCTCCACCCGCGCCCTTGTGAGTCCACCTTTCTCGTTTCTTCCCCCTGCTCACTCTTCCCAAACTTTCCCTACCCGTCCTGTCTCCGCTCCACTTCCCAGCGTTTGCGGGCCCATGCATCACCTTCCTGCGAAGTTGCTCCTTTTGATCCGAAACTGGTGTTCTTACCTTTCCCCGTTTCTTGCCTTCGTCTTAATACCTCATGCCACCGCTGCTAGGGGTTCTTGTCGCTCATACCCAGGCCTGTCCTCTGCTTTCCCTTCACTCTCACATCACCCTTCGGTGTAACCACGCCCCCCCCCATTCCAAATAATGTGTTATGTTGCAGGTTGGTTAATACCATCCTCATGCGTCTCTTGACAACTGTTATTTTACTTAGTTTAGGACTCTTTCCTTAGTTTTGCACACTACACATATGTTTAATAGCAGTTTAGTAATTCCTTTGACTTTTTGAATTGATACACGGTAAAATTGACTTTGAGGGGAAGGAGGGGTTTAAAACGCTTGTTTGGATTCCTGTGGCCACCAGCACAGTTAGGATACATCAACCGAAGAATTATTTCTTGCCCTTTTATAGCCACCCCCTCCCTGGACCGTAAGACACAACCATTGACATAGTTTTGCCTACATCCCTGCGGTTTTGCCTTTTTGAGAATTTTATGTTCGCGGAATTATGCCATATGCAACATTTTGAGTCTGACTTTATTCATTCACCATGATGCTTTTGAGATTCACCCATGTTGTGTGTATCAATAGTTCTTTTTATTGTTGGATGCTATCCCATTATTGGTACCACATTTTGTTTCTTCAACCACTGAAGAATATTTAAGTGATTTCCAGTTTTTGGCGATTGTGAATAGATACTCTTTAGACACTTGCATGCCGAGTTTTGTGTGGACAAAAGTTTTCAAATTAGTTGGGTAAATACCTTGGAGTGCCAACAGAAACCTCATTTAACATTATAGGAGTCCTACAGCTTTCCAGAGTGTGTACACCATTTTCATAACCACTAGCAATTATGAGTCTCACTTTCCTGTATCCTTGCCAGCGCTGGATATTTTATATATATATACATGTATAATTTATACAGCAAAAACACACACATGCACATATATGCATATAGGGAATTTTCATAGTTGTGGAGACACATGTCATTGTCGTTCTAATTTTCCATTCCCTACTAAAAGTTATATTGAGCATCTTTTCGTATGTGTATTTCCTAGCTATATATCTTCTTTGATAAGGAATCTGTGTACATCTTTGCCTATTTTAATTTGGGGTTTTTAATTTTCTTATTATTGAGTTTTAAGAGTTCTTTTAAAACATTTTTTTATTGGAGTTCAATTTGCCAACATAGAGCATAACACCCAGTGCTCATCCCATCAAGTGCCCCCCTCAGTGCCTGTCACCCAGTCACTCCCACCCCCCTCCCACCTCCCTTTCCACCACCACTTGTCTGTTTCCCAGAGTAAGGAGTCTCTCATGATCTGTCTCCCTCTCTGATGTTTCCCACTCATTTTTTCTCCTTTCCCCTTTATTCCCTTTCACTATTTTTTATATTCCCCAAATGAATGAGACCATATAATGTTTGTCCTTCTCCGATGACAAATACCTACCATTTGCTTCGACGTGGAAGGAACTAGAGGGTATTATGCTGAGAGTTTAAGAGTTCTTTGTGCATTTTGGATAGAAGTACCTTATAAGATATGTGTTTTGTAAATATTTTCTGCCAGTGTGAGGCTTCTTTATCATTTTCTTCATAGTGTCTTCTGCAGAGTAGACGTTTTTAATTTTAATAAAAGCCTAACTTTTTTTCTTTAAAGAATCATACTTTTGGTATTATATCTAAAAATATCACCAAATCCAAGGTCACATAGATTTAAGCCTGTTTTCTTCTTCAAATTTTATAGTATTATATTTCACGTTTAGGTGTATGCTCTATTTTTACTTAATTTTTGTGAGGGCATATAGGGTCTATGTCAAGACTTTTTTTTTTTTTTTGCATGTAGATGTTCAGTTGCTTCAGCATCATTCCTTTTTTTTAATAATAAATTTATTTTTTATTGGTGCTCAATTTGCCAACATACAGAATAACACCCAGTGCTCATCCCATCAAGTGCCCCCCTCAGTGCCCGTCACCCATTCACCCCCACTCCCCGCCCTCCTCCCCTTCCACCACCCCTAGTTCGTTTCCCAGAGTTAGGAGTCTTTATGTTCTGTCTCCCTTTCTGATATTTCCCACACATTTCTTCTCCCTTCCCTTCTATTCCCTTTCACTATTATTTATATTCCCCAAATGAATGAGAACATACAATGTTTGTCCTTCTCCGATTGACTTACTTCACTCAGCATAATACCCTCCAGTTCCATCCACGTTGAAGCAAAAGGTGGGTATTGGTCGTTTCTATGGCTGAGTAATATTCCATTGTATACATGAACCACATCTTCTTTATCCATTCACTTTCGATGGACACCGAGGCTCCTTCCACAGTTTGGCTATTGTGGACATTGCTGCTATAAACATCGGGTGCAGGTGTCCCGGAGTTTCATTTCATCTGAATCTTTGGGGTAAATCCCCAGCAGTGCAATTGCTGGGTCGTAGGGCAGGTCTATCTTTAACTCTTTGAGGAACCGCCACAGTTTTCCAGAGTGGCTGCACCACCAGTTCACATTCCCACCAACAGTGTAAGAGGGTTCCCTTTTCTCCGCATCCTCTCCAACATTTGTGGTTTTCCTGCCTTGTTAATTTTCCCCATTCTCACTGGTGTGAGGTGGTATCTCATTGTGGTTTTGATTTGTATTTCCCTGATGGCAAGTGATGCAGAGCATTTTGTCATGTGCGTGTTGGCCATGTCTATGTCTCCCCGTGTGAGATTTCTGTTCATGTCTTTTGCCCATTTCATGATTGGATTGTTTGTTTCTTTGCTGTTGAGTTTAATAAGTTCTTTATAGATCTTGGAAACTAGCCCTTTATCTGATAGGTCATTTGCAAATATCTTTTCCCATTCTGTAGGTTGTCTTTGAGTTTTGTTGACTGTATCCTTTGCTGTGCAAAAGCTTCTTATCTTGATGAAGTCCCAGTAGTTCATTTTTGCTTTTGTTTCTTTTGCATTCGTGGATGAATCTTGCAAGAAGTTACTATGCCCGAGTTCAAAAAGGGTGTTGCCTGTGTTCTCCTCTAGCATTTTGATGGACTCTTGTCTCACATTTAGATCTTTCATCCATTTTGAGTTTATCTTTGTGTATGGTGAAAGAGAGTGGTCTAGTTTCATTCTTCTGCACATGGATGTCCAATTTTCCCAGCACCATCTATTGAAGAGACTGTCTTTCTTCCAATGGATAGTCTTTCCTCCTTTATCGAATACTAGTTGACCATAAAGTTCAGGGTCTACTTCTGGGTTCTCTATTCTGTTCCATTGATCTATGTGTCTGTTTTTGTGCCAGTACCACACTGTCCTGATGACCACAGCTTTGTAGTACAGCCTGATATCTGGCATTGTGATGCCCCCAGCTATGGTTTTCTTTTTTAAAATTCCCCTGGCTATTCTTTTCTGATTCTACACAAATATTAAAATAATTTGTTCTCCTCTCTGAAGAAAGTCCATGGTATTTTGATAGGGATTGCATTAAACATGTAAATTGCCCTGGGTAACATTGACATTTTCACAATATTAATTCTGCCAATCCACGAGCATGGAATATTTTTCCATCTCTTTGTGTCTTCCTCAATTTCTTTCAGAAGCGTTCTTTACCTCTTTGGTTAGGTTTATTCCTAGGAAGCTTATGCTTTTGGGTGCAATTGTAAGTGGCATTGACTCCTTAATTTCTCTTTCTTCAGTCTCATTGTTAGTGTATAGAAAGGCCATTGATTTCTGGGCATTGATTTTGTATCCTGCCACGCTACCAAATTGCTGTATGAGTTCTAGCAATCTTGGGGTGGAGGCTTTTGGGTTTTCTATGTAGAGTATCATGTCATCGGCGAAGAAGGAGAGTTTGACTTCTTCTTTGCCAATTTGAATGCCTTTAATGTCTTTTTGTTGTCTGATTGCTGAGGCTAGGACATCCAGTACTATGTTGAATAGCAGTGGTGAGAGTGGACATCCCTGTTTTGTTCCTGATCTTAGGGGAAAGGCTCCCAGTGCTTCCCCAGTGAGAAAGATATTTGCTGTGGGCTTTTCGTAAATGGCTTTTAAGATGTTGAGGAATGTTCCCTCTATCCCTACACTCTGAAGAGTTTTGATCAGGAATGGATGCTGTATTTTGTCAAATGCTTTCTCTGCATCTAATGAGAGGATCATATGGTTCTTGGTTTTTCTCTTGCTGATATGATGAATCACATTGATTGTTTTCCGAGTGTTGAACCAGCCTTGTGTCCCGGGGATAAATCCTACTTGGTCATGCTGAGTAATTTTCTTAATGTACTGTTGGATCCGATTGGCTAGTATCTTGTTGAGAATTTTTGCATCCATGCTCATCAGGGATATTGGTCTGTAATTCTCCTTTTTGGTGGGGTCTTTGTCTGCTTTTGGAATTAAGGTGATGCTGGCCTCATAGAACGAATTTGGAAGTACTCCATCTCTTTCGATCTTTCCAAACAGCTTTAGTAAAATAGGTATGGTTTCTTCTTTAAACGTTTGATAGAATTCCCCTGGGAAGCCATCTGGCCCGGGACTATTGTGTCTTGGGAGGTTTCTGATGACTGCTTTAATTTCCTCCCTGGTTATTGGCCTGTTCAGGTTTTCTATTTCTTCCTGATCCAGTTTTGGTAGCTTGTGGCTTTCCAGAAATGCGTCCATTTCTTCTAGATTGCCTAATTTATTGGCATATAGCTGTTCATAATATGTTTTTAAAATTGTTTGTATTTCCTTGGTGTTGGTAGTGATCTCTCCTTTCTCATTCATGATTTTATTAATTTGAGTCTTCTCTCTATTCTTTTTAATAAGGCTGGCTAATGGTTTATGTATCTTATTAATTCTTTCAAAGAACCAACTCCTGGTTTTTTTTTTTTTTATCTGTTCCACAGTTCTTCTGGTCTCGATTTCATTGAGTTCTGCTCGAATCTTAATTAACTCTCTACTTTTGGGTGTAGGATCTATCTGCTGTTTTTTCTCTAGCTGCTTTAGGTGTAAGGTTAGCTTTTGTATTTGAGTTCTTTCCAGTTTTTGAATGGATGCTTGTATTGCGATGTATTTCCCCCTTAGGACTGCTTTTGCTGCATCCCAAAGATTTTGAACAGTTGTATCTTCATTCTCATTAGTTTCCATGAATCTTTTTAATTCTTCCTTAATTTCCTGGTTGACCATTTCATCTTTTAGCAGGATGGTCCTTAACCTCCCCGTGTTTGAGGTCCTTCCAAACTTCTTGTTTGATTTAGTTCTAGTTTCAAGGCATTATGGTCTGAGAATATGCAGGGGACGATCCCAGTCTTTTGGTATCGGTTCAGACCCGATTTGTGACCCAGTATGTGGTCTATTCTGGAGAAAGTTCCATGTGCACTTGAGAAGAATGTGTATTCAGTTGAGTTTGGATGTAAAGTTCTGTAGATATCTGTGAAATCCATCTGGTCCAGTGTATCATTTAAAGCTCTCATTTCTTTGGAGATGTTGTGCTTAGGAGACCTATCTAGTATAGAAAGAGCTAGATTGAAGTCACCAAGTATGAGTGTGTTATTATCTAAGTATTTCTTCACTTTGGTTATTAATTGATTTAAATATTTGGGAGCTCCCACATTCGGGGCATATATACTGAGGATTGTTAAGTCCTCTACTTGGATAGATCCTTTGAGTACGTTATAGTGTCTCTCTTCATCTCTCACTACAGTGTTCAGGGTAAATTTTAGTTTATCTGATATAAGGATGGCTACCCCTGCTTTCTTTTGAGGACCATTCGAATGGTAAATGGTTCTCCAACCTTTTATTTTCAGGCTGTAGGTGTCCTTCTGTCTAAAATGAGTCTCTTGTAGACAGCAAATAGATGGGTCCTGCTTTTTTATCCAGTCTGAAACCCTGCGCCTTTTGATGGGGTCATTAAGCCCGTTCACGTTCAGAGTTACTATTGAAAGATGTGAGTTTAGTGTCATCATGATATCTATTCAGTCCTTGTTTTTGTGGATTGTTCCGCTGGACTTCTTCTTAAAGGGGAATTTTAAGAGTCCCCGTTAAAATTTCTTGCAGAGCTCATTTGGAGATCACATATTCTTTCAGTTCCTGCCTGTCTTGGAAGCTCTTTATCTCTCCTTCCATTTTGAATGAGAGCCTTGCTGGATAAAGTATTCTTGGTTCCATGTTCTTCTCATTTAGGACGTTGAATATATCCTGCCATCCCTTTCTGGCCTGCCAGGTTTCTGTGGAGAGGTCTGCTGTTACCCTAATACTCCTCCCCATAAAGGTCAGGGATTTCTTGTCTCTTGCTGCTTTAAGGATCTTCTCTTCATCTTTGGAATTTGCAAGCCTAACTATTAGATGTTGAGGTGTTGAACGGTTTTTATTGATTTTAGGGGAGGATCTCTCTATTTCCTGGATCTGAATGCCTGTTTCCCTTCCCAGATTAGGAAAGTTTTCGGCTAGGATTTGTTCAAATACATATTCTGGCCCTCTGACCCTTTTGGCGCCCTCGGGAACCCCAATTAAACGTAGGGTTTTCTTCCTCAGGCTGTCGTTGATTTCCCTTAATCTATCCTCATGGTCTTTTAATTGCTTGTCTCTTTTTTCCTCAGTTTACCTCTTTGCCATCAACTTGTCTTCCATGTCACTCACTCGTTCTTCCACTTCGTTAACCCTCGTCGTTAGGACTTCTAGTTTGGATTGCATGTCATTTGATTGATTTTTAATTTCTGCCTGATTGGATCTAAATTCTGCAGTCATGAAGTCTCTTGAGTCCTTTATGCTTTTATCTGGAGCCACCAGTAGCTGTATAATAGTGCTTCTGAATTGGCTTTCTGACATTGAATTGTAATCTAGATTTTGTAACTCTGTGGGAGAGAGGACTGTTTCTTTCTTTTGAGGTGAGGTTTTCCTTGTAGTCATTTTGTTCAGTGCAGAGTGGCCAAAAACAAGTTGTATTGGGAAAAGGAGAAAAAGAGAGAGAAAGAAGGAAAGAAAAGAGAAAAAGAAAAAAAAAAGAAAAAAGAGAACAAAAAGAGAAAGAACAAGAAAGAAAGGAAAAAAAAGGTGGGGGACGCAAACAGAAATCAAAAAGAAGAAAAAAAGAAAAGAAAAGAAAAAACCACGGGGGAGTATCTTCTGATTCTGTATACTTTAAGTCCCTTGACTTCCCCTGGAACTTGTCCGTCTAGCTGGTCTTCTGGGGGAGGGGCCTGTTGTGCTGATTTTTAGGTGTTAGCACTTGGGGGAGCTGCTCTGCTCCCTGCCCGGTGCAGGGCTCAGTGGGGGTTGTTTACCCCGTGAGGCCCCAGGAGATACAACCCCAGTGGCGGTGGCCAGCACTGGAGCCCTGGAGTCAGCTCCCACAGTAACTACAGAGCTCTTGGTTTGCAGGGCCTGGATGCTCACGGGGGCGGGGCCACTGATCTGCTCAGCTCAGGGCAGGAGCATCCTTGTGGTCCTGGGCCCTCCTGGCCTCTGCTTGTCCTGGGAGGAGGCCGGATCCTGGGCTGTGTCCCAGCGCCCTGTGCTCCGGCGCCTGCGCTGTTGGATTCGCACTCCCGGCGGCGCAGCCCCCTCCGTGGAGCCGCCGCCCGAGTCCCTCCGAGCTGCTCTGGGTCCAGCTGTGCTCTGCAGCCCTTTAGGGAGCTCGGCGCACTCTCCCTGGGGGCAGGTGTCTGTTAGTGTCCCCGGGAGCCTGAGGGCATCCCCGCCCTCCTGGGGTCCTGCTCTAACTCCCTGCGAGGCCTTTCAGCCCGGGAAGGTTGGTGCAGCTCCTGCTTCTCCAGGACGGGGCTCTCCTGTCCTGGGGACACTCGCCCCGGCCTCAGCCCGGCTCCTCGCGGGGCCCCTCCCCCTTGGGAGGCCTTTTGTTTCTTTATTTCTTTTTCCCCGTCTTCCTACCTTGATAGAAGCGCGAACTCTTCTCACTGTAGCATTCCAGCTGTTCTCTTTAAATTTTTTTTTTAATTTATTATAGTCACACACAGAGAGAGAGAGAGAGAGAGAGAGAGAGAGAGGCAGAGACACAGGAGGAGGGAGAAGCAGGCTCCATGCACCGGGAGCCCGACGTGGGATTCGATCCCGGGTCTTCAGGATCGCGCCCTGGGCCAAAGGCAGGCGCCAAACCGCTGCGCCACCCAGGGATCCCTCTCTTTACATCTCAGGCCCAATTCCTGGATTTTCAGGATGATTTGAAGGTTGTCTAGGTAATTTGGTGGGGACAGGTGATTTGGGGCCCTACTCTTCCGCCATCTTGCCCCTCCGTCCTCAGCATCATTTCTTGAGAAAACTATTCTTTCCCCCACTGAATTACCTTTGCTTTGTTATCAAAGATCAGCTAATTGTATTTATGTAGGTATGTTCTGTTGCATTGATACATATGTGTACTCTTTGACCAATAATATCAGAGTGTCTTGATTACTGTAATTTTATAGTAAGTCTTAAAGTTGGGTAGTGTCATTCTTCTGATTTTGTTCTTCTGTACTATATTCTATTCTATATTCTAGCTCTATTCTATTCTATTCTATAATTGCTATTCTAGCTCTTGCTTTTTCATATAAACTTTAGGATCAATTTGTGGATATCTGAAAATAGCTTGTTCATATTTTAATTGGGATTCCGTTGAACTGTGGATCAAGTTTGAAGAATTTATGTCTTAAGATTGATATAAAGTATCTATCCATTTATTTAGATCTTCTTTGAATTTTGCAATTCAACTGCATTTCCAGCAATGTTTTATGGTTTTCTGTATAAAAGTTCTATACATATTTTGAGATACATGTAAGCATTTTATTTTTTGGAGTTATTGTATATGAAATTGTTTCTTAATTTCTAATTTCAGTTGTTCATTGCTAGACTATAGGAAAGCAATTGACCTTGTATATTAACCTTGTATCTTGTAACCATGCTATACTTGCCATAGGAATATTTTTGAGGATTCTTTGCGATTGTCTACATAGGATATTGTCATCTACTAATAGGTGCTGCTGAAGCAAGCACTGTCATCTATTAATAGAAACAGTTTTATTTCTTCCTTTTTGATCTGTATAGATGTTATTGTTTTTTCTTGTCCTCTTGAACTAGCCAAGACTTCTAGTATAACATGGAAGAGGACTGATAAAAGAGAACATCCTTGCCTTGTTCCTGATTTTAGGGGGAAGCATCCAGTTTCTCATCATTAAGTATGATGTTAGCTATAGGTTTTTTGTGCATATTCTTTAACAAATTGAGGATGTTTTTCTCTATTTCTGGGTTACTGAAAGCTTTCTTCTTTTTAAATGAATGGATGTTGAATTTTGTCAGATGCTTTTTCTGCATCTGTTGATATGATCACATGATATTTCTTATTTAGCTTATTGATGTGATGGATTATTTGTTTGATGTTTGACGTACAGATGGCCAACAGACATACGTAAAAGATGCTCAACATCACTCATCATCAGGGAAATACAAATCAAAACCACAACAAGATATCACCTCAGACCTGTCAGAATGGTTAAAATTAACAACACAGGAAACAACAGGTGTTGTCCAGGATGCAGAGAAAGGGGAATCTTCTTATAACCATTGGTGGGAATGCAAAGTGGTTTAGCCACTCTGAGAAACAGTATGGAGATTCCTCAAAAAGTTAAAAATAGAACTAACCTATGATCCAGCAATTGCACTCCTAGATATTACCCAAAGGACACAAAAATACTAATTTAAAGGAGTTACATGCATCCTGATGTTTAGAGCAGCATTATCAACAATAGCCAAATTATGGAAACAGCCCAGCTCAAATGTCCATCGACTAATGGATGGATAAAGAAGATGTGGTGTGTGTGTGTGTGTGTGTGTGTGTGTATACACACACACACACACACACACATATATATATATACATATATCTGTGTTTTTCTTATCTTTTATCATGCTTTGTAAATTTTTATTGAAATCCAGACATATTGTATTGAGAACTGAGAACTGAGGTATATCCTTGACTCTATAATAAGGACTGATATTAATGTGGGTAAGGTTGAGGATTTGTTTTATGGCTGTTGTAGATACCAGAGGCTTCAAATTCTTCTATTATCCTTGTTTTTGTCTTCTCTCTTAACCTTGGGCCTACCTGAAGACTCCTCCTCAGAAAGATAGTCTGTGTTGTGCAGCTATTTTTATCTGTAATTCACTGTTAGTATCCTGGAACCCTGTCGGTATAGTGGTAAGGTATGAGTGAGGGGGAGTGTTTCATAATCTTCCAATTATATTGAGTCCTTTAGCATACATGTTTCTCTGGCCAATGACCTGGACAAGTGTTTTTTCTTATACGGATTTCCCTTCCATCATGCCTTAGATGAGACAGGGAGGCTACAGCAGGTGGGTTGAGAGGACTACCTTTTTTATGGTAATGGAACAGGGCTCCAATTAAGTTGGCCTTTTTTATGGAAAAGGCTCTGGTATATTTTTCACAAGGATTAGTCTTCCTTTCCCTGCTAATGCCAAAAAGGAATCTCCCTTGGACCTTCATTGTGAGAACCTGGCAAGGTTTCTAGAGGTAATGTCCATGAAAGTATGGGAGTCCTCCTAAGATTGGGCCCTTAGAAGTTTCTCACTTTCAAACTAGTCCACAATCACTCAGCCTCTTCTAATTTGTCAAAATTACCATTAGGTGTTCCACTAGTGTGTGGTCTCCATAGCTGCTCCAGGTGTGCAAATCTCAGTGTGACTTTCTAGATTGACCAGTCTTTTCAGATTTTCAGGTGGTAGTTTGTCCTGCAACACTAATTTTCTTATGGGTCCAAGAAAAGTCATAGCTTTTCCATTTGTCCAATTCTTATTGTAGAGACAATGATCTGCAAGCTCTTTACACACTAGAGCCCAAATCGGATGTCTCCCTACCATTATGTTTGTAAATTGCATTTTCCTAATGGTTAATGATAGTGAGCCTCTTTTCATGGGCTTATTTGCCATCCTTCTATTCTTTTTTGGTGAATTTTCTCTTCAATTCTTAAACTCGGGGGTCCCTGGGTGGCTCAGCAGTTTGGCGCCTGCCTTTGGCCCAGGGCGTGATCCTGGAGTCCTGGGATCGAGTCCTACATTGGGTTCCTTGCATGGAGCCTGCTTCTCCCTCTGCCTATGTCTTTGCCTCTCTCTCTCTCTCTCTCTCTGTGTGTGTCTCTTATGAATAAATAAATAAAATCTTCTTAAAAAATCTTAAACTCATTATTTTCTTCTGTTAGGTTTTTGGGGGTTCTTTACATATTCTGGGTACAGTCCTTTATCAAATATATGATTTGCAAATATTTTTGTCTAATCTGTAGTATATCTATTCATTGTATTAAGAGGGGTTTTTTTCCATAGAGCAAACATTTCTAATTTTGATGAAATCTGATTTAAAATTTCTAGTTTTATTTTATAGTTCAGATTTTTGGTGACATATCTAAGTACTCTTTGCCTAATTCCATGTCGCAAATACCTTCTATGTTTTCTCCAAAAAGTTTTATAGAATCGCACTTTACATTTATGTGTATCATCTATTTTTTTAAAGATTTTATTTATTTATTCATGAGAGACCCAGAGAGAGAGAGAGAGAGAGAGAGAGAGAGAGGCAGAGACACAGGCAGAAGGAGAAGCAGGCTCCATGCAGGGATCCCAATGCAGTACTCGATCCCAGAACCCTGGGATTATGACCTGAGTTGAAGGTAGATGCCCAACCAATGAGCCATCCAGGCATCCTTCACCTATTTTTTATTAGTTTTTTTAAAAAGTGTGAGGATTAAGTCCTGGTACATTTTTTTTGTCATGTAGATACCTAATTTTTTCAACATTTGTTGAAGGCTTTCCTTTCTACATTGAATCACCTTTGCACAACAATCAGTTGTGTGGATTAACTTATGTATTTTATGTTGCATTGATTTATATATCCTTTCACCTTCTTTGATTTTTATACTTCTATATTAATTTTTAAAAATCTAATACTGTGAGTCTTCTGTGTTCTTCTTTTTCAAAAAAATTTGGCTATACCAGTTCCTTTGCTTTTTAATATAACTTTCAGAATCAAGCTTATCTGTATTTACAAAAACACTTGACAGGGTTTTGATGGGAATTGAGTTAAATATATAGATCAATCTGAGAAGAATTGATATCTTAAATGAATGTTTCCCAGTCAGTGTACATAATAAGTCTATTTCTTCTTTGATTTCTTTAATCAGTATTTGGTAATCTAAAGATCCTTCACATGGTTTAGTAAATTTCTTTGTAAGCATTTCAAAAATAATTTGTTAAAGGTGTTGTGAATTTTCAAAAATTTCCATTTCCATTGTTTATTGCTAATTTATAGAAATA
The DNA here is from genome assembly GCF_018345385.1 of Vulpes lagopus. Classification (NCBI taxonomy): domain Eukaryota; kingdom Metazoa; phylum Chordata; class Mammalia; order Carnivora; family Canidae; genus Vulpes; species Vulpes lagopus. The sequence goes on along the minus strand of NC_054827.1, from coordinate 97,284,996 downwards.
TGATGGATTTTTGTGTGTTGACCTTGCATCCTACAACCTTCTTCTTTCTGGGGCTTTTTCATAAATTCTATGTATAGATAATATCATATTCTGTTAATACAGCTTTTTTCTTCTTTTTCAGTCCTATGCCATTTATTTTTTTTTCTCACTAATTGCACTGGCAAGAGCCTCCAGTAGGAAAATGAATAAAAAGTGGTTAATGCAGACATCCGTGCCTTGTTTTTTATTTTTGCAGCAAAAAAAAAAATCAGTCTTTCAACATTAAGTATGATGTTAGCTGAACGCTTTTATGGATGCCCTTGTCAGTGGTTGGGGGGTTCCCTTTTAGTCTGCTAAATGTTTGTGTTATAAGTGTGTATTGAATTTTGTCAGATGTTTCTTTTGCATCAATTTCTAGGTTCATGTGGTTTTCTTCATTAATCTGTTAATACAATGGGTTATGTTGTCTGTTTTTGAATATTGAACCAGCCCTGCATTCCCAGGATATATCCAGCTTTTCATAGTGTTTTTTTCTTCTTTATGTTTTGCTGAAATCAATTTGTCAGTACTTTGTTGAACAATTCCGCATCTGCCTTCATGAGGATATGTGTTCATTGTTCTCTTGTACTATCTTTGACTTAGCTTTGGGATCAGGGTAATGGTAATCTCATAAAATTTTCTATATTCTGGGGGTCATTGTGTAGAATTTGCTGTTTCTTCTTTCAATACTTCATAATTTCACCAGTAAAACTGTGTGTGCATGGAGTTTTTCCCCAAAGGTTTTTAACTACAAATTCAGATAGATATGGAACTATCCAGGAATTCATATATCACTTTATGAGTTTACTCTCTTGCTCTCCCTTTTCTGCACAACCTTCTTCACTCGTCCAACTTTCTGGTCTTCCACTCTGGCCTTCCTTCTTGGTCATCCAGACAGAAAAATAGGACTATAATCCCCTCTGCTCTGCCATACATATCCCACAACTACATCTCCATTCAGGGCCAAGTTGCAGGAGTATAGAGAAAGAAAAAAAAAGGAAATGGAGATATTCTACATACTCTTGAAAATACATCTCTTCTCATCTCTATCAGCATTTTAGGTGCCTACCTGGCCTCATTGCCTCTACTGCCACCATCACCATGGTGCAGTATTGCTTGAGTGTTGGGGTAGGAGAGAGGGGCCAAAAGAATTGTAAAATAATCCCCAATCCGAAAGAATGGGAATAAATCATTTCATGTAAGTGAAATATCCTAGAGAATGAGAAAACAAGACATATCCTCTCCCATCCTCAATGTATTGGGAAGGACAGAGATGTGACCTTGCACTACAGTCATTCTCAGAACAAGAGAGGTCATATATAGATGCCATTGAGAGATGTTTCTTTGACCCTTTGACCCCGGACACACAATAAAAACTACCAGGTAAGCAGAGGAGACTAGGAAGAAGTCAGCAAGCATAGATTTGGAATCTCCATGAATTCCTTGGTAAAAACAGAACAAATAAGAAAATAAACTGTTTTCAGTTTATTCACTGAAACACTGGAACAGCATGTGCAACCACTTCGGAAATAAAATAATCTCACAAATACCAGTGTCAAAAAGAGTGGGAACAAATTATCTAGAGTTAATATCCGAGTGCAATTTTAGAAACTAGATGAGGAGCTGAAGGAAAGACAAAGGAAAGATAAAGGTGGCCTAGAGTTTTAGGTAATTCCTTCTATTTCTTTTTGTACTAAGAGTGTTTATCATGCATGACTTTTTAAAATAGTCTTATTGAGGTATGACTGACCTAAAATAAACTGAACACAGTTAAAGAGTACAATTTGACAAGTTTTCACATATGCATATAGTCAAGAAACCATTACCATGACCAAGATGATTAATATTTCTATCACTTCCAATTTCCTTGTGGTCCTTGGTAGTCCCTTCCTCATGTCCTCCTTGTTCTTCCCTCTTCTCTCCCCATGCAACCACTGGTCTGCTTTCTGGTGTTGACATTTTAAAAAATACCTTTCCTGTCTTCATTGAAATTCTTTTTCTCCTTCAATAGGTAATAGTTTTCCTAATGATAACCCATACACTGGTAGATCACTTTTACTAATGTTTTATTTAAGATAATGACATCTATGAGCATGAATGAGATTAACCTATAAAATTTCTTTCTCAGGTTCTCCCTTATCAAATCAAAGTTATATTAAATCCATAAAATTGTTGGAGGATATCAGGATAGGCATATAGGATTAGGTTGTATGGCATACAAAGGCGGCTAAAAATCTCAAGGGGTTAAATGCAATGTTTAACCTGTATGTTTCTACATTGCAGGGCATCTTTGTTCACCTTTTCTGTATTTCTGTATGCTGCCCTGTGCCCTAGGGGGCCCATCTGTATTAAAGGGCTTCCTTACTCTCCAGCTTCTGGTTGGGTCTGGCCAACAAGGAGCACTGGTGAGAGATGAGAGGGAGAAACATCAAGTGAGAATGGATTACATATTATTCTGCTATCTGTGGGATTGCCTCAAACTGGCAAACTAACATAATCTAGCCTAATTTCCAAGACTGTAAAATTGCACTCCAACAAGTACCTGGAATGAGACTATTTCTATAACAATTCATGTCTACTTCTGGAAGTGTAGTCTCTATTTATCTGGAACAGTCTGAACAAAATGGAAATTATTACTTATTACATATTTAGCATAATGTTCTATTAAACCATCTGGGGACTCATTTTTTGTTATAATTCATTTGTTTAATTTTTATAGCTTTTTGTTGAGTTATAATATACATACAGTGCAAATATTATGCTGGTCTATACATACATCGTTCAATGCATTTTGCCAAATGTATAAACCCATTTAACTCACATCCCTATCAAGAAATTAAACATTTTTATTGTCCTGAAAAAATATTTTTTCTAATTAAAGATTTTATTTTTCCTATCCTAGATCTTTTGCATTTCTTTATAATTAGAAAATCTGTTTCTTAATTTCTACAAAAATACTGCTAGAATTTTTATTGGAATGCTTTTAATTCTACAGATTACTTTCAAGGAAAAAATGTCATCTTAAATATATTGAATCTTCTTTCTTTATTTATTTATTTATGATAGTCACAGAGAGAGAGAGAGAGAGAGAGGCAGAGACACAGGCAGAGGGAGAAGCAGGCTCCATGCACCGGGAGCCCGACGTGGGATTCGATCCCGGGTCTCCAGGATTGCGCCCTGGGCCAAAGGCAGGCGCCAAACCGCTGCGCCACCCAGGGATCCCTATATTGAATCTTCTAAACGATTAATATGATATATAATGTATTTATTAAGGTCTTCTTTATTTTTTTTCAAAAATGGGATATAGTTTTTATAGAATAAAAAAATTATCCATAAGTATTTATTTCTAACTATCTCTACTGTAAGTGGTATCTAAACAATTTTTCAATTAAATATTGCTAGTATAGAATACACTAGATTTTGTATATTGACTTTGTGTACTGCAACCTTGCTAAATTCACTTATTTGGGTTTTTTTTTTTTTCTTCTTGTCATGGGTTTCTTAGGATTTTCTACAAAGGTGATTATGTCATCTGTGAGTAAAGGTAATTTTACTTTTTTATTTTCACTATGCTATTTTTCTTAATACACTGGCTTGAAAATTCAGTATAATATTGAATTAAAGTGGTAAACATATATTTTGCCTTGTTCTAGCTCTTATAAAGTCATACCCAGTTTACCCATCCCTCTTTTCTCTCTGGCAACCATCAGTTTGTTCTCTATATTTATATGAAGGTTCCTAAAAAAAAAAAGAATTAGAAATACCATCTGATCCAACAATTCCAGACTTTATATTTCTTATTATGTAATTTTTTTATCTTACAAAGAGTTTCCGCTCAGCTCAATTTGTTTGCAAAAAAAGTTGATAATATTTTATCTCATTTATGTCTGTAAGATCTATAGTGATGTCTCTTCCCTTACTGACATGAGTAATTTTTATTTTTTCACTTTTTTTGTCTTGATCTATCTCTCAGGGGTTATACATTTTTTCACAGAGCTAGCTTTTTCCATTATTTTGTCCATTATCTATTTCATTGATTTCTGCTCTCACCATTTTTGTCCTCTTCCTTCCACTTAATTTAGATTTAATTTACTTTTTTTGTAATAAAAAACACTTTAGAGAAAATAAATAAACTGTTAAATATTCTTCTTGGTACATCCTTAGCAGCAATCCCCACATGTAGATATATTGTACTTTCATTCTCATTCATTTTTACTTCTCTTATGAATTCATTTTAGACACATGAATTACCAAAGTTCTCATACACTATAAACTCAGTTTCCAGTATTAACTTCCCTATATATTAACTACCCTGTTATTAACATTAATATGGAGCATTTCTTATAAATAAGCAGATATTGATATATTGTTTTTAGTTGAAGTCCATAGTTTATTTGTTTTTAGTTTCAGAATCCCATGTGATCACAGGATGCCACATTATATTTAATTTTCAGGTCTCCTTAGGTTTCTCTTGCTTGTGATAGTTTCTTAGACTTTCCTTGTTTTTGATGACTGGTTGTTTTAAGTACTTATCAGGTATTTTATAGCATGATTCTCTATTGGAACTTGTCTGTTTTTATTTTTCCTCCTTATTAGAATGGGGCTATAGATTTTTGAAGGAAAAAGCACAGAGATAAAGTACCATTTTCATTACATCTTATCAAGGATATGTAATATCAATATGGTGTATCACTGTTAATGTTGACCTTGATCACCTGGCTGAGATAGCATTTGTCAGGCTTCTCCACTGAAAAGTTACTGTTATTTTTTTTTCCTCTCTCTTCATACTGTACTTTTTGGAAGACATTTACTATGTATAGTCTACACACAGAGAGTGGAAAGCTACACTTCTTTGAAGGAAGAATATCTACATAAATTATTTGGAATCCTGCACAGAATATTTTTCCTTTCTCTTCCAATAATTAATTCACTTAAGTCTGTGTGAACACGAGGCGGGGCAAGATGGCGGAAGAGTAGGGTCCCCAAGTCACCTGTCCCCATCAACTTACCTAGATAAGTTTCAAATCATCCTGAAAACCTACGAATTCTGCCTGAGGTTTAAAGAGAAAACAGCTGGAATGCTACAGTGAGAAGAGTTTACGATTCTATCAAGGTAGGAAGATGGAAAAAAATAAAGAAATAAAAAAGCATCCAAGGGGGAGGGGCACCTTGAGGAGCAGGCTAAGGCCGTGGGGCGAGAGCCCCCAAGACAGGAAAGCCTGGTCCAGGAGAAGCAGAAACTTTACTAATCTTCCCAGACGGAAAGGTGCTTGCAGGGAACTCGGGCACGATCTCAGGAGGGACAGGGATGCCCGTAGGCTCCCGGGATCACTAACAGAGGACCTACGCCCCGGGGGAGAGTGCGCCACACCCCGCAGCCGAGCTCCCTAAAGGGCTGGAGCGCACCTGGCTGGGCCCGGGAGCAGCTGGGGGGGGGGGTTGCCTCAGGCGGTGACTCCGCGGGAGGGGGCTGCGGGCCCCGGGAGTGCATTTCCAGTAGTGCAGGCCCTGGAGCCCAGGGCACGGGGGGACACAACCCAAGATTTGGCGCTCCCCCGGGGACAGGCAGAGGCCGGGAGGACACAGGACAGCAAGGACGCTCCTCCCACTGGGCAACCCCCGCCCCCGAGCATCCAGGCCCCTGAAGAATGGGAGATGCAGTAGTTACTGCAGGAGCTGACTCCGGAGCTGACTCCAGAGCTGGAGAGCTGGCCGCTGAAACAGTTGTTCCTCCTGGTGTCACCTTGGACTTGGGACTGAGCAGAGGCTTCAGAGGATAAACAGATCCCACTGAGCCTTGCACCTGGGAAGGGGCTGGGCAGCTCCCCCAAGTGCACACACTTGAGAATCAGCACAGCAGGCCCCTCCCCCATAAGACCAACTAGAAGGACAGGGGAAAAGCAAGTTAATGACCAAGTAGTGCTGGAAAGTCCCAGGGGAGGTCGAGGGATACTCCCCCTTGTTTTTGTTTTCTGTTTGTCCCCCTCCTCCGCCCTTTTGTTTCTCTCTTTTTTTTTCCAGTACAGCTTGTTTTTGGTCACTCTGCACTGAGCAAAATGACTACAAGGAAAAACTCACCTCAAAAGAAAGAATCAGAAATAGTCCTCTCTGCTACAGAGTTACAGAATTTGGATTACAATTCAATGTCAGAAAGCCAATACTGGCTTTCTGAAGAAAGCCACTTCATCTGAACACAGATGCAGAATTTAGATCGAATAAGGCCAAAATTAAAAAATTAATTAAATGAGATGAAATCTAAACTGGAGGTCCTAACGACGAGGGTTAACGAGGTAGAAGAACGAGTGAGTGACATAGAAGACAAGTCGATGGCAAGGAAGGAAGCTGTGGAAAAAAGAAAAAAACAATTAAAAGATCATGAGGATAGATTAAGGAAAATAAATGACAGCCTCAGAAGGAAAAACCTATGTTTAATTAGAGTTCAAGAGTGCGCAAAAAGAGACAGAGGACCAGAAAGTGTATTTGAACAAATCATAGCTGAGAACTTCCCTAACTTGGGGAGGGAACAGGCATTCAGATCCAGGAGATAGAGAGATTCCCCCTAAAATCAATAAAAACCACTCAACACCTGACATTTAATAGTGAAACTTGCAAATTCCAAAGATAAAGAGAAAATCCTTAAAGCAGCAAGAGACAGGAGGTCCCTAAACTTTATGGGGAGAAGTATTAGGATAACAGCAGACCTCTCCACAGAGACCTGGCAGGCCAGAAAGGGCTGGCAGGATATATTCAGCATCCTAAATGAGAAGAACCTGCAGCCAAGAATACTTTATCCAGCAAGGCTCTCATTCAGAATAGAAGGAGAGATAAAGAGCTTCCAAGATAGGCAGAAACTGAAAGAATATGGGACCACAAAACCAGCTCTGCAAGACATATTAAGGAGGACTCTGTAAAAGAAAGAGGAAGTCCAAGGAAACAATCCACAAAAACAGGGACTGAATAGGTATCATGATGACACTAAATTCATATCTGTCAATAGTAACTCTGAACGTGAATGGGCTTAATGACCCCATCAAAAGGCTCAGGGTTTCAGACTGGATAAAAAAGCAAGACCCATCTATTTTCTGTCTACAAGAGACTCATTTTAGACATAAGGACACCTACAGCCTGAAAATAAAAGGTTGGAGAACCATGAACCATTCAAATGGTCCTCAAAAGAAAGCTAGGGTAGCCATGCTTATATCAGATAAATTAAAGTTTATGCCGAAGACTGTAGTAAGAAATGAAGAGGGGCACTATATCATACTTAAAGGATCTATCCTACAAGAAGACCTAACAATCATGAATATTTATGCCCTAATGTGGGAACTGCCAAGTATATCAATCAATTAATAAACAGAGTTAAGATATACTCACTTATACTTGGGGACTTGAACACAGCGCTTTATATAATCGACAGATCTTCAAAGCACAGCATCTCCAAAGAAATAAGAGCTTTAAATGATACAGTGGATCAGATGGATTTCACAGATATTTACAGAACTTTACATCCAAATGGAACTGAACACACATACTTCTCAAGTGCACATGGAACTTTCTCCAGAATAGACCACATACTGGATCACAAATCAGTCTTAATTGATACCAAGAGACTGGGATCGTACTCTGCATATTTTCAGACCATAATACTTTGAAATTAGAACTAAATCACAAGAAGAAGTTTAGAAGGATTTCAAACATGTGGAGGTTAAGGACCATCCTGCTAAAAGATGAAAGGGTCAACCAGGAAATTAGAGAAGAACTAAAATGATTCATGGAAAGTAATGAGAATGAAGATACAACCATTCCAAATCTTTGGGATACAGCAAAAGCAGTCCTGAGGGGGAAATACATTGCAATACAAGCATCCATCTAAAAACTGAGAAGAACTCAAATACAAAAGCTAACCTTGCACCTAAAGGAGCTGGAGGAAAAAAAAGTAAATAAAACATACACCCAGCAGATTAAGAGAATTAATAAAGATTCGAGCAGAACTCAATGAGAAAAGACTCAAATAAATAAAATATGAATGAGAAAGGAGAGATCACCAGCAATACCAAGGAAATACAAATGATTTAAAAAACTTATTATAAGCACCTATATGCCAATAAATTAGGCAATCTAGAAGAAATGGGCACATTTCTGGAAAACCACAAACTACCAAAACTGGAACAGAAGAAATAGAAAACTTGAACAGGCTGATAACCAGGGAGAAAATTGAAGCAGTCATCAAAAACCTCCCAAGACACAAAAGTCCAGGGCCAGATGGCTTCCCAGGGAAATTCTATTAAACATTTAAAGAAGAAACAATATCTATTCCGCTAAAGCTGTTAGGAAAGATAAAAAGAGATGGAGTACTTCCAAACTCTTTCTATGAGGCCAGCATCACCTTAATTCCAAAGTCACACAAAGGCCCCACCAAAAATGAGAATTATAGACCAATATCCCTGATGAACATGGATGCAGAAATTCTCAACAAGATACTAGCCGATAGGATACAACAAAACATTAACAAGACTATTCACCATGACCAGGTGGGATTCATCCCAGGCATGCAAGGCTGGTTCAACACTCCTAATGCAATCAATGGGATTGATCAATTCGGCAAGAGAAAGAAACGGAAGCATATGATCCTCTCAATAGATGCAGAGAAAGCATTTGACAAAATACAGCATCCATTCCTGTTCAAAACTCTTCAGAGTGTAGGGATATAAGGAATATTTCTCAATATCTTAAAAGCCATCTACTAAAAGCCCACAGCAAATATCATTCTCAGTGGAGAAACACTGGGAGCCTTTCCCCAAGATCAGGAACACGACAGAGATGTCCTCCCTCACCACGGCTATTCAACACAGTAATAGAAGTCCTAGCCTCAGCAATCAGGCAACAAAAAGAAATAAAAGGCATTCAAATTGGCAAAGAAGTCAAACTCTCCCTCTTTACAGATGACATGGTACTGTACATAGAAAACCCAAAAGACTCCACCCCAAGATTTCTGGAACTCATACAGCAATTCAGCAGTGTGGCAGGATACAAAACCAAGGCCCAGGAATCAGTGGCATTTCTAAACACTGACAATGAGATTGAAGAAAGAGAAATTAAGGCGTCAATCCATTTCGCAATTGCACCAAAAAGCATAATATACCTAGGAATAAACCTAACCAAAGATGTAAAGCATCTATACCCTAAACACTACAGAACACTTGTGAAAGAAATTGAGGAAGACACAAAGGGATGGAAAAATATCCCATGCTCATGGATTGGAAGAATTAATATTGTGTGAATGTCTATGTTACTCAGGGTAATTTACACATTTAATGTAATCCCTATTAAAATATCATGGAGTTTCTTCAGAGAGTTTTTCTTAAGACTTTATTTATTTATTCATGAAATTCAGAGAGAGAGAGAGAGAGAGAGAGAGAGAGAGAGGCAGAGACACAGGCAGAGGGAGAAGCAGGCTCCATGCAGGGTGCCTGACATAAGACTCGATCCCGGGTCTCCAGGAGCACAACCAGGGCCAAAGGCAGGCGCTACACCACTGAGCCACCCAGGGATCCCCCTCTTCAGAGAGTTGGAACAAATAACCTTAAGAGTTGTGTGGAATCAGAAAAGACCCTGAATAGCCAGGGGAATATTAAAAAAGAAAGCCATAGCTGGGGGCATCACAGTGCCAGATTTCAGGTTGTACAACAAAGCTGTGGTCATCAAGACAGTGTGGTACTGGCACAAAAACAGACACAGAGATCAATGGAACAGAATAGAGAATCCAGAAATGAGCCCTCAACTCTATGGTCAACTAATATTCCACAAAGCAGGAAAGACTACCCAGTGGAAAAAAGACAGTCTCTTCTGTAAATGGTGCTGGGAAAATTGGACATCCATCCACATGCAGAAGAATGAAACTAAACCATTCTCTTACACCAGACATAAAAATAAACTCAAAATGGATGAAAGACCTAAAGGTGAGACAAGATTCCATCAAAATCCTAGAGGAGAACACAGGCAACACCCTTTTTCAACTTGGCCACAGCAACTTCTTGCAAGATACATCCATGAAGGCAAGAGAAACAAAAGCAAAAATGAACTATTGGGACTTCATCAAGATAAAATCTTCTGCACAGTAAAAAAAAGTCAACAAAACTAAAAGACAACCTACAGAATGGGAGAAGATATTTGCAAATGACGTATCAGATAAAGGGCTAGTATCCAAGATCTATAAAGAACTTATTAAACTCAACAGCAAAGAAACAAACAATCCAATTATGAAATGGGCAAAAGACATGAATAGCAATTTCACAGAGGAAGACAGAGACATGGCCTCAAGCACATGAGAAAATGCTCCACATCACTGGCCATCAGGGAAATATAAATCAAATCCACAATGAGATACCACCTCACACCAGTGATAATGAGGAAAATTAACAAAGCAGGAAACCACAAATGATGGAGAGGATGTGGAGAATGGGGAATACTCTTGCACTGTAGGTGGGAATGTGAACTGGTGCAGCCACTCTGGAAAACTGTGTGGAGGTTCCTCAAAGAATTAAAAATAGATCTGCCCTATGACCCAGCAATTGCACTGCTGGGGATTTACCCCAAAGATACAGATGCATGAAATGCCGGGACACCTGCACCCCGATGTTTCTAGCAGCAATGTCCGGAACAGCCAAACTGTGGAAGGAGCCTCGGTGTCCATCGAAAGATGAATGGATAAAGTAGATGTGGTCTATGTATACAATGTAATATTCCTCAGCCATTAGAAACGACAAATACCCACCATTTCCTTCTACGTAGATGGACCTGCAGGGTATTAAGCTGAGTGAAATAAGTCAATTGGAAAAGGACAAACATTATATGGTCTCATTCATTTGGGGAATATAAAAATTAGTGAAATGGAATAAAGGAAAAGGAGAGAAAATGAGTGAAAATATCGGTGAGAGTGATAAAACATAAGAGACACCTAATTCCGGGAAATGAGTAAGGGGTGGTAAAAAGGGAGGTGGACTGGGGGTGGGGGTGACTGGGTGATGGGCACTGAGAGGGGCACTTGATGGGATGAACACTGGGTGTTATGTTATATGTTGGCAAATTGAACTCCAATAAAAAATTAATTAATTAATTAAAATAAATAAATAAAATAAAATACATGTACTTGAAATGAAATTGAAGTATACTAACGTACATGTACTTACAGTCAGTTTTGACATATATACACATATGAAACCACTACCACAAATAAAATAACAAATTTTCCATTACCCCCCCAAATTCTCCCTCTACCATTATCCCAATGCAACAGCTAATTTCATCCAGTCACTTCATGTTAGTTAGCATTTTTTTGAATTTACATATACACTTACAATATTCATTTTACCTTGCTTTTTTCATTCAGCATAATTATTTTGAGATTCACTTCTGTTGCACAAGTTACTGAGTATCATTCCATTGTATGGATATTTAATAAATTATTATCCATTCGCTTGTTGATGGGCATTTGAATTATTTCAAGTATTTGGCTAGTACAGATAAAAATGTTGTTTACATTTATATAGATCTTTGTATAAATATATGATTTTACTTCTCTTGGATAAATAACAAGTAGTAGAATTTTGGCTCATGTGGTAGGTCTATGTTTAGATTTTGGAAACCATCAAATTGTTTTCCAAAGGAATTGTATCATTATATATTCCCACCAGCACATGAATATCTCAATTTATTTATATTCTCATAACACATAAGGTCAACATTTTTAAGTTTTATTTGTTACTTTGTGGTTCTAATGGTAATTTGGTGGTATCTTATTGAGGCTTTAATTTGCATTTCCCTGAAAACTAATATTCTTAGGCAAGTTTTTAGGTATTTATTGGCTACTTATATTTTTTATTTGTGAAGTACCTGTTCAGATAATTTCCTTACTTTATTATTAGTTTGTTTTTGTTGTTGTTTTGTAAGAACTCTTTCTATCTTCTGAATACAGTCTTTTGTATGATAAATTTTTGCAAATATTTTCTCTCAGCTTATGGCTTAATTTTCTTTGCTCTTTGGAGAGCAACACTTTTTTTTATTTTGGTGAAATTTTATTTACTTATGTATTTTTATATACATATATGTATGTATTTATATTTTATAATTTGACATTTTGTGCTGCATCTAAGAAAACTTTTCCTATCCCAATGCCACATAGATTTTCTGTTTTCTCCTAGCAGTTTTATAGCATTGGGTTTTCAGTTTAGGTGTCTGATCCATTTGGAGTTCAATTTTTTATGATATGAGATAATAGTTGATGTTCATCTTAATGCTAATGGCTTTCCAATTGTTCCAGCATTCTTTATTCAAAATATTTTTTTCCATATTTAATTGGCTTGGAACCAGTGTCAGAATTCAAATCTGTTCTATATACATAGGTGTAGACTATGTTCTATTTATCTATTTGTCTATCTTGATGCCAATGCCCCACTGCCATGATTAGTGTTGTACTATATGAAGTCCTGAAGTCAGGTAGAATAGTCTTCCAAATTTTTTTCTTGTCTAGCTTTTATAAAAGTCAATTGCATTTTCATATAAATTTTAATATTAACTTATTACTTTGTTTTAAAAACTTTCTAGAATTTTGTTTGGAATTGTGTTGAATCTATAGGTCAATTTGGGCTTGTTAATATCTGGATTCTAGTTCATTCAGATTTCGTTGCATTCTTGGTTTTCTCATGGATTTTGGAAAATATAAGTTTGCAGGTTATTTGTTTTCTTCACTTACCATCTCTATATATTTGGTGAGTTTCTATATCCTAAGTGGAAACAGTAGCCATGCTATTTTTTCTTTTTAAGCATTCTATTTATTTATTCATGGGAGACAGAGAGAGAGAGAGAGAGAGAGAGAGAGAGAGAGAGAGAGGCAAAGACATAGACATTTCATTTTTCTGTATGTGGCTGCCCAATTTTCCCAATACCATTTATTGAAGAGACTGTCATTTTTCCAGTGGATATTCTTTCCTGATTTGTCAAATATTAGTTGAAAATAGAGTTGAGTGCCCATTTCTGGGTTCTCTATTCTGTTCTTCTGATCTGTTTCTGTGCCAGTATCATACCATCTTGATGATCACAGCTTTGTAACACAGCTTGAAATCTGGCATTGTGATGCTCCCGGCATTGGTCTTATTTTTTCAATATTCCTCTGGCTATTCAGAGTCTCTTTCTGATTCCATACAAATCTTAAGATTATTTGTTCCAACTCTGCAAAGAAAGTCCATGGTATTTTGATAGGGATTGCATGGAATGTGTAAATTGCCCTGGGGAGCATAGAGATTTTCACAATATTGATTCTTCCAATCCATGAGCATGGAAGGTTTTTCCATCTCTTTGTTTGTGTCTTCCTCAATTTCTTTCAGAAGTGTTCTGTAGTTTTTGGGGTATACATCCTTTACCTCTTTCATTAGGTTTATTTCTAGGCAAAGTTATGGTTTTGGGTGTAATTGTAAATGGGATTGATTCCTTGAGTTCTCTTTCTTAAGTCTCATTGTCAGGGTAGAGAAATACCACTGATTTCTTGGCATTGATTTTGTATCCTGCTACACTATCGAATTGCTGTATGGGTTCTAGCAATCTTGGGGTAGAGTCTTTTGGGTTTTCTATATACAGTATCATGTCATCTGTGAAGAAGGAGACTTTGACTTCTTCTTTGCCATTTGATTGTCTTTTATTTCTTTTTGTTGCCTGATTGCTGAGTCTAGGACTTCTAGTGCTATGTTGAATAACAGTGGTGAGAGTGGACATCCCTGTTGTGTTCCTGATCTTGGGGAAAGTCTCTCAGTTTTTCCCATTGAGAACGATATTCACTGTGGGCTTTTCATAAATCGCTTTTAAGATATTGAGGAATATTCCCTCTATCCCTACAGTCTGAAGAGTTTTAATCAGGAATAGATGCTGTATTTTGTCAAATGCTTTCTCTGCATCTATTGAGAGGATCATATGGTTCTTATTTTTTCTCTTGTTGATATGATCTATCACTGCATCATATACGAGTGTTGAACCAGCCTTGCATCCTGGGGATAAATCCCACTTGGTAATGGTGAATAATTTTCTTAATGTACTGTTGGATCCTACTGGCTATTATCTTGTTGAGAATTTTTGCATCTGTGTTCATCAGGGATATTGGTCTATAATTCTCCTTTTTGGTGGGATCTTTGGTTTTGGAATTAAGGTAATGCTGGCTTCATAAAATGAGTTTGGAAGTATCCCATCCCTTTCTTATCCTTTGAAACAGCTTTAGTAGAATAGGTATTACTTCCTCTTTAAGGGTTTGATAGAATTCCCCTGGGAAGCCATCTGGCCTTGGACTTTTGTGTCTTGGGAGGTTTTTGATGACTGCTTCAATTTCCTCGCTGGTTATTGGCCTGTTCAGGTTTTTTTATTTCTTCCTCTTCCAGTTTTGGTAATTTGTGGTTTTCCAGAAATACATCCATTTCTTCTAGATTGTCTGATTTGTTGCCATATAGCTGTTCATAATACATTTTAAAACTGTTTGTATTTCCTTGGTATTGTTTGTGCTCTCTCCTCTTTCTTTTGTGATTTTACTAATTCAAATTTTTTCTCTTTTCTTTTTAATAAGGTTGGGTAGGGGTTTATATATCTTATTAATTCTTTCAAAGAACCAATTCCTGGTTTCGTAGATCTATTCTACTGTTCTTGTCTTTATTTCATTGAGATGTGCTTGAATCTTTCTTATCTCTCTTCTTCTGCCTTGTGTATGTTTTACTTGCTATTCTTTTCCCAATTCCTTTAGGTAGGTTAGCTTGTATATTTGAGTTTTTTCCAATTTTTTGAGGGAGGCTTGTATTGCAATGTAGAACTGCTTTTGCTGTATCCCAAAGATTTGGAACGGTTGTATCTCATTCTCATTAGTTTCCATGAATCTTTTTAATTCTTCTTTAATTTCCTGATTGACCCATTCATCTTTCAGTAGGATGCTCTTTAACCTCCATGTGTTTGAGTTTGTTCCAAAAATCTTGTGAGTGAGTTCTAGTTTCAAAGCATTGTGGTCTGAAAATATGCAGGGGACAATCCCAATATTTTGGTATTGGTTGAGACCTGATTTGTGACACAGTATGTGATCTATTCTGGAGAAAGTTCCATGTGCACTTGAGAAGAATGTGTATTCAGTTGTGTTCAGATGAAAAGTTCTGTATATATCAGTGAAATCTATTTGGTCCAGTGTATCATTTAAGGCCCTTGTTGTTTTAGTGATGTTGTGCCTAGAAGATCTGTCATTTGCTGAACGTGCCATGTTGAAGTCTCCTACTATTAGTGTTTTATTATCTAAGTATGTCTTTACTTTGGTTATTAATTGATTGATATCCTTGGCCACTCCCACATTAGGGAATAAATATTCATGATAGTTAGGTCTTCTTGTTGGATAGACCCTTTAAGTATGATATACTGTCCCTCTTCATCTCTTACTATAGTCTTTAGGATAAACTTTTATTTATCTGATATGAGGATGGCTACCCCCACTTTCTTTTGAGGACCATTTGAATGGTAAATTGTTCTCCACCTCTTCATTTTCAGGCTGTAGGTGTCCTTAGGTCTAAAATGAGTCTCTTGTAGACAGCATATAGATGGGACTTGATTTTTTATCCAGTCCAATACCCTGATTTTTTTTTGATGGAATAATTTCACCCATTCACATTAAGAGTAACTGTTGAAAGATATGAATTTAGTGTCATAGTACTACCTATTCACTCATTATGTTTGTTGGTTGTTTCTTTGGGCTTCCTCTTTCTTTTACAGGGTCCCCCTTAATATATCTTGCAGAGCTGCTTTGGTGGTCACATATTCTTTCAATGCCCTATCCTGTAAGCTCTTTATCTCTCCTTCTATTCTAAATGAGAGGCTTGCTGCATAATGTATTCTTGGCTACATGTTCTCTTTTAGTGCCCTGTATATATCATGCCAGACCTTTCTGGTGTTCCAGGTCTCTGTGGAGAGGTCTGATGTTAATCTAATATCTCTCCCCATATAAGTTAAGAATCTCTTGTCTCTTGCTGCTTTAAGGATTTTCTCTTTATCTTTGAAATTTTCAAGTTTCACTATTAATGTCGAGGTGTTGAATGTTTTTTATTGGGTTTTTTGGGGTGGTGGGAATCTTCTCTATCTCTTAAATATGAATGCCTTTTTCCTTCCCCAGATTTGGGAAGTTCTCATTTATGATTTTTTTCAAGTAAACTTTGTCATCCTCTCTCTCAGGCTCTTCTGGAATCCCAATTAGACATATATTCTTCCTTCTCAAGCTCTCATTTATTTCCCTCAGCCTTTTCTTGTGGGCTCATAATTTTTTCTCTTTTTTCCTCAACTTCCTTCCTTACCATCAACTTGTCTTCAATGTCATTCACTCTTCCACCTCATTAACCCTAGCAGTTAGAATATCCAGTTTGAATTGCGTCTCATTTCATCTATTTTTAATTTTAGCCTGATTTGATCTCAATTCTGCAGTAAAAAGTCTCTAGAATCCTTTATGCTTTTTCCCAGAACTACCAGTTGCTTAATAATTGTACTTCTGAAATGGATTTCTGACATTGTATTGAAATCCAAATTCTGTAACTCTGTGGCAGAGTACTTTTTCAGCTTCTTTCTTTTGTGGTGAATTCTTCCTTCCAGTCATTTTGTCCAGTGCAGAGTGGCCATGAGTGGGCTGAGTCAAAAATATCAACCATGATCTAAGTCAAATACACCTTAGATGATTCTGAAGAGGTCAGAGACCAGAAAATACAAGAAAAAGGAGAACAGAAAAAATAAATCAAAAGGACCACTAAAATGAAAAACAAATTTTAAAACAAGTAGTAAAATAAAAAATCCAAAAAAGAAAAAAGAAAAAAGTAAAGAAAGAGGAAAAAGAAAGAAAATAACAGAGATGTGGTGGTGAGGAAGTGGTAGTGGAGAGAGAATGTAGTCTACCTGAGGGGTGTTAGAGGGTGATCATCTTGATTCTGAGTGTATTTTGTTCTGTATGTTAGAATATCACAATCTCAAACTTATATAAACCAGCAATACTTATATAAAGACCCCACATTAGTGAAAGGGAATATAAGGGAAGGGAGAAGAAATGTGTGGGAAATATCAGAAAGGGAGACAGAACATAAAGACTCCTAACTCTGGGAAATGAACTAGGGGTAGTGGAAGGGGAGGAGGGCGGGGGGTGGGGGTGAATGGGTGACAGGCACTGAGGGGAGCACTTGATGGGATGAGCACTGGCTGTTATTCTGTATGTTGGTAAATTGAACACCAATAAAAAATTAATTTATTAAAAAAAAGCCCCCACATTGAACACAAAAACATAAACAAGATAAAATAGGGGAGCAGAATGGGAATGAAGAGAGAATATAATCTTACAGAATAAACCAGCATGGTGTTCCATTTGGATCTGGGTATGTTGGTCCTGTTTTAGAAGGTATTAACTTCCACCATTGTAATATACTGTAGTCAAGGGGGAAAAGAGAAAATATATTGGAAATTTTTAGTCTGATATAAAAATGAATTGTAAGGGAAAAACTAAAAAAAAGGACCCTCTAGTTCTATATACTATTTTCCCTCAGTCCTGGAGCTTTCCGGTGCTGCTTGGTCGAGAACTTGCTCTTCCCCTGTCCTTCCAGCTGGTTTCCTGGGGGAGGGGCCTGCTGTGCTGATTTTCAGGTATCTGTGCCTGGATGGAGATACCTCACCCCCTACCTGGTGCCTGGCTCAATGGAAGCTGTTTATCCTGTGAGACCTTTGTTCTCTAGAGGCCCCGCCTCTCCCAGACACAGGTGAAACAAAGGAAAAACAACAATGGTAGCAGCCAGATTTCCATATCTGGAGTCCAGCTCCCATGGAGTAACTAACTATACCTAGTCCTCACTGGCCTAGATGTTCCTGGTGACAGGCAGGGTGCACTGATCTGCACAGCTTACAGGGTGCCCAAGGGCAAGAGAGTTCTTGCTTTCCTGTGCCCTCCCTGCTTCTGCTTGTCCAGAGGGAATGCAGGATCACTGGCTTTGTTGGCTTGGGTGCCCTGGGATCCAGGGCCCTGTGCTGTTGGACCTGCACTCCCGGGGACCGCCTCTCCCAGAGGCCCACCTAACATCCATCTGGAGCCAGCCGACCTAACCAACTTGCTTCTCCTCCAAAATGCCCCTCCAGCTGTGGTGCTCCAGTCCTTACATATATCCAACCTTGGTTTGTGGTGAGCTTTCCCCTGGGCGCCCCTCCTCTTATAGTGACTCTGGGAGTCTTGAGGCCTTACTGTCCCTCCTGTAATTCTGCTCAATTTCCCTTCTAAGCACTTTTCCATTAGAGAAAACTCCAGCCAGATTTCTAAAGTTCCTGCTTCTCCAGGGTTGGGGATGCCTCCAGGCATTTGCTGCTCTGCTTTAGCCTGGCTACTTGCAGTTCCCCTCCCCCACTTTATTCTTTTTTATTTTAATTTTTTCACCTTCCTATCTTGTTAGAAGAGAAAAATTTTCTCTCTGTAGCATTCCAGCTGCTCTCTCTTTATTTTTTATTTATTTATTTATTTATGATAGTCACAGAGAGAGAGAGAGAGGCAGAGACACAGGAAGAGGGAGAAGCAGGCTCCATGCACCGGGAGCCTGATATGGGATTCGATCCCGGGTCTCCAGGATCGCGCCCTGGGCCAAAGGCAGGCGCCAAACCGCTGCGCCACCCAGGGATCCCTGCTCTCTCTTTAAATATCAAATTGAGTTCAGGATGTTTTGAGAGTTATCTAGGTAAGTTTGTAGGGCCAGGTTATTTGAGGACCCCTACTCTTCTGCCACCTTGCCCTTCCCTCTACTTTGTGATTTATAGAATACCTCTAATCTATCACAATATATCTTCACGTGATGTTTTAACACTTCAAGTATAACATAAGAACTGTACAACAATATATATTTTAGTTATCCTGGCCTTTGTGCTATTATTGTTATCCATATGATTTTATATATTTTATAAAGCCCACACTATTACTATTGGTTAAACAATCTTCTTTTAAATAAATTTAAATATTAAGAAATAATCTTGTATATTTACCCAATGTTGTTACCATTTCTGGTCCCTTCATTCTGTGTGTATATCTGTATTCTAACTTTCTTCTGCCTGTTGGATTTCCTTGTTATGTAATAATGAATTATTTTGGCTTTATATGTCTGAAAATGTCTTTATTTTATCTTCATTTTTGAAATGTATTTTTTCTGGCTATAGGAATCTAGGTTGACAGGTTTTACTTTCAGTGCTTTAACAATGTCCCCTGTCTTATTGCTTGCCTTATTTTTTACTTTTAATAAGAAATTTACTGTCATCCTGATTTTTGTTCCTGGATATAGGACAACTATTTTTTCATGGATATTTTAAAGATTTTCTCTATATAAGGGGTTTTGAGCAATTTGATTATGATGTACCTTGGTGTTTTTTTTTTTCCATGTGGCTTGTGCTTGGAATTTGTTAAATATCTTTCATATTTGGATTTGTAATTTTTATCAAATTTGAAATGTTTTTGGCTATTATTTCTTCACTTTTTTTCTGCCCTTCCCTCTCTACAAATACTGGTTGCACACATATTAGACGACTTAAAGTTTTGTTACACAGCATTTTTTTCATTCATTTACTTATTTTTCTCTGTGTTTGTTCTTGTATAGTTTTCATTGTTGTGTCTTCAAATTCACAAATGTGTTGTTCTGAAATTACTAACATGCCCTTAATTTATATAGTATATTGTATTATTTTCATCTCAGACTTATCATTTATATTTTTAGAAGTTTTTTGGGGTCATGTCTCTATTTAAATGTTTTTGAACACCTGGAATAAAATCATAATAACAACTCTAATGTTCTTTTCTGCTAACTCTAATGTATCTGTCACAGACCATTTTCCTGCTTCTTTGCATGTCTGATTCTTTTTCACTTTTGTCTGATTTGTGAGGTTTCTTGTTACATGATGGACTTTTTGTATTCCTACAAATATATTTTTTTAAAAGTAGGCTTCATGCCTAATGTGGAACTTGAACTCATAAACATGAGATCAAGAATCACATGCTCTACTGACTGAGCCAACTAGGTGCCCTTACAAATATTCTTTTTTTTTTTAAGACTTTAGTTATTCATTTGACAGAGAGAGAGAGCAGAAGCAAAAGCAGGAGGGGGAGAAGCAGACTCCCCACTGAGCAAAGAGCCTCATGCAGGGCTCGATCCCAGGACCCTGGATCCTGACCTGAGCCAAAGGCAGGCATCTAACCAACTGAGCCACTTACATGCCTCACCCCTACAAATATTCTTGAGTTCAGTTTGCCATTAGGTTACATAGAAAAAGTTTGATCCTTTAGGGTTCTGCTTTTAAGATTTGCTAGATAGGATCTAGTGTTCAATAAAGGGCTAGTTATCACCTATAAGTGATGCACGTCTGTTCCTAGCATTCTACCCAATACCTTATAAATTTTCCACCAGTACCCAATACCTTATAAATTTTCCACCAGTACAGTACAGATATGATTTTTGGCCCATGTGAGTGCAGGCACTGTTCCCTCTGATCCTTTTAAGAGACTTTTTCTACAGCCTCTGGTAGTTTCTTCACACATGTGCCTTGATTATATTCTGCAGACCACTCAAGGGCTTTTTGCAGCTCTCTCATCTCTGGTACTCTGTTGCTTTACTCTACATGCCTTATTCTGGAATCTCAGTTTTGTCTCCTCCATTCAAGCCATCTTCTGGGCTCTGCGTTAGTTCTACCACTCTGTGTTGTAATCAGGAAACCCAAGGCAATTTTAGGGGTTGCTCTTTCATTTCCCGTCTCTGAGGGATCACTATCCTTTGCTGTCTCTGTCAAGTGACATAAAACCATTGTTTCATTTATCTATTTTTTTAAGTAGTTGTTTCAAACATAAAACCCTTTTGCTGTATTTTATTTGGACACTTAAGTTAACAATTTTTATTTCCAGAGATAGTTCTCCCTGTCCCGTTGTTTGGCCTCCTTTGTCATTGTGATCAGTCACCCCAGCTTCCCCTTTTCTGCTTGGCCTCCTTCCTCAGCCCTTTCCTTGACCCCAGATCTTGGTAGAACATTCCTACAGTGATAGGAATTTCAATGTAACTGTAAAATCCATGTTCTAGTTTACAATCTTGAGTAAGTCCCATATGTAGTCCTGTTAATTATTATGAAAGGTATCTATCTATTTCTTTTTAATAAAAACTTTTCCAGATTGTAAGATACAGAAAGAGCTTGTTCAGAAGATCACATGTGAAGAAGTTTGTGTTAGAATATTGGTAGATATGGTGAGGTTTGAGGTACATGCTCAGCAGCAGATCCAGTCCTCATGGGAAGTCAGATATTCATTCAGGATCCATCCCACAGAAAATTTCCATAATGTTATCATGGGAGAAGTAGTGTTATGTCAAGTTCCTGAATGTGTCTGGCCTTAGGCTCACTGTCAAGTATGGTGTATCCAGAGTTGTTGCATGGTCCCATAGCACAATGTGCAGGAATCCTCCAGATAAATGCTTCTCACAGAGGGACCAAGGGCCTAACTGAACTTTGGGATCCCATGGAGTGTTCCGAATGATGCCAATGGTTCACAATAACATCTATCCTTTTGTGAGTACTCATTTTACCAACATGATTTCTAATACTCTCATCCATGAAGGATATATATCTTTTCCCCTGTTTTCCAAATGAAGAAATAGAGACTCAAGGAAGCAAAGTGACTTGCATTGTCTCAACCAGTGGATTACAGAGACCTGATTCAATCCTGATATGTCCAATTTCATTCCTGAATACTTTTCACTGTATCATCTAACTTATTATTTTCATACCCTTGATTATTTTGGAGCCAGCAGATAATGTAATGCTTTCTTGTTTTAGTCATGAAGTAGCAGAATGGGTCCTTGCAATATACTGCACTGTCCTCCCCCTCCCCTATTTTGAAACCCTAATCCCTATCTGGTTATATTAGGATATAGCACATTTAAAGGGTAATTAAAGTTAAATGAGGTAAAAGGTAATTAAAGTTAAATGAGATCATAGGGTAGGACCCTAATCCAATGTGACTGGTGTCCTTATAAGAAGAGGGAGAAATACCAGTGGGGAAGACACAGGGGAAAGGCCATATGAGTACACAGTGAAAAGATGACCAAGGAGAGACAAGCCAAAGAGGCCTCAGGAGAAACAGCTCCGCTGACACCTCAATGTTGGACTCCTAGCCTCCAGAACTGTGAGAAAATAAATGTTGTTTAAGCCACTTGGTCTACAGTACTTTGTTACAGCAGCCCAACTGGAATACTGCAGTCCTTAACACCACAAAAAAGAGTCAGAATCAAAGATTTCTGCAGTCCTTCCCCAAATCCAACATTTTGTGGATTGAGGATATTTGACTCTCTCATCAGTTCAGATCTCTTGACTACACAGAACTAGCACCAACATCTTATTTAATAATTCAACCATCCCTCCAAATTCCAGGGAAAAATGCCCATCACATCTTTTGGGAACTTTTGTGTTTGGAAACCAATTTTCTTTCTTTGATGAGGGTCCCTACTGAACAGTGATGGCCCAGGTTTCTTGGGATAGGTGAGTACAGAATAGGGCTTCTAAAAGTGGCATTTTCTGTTGCAAGAACCAGTATGGACACTATTCCTAAGAGCATCCTTGAGCCCAAGTTGAAAGCCCCAGATGAAAACTAGAGGAAACCCTGAAGGACTGAGAGGGTTCCATGGTGTTTTGTAACAACCAGATTAGTGTGTGAGGCACACATGGTCACACATAATATCCCAGAGAGATGAGAATGCTGTGCCTCTGAAAACTCACATTTTGGATCCAGGTTTTTATTTGTTTGTTTTTAATATTCTAAATACTTGTGATATTTCCCAAATTCCATAACTTCATCCACACATTTCTTGCTCCTATATATTCCCTCCAAATATCAGACTTTGTCAGCCCAGATACCTTCAAACCTAGCTCATTAGCACCCACCTTCTGTATTTTTCTCTTCCTATTTTAGGAAGAAGCATGGTGATTTTGGCCATTCAGTGCCAGCCTGAAAAAAGCACAGAGGAGCAGTGGTGTGTGACTTGAGGGCAGAGGCCAAAACACCTCCCCCCCTTCCCAACTGCAGTAGAAATTCCTTCCTTAGGTAAGGTAAGTAAACTCCACACATTCCAAGGGGAAAATGCAATTCCAGCCTGGAGCAGTGGTAGTTAAAGTAGAAACAATCCAGCTTAAATTATTATATCAGCATAGTTCTGAAGGAATGCGAGGGAAAAGGGATCAATATTGATATCTTTATTTAAAGGGAGTGGAGCGCTGAGGGCTGCATTTATGTGGACATAGTAAGGATATTAAGAAGACCTGGATCCAGGTAAATCAGCTGTGTACCCAGCCCTGTCCACAGCAGTCTCTGAAGCCCTATGTGGAGAGTGGCCAGAGAAAGGAAGCCCCTAGAATGCCCTTCAGCCTCCACTGTGCCTATTTTTTCCTTTATGTTATGACAGGATAAGGGAGACAAATGAGGAATGTATTCATGCTGTGTGATTAAATCCCCAAGCCAAATGTTTCCAAGTCTCCCCATTTTCCTCTACACAGATCCATGCTGCTAGAGGAGTCCTCAGGGCCACTGCCACAACACTGGATGTCAGGATTGTGCACTCCGCAGACCATACTACAGGCTTCTCCCACAGCTCCTGGTGAAACCTGGTCTCTTAAGGTACCCTAGCCTGTGATCTTCAACAATTCACAACTCAGCCATTATTAGCACCACTAATGAATCTGATAGGTGCAAAAATCCTTTGCAGGTGGTGTTCAAATATTTATATGTGCAGCGGGGTAGTATTTTGATAGAGAAACAACAAATTCTTTTCCCACAGTACTTCCAAGTGTCCTTTAGCCTTACCCCCATTGAGGCATCAGCCAGGGTACATTGTATGTACCATACAGGGTGGCAACACAGAGGGAGGGTGGGGGAAGAGAGGGAGAGAGAGAGAGAGAGAGAGAGAAAGAGATAGAGAGAGAAAGAGAGAGGGAGAGAGAGTTTGCATTATACAATCTACTTTTAACATCTCAAAACTGGATTTTTTTGAAAATCATGTCTGAAACTATAGTATGAGATGAAAGCATTTTGAGTATCTAAATTCAGGCCCTGACAAACAATAATGTGCCCATTTTGATTTAGTTTTTCTCATCCTGAATAGGAGATCAAGTTTTCATGGACTGGAGAGAATAGAAGAAACTAGAGAGGAAAAGGGGGAAATGTAGAGTCATGAGACCCTGAGCAAGATCCCAGGGCACTGCCCAAGAAGTCAGAGCCCTGGCAGAGAAAACGAGTAGAGATGACCAGAGGGTAGGGAAGAATCCAGACGACTAAGGGAATCTAGGAATATAGAGGACCCCACTTGCTTGGAAGAATTCTGAGTACCTTACTCCCACCCATCATAGACATGGTCCTGGCTCTGTGGTTACATAGGCTATTGAATACATATGGCATCACAGAATTCCCTTTTACTCTAGATTTGCCTGAGAAGTAGATGTCAAGAGTAGCACAGAAGAGCACTGAACTTACACTGACTTCCTAAAGCTCCAGAATGGCAAAGGCTTCAAGGGGCTACTTCTAGGTCCCTAAGAGTAGCCTAAAGTATCTGGGAGAAGGTTGGATGAAGGAGCCCTGCATTCAGAAGTGAAAGGTAACCAGCAGCCTGCACACATCAGAAACTAGCTATGAAGATGCACCTCTCAGGGGATGGCAGATTGAAGATGACATATCAGAGAACAGATACCCATCCCCACCCACTTCTAAGGCCATGGCACTAAGGGACCATATAAAACACAGCCATAATCTGTAGTAAGAAGCACACACACACGAACAGAGAGAGAGAGAGGAGTCTGTGTGTAGCCAGTCAGGCTAAAATTTCATTTCTGCCACCAGTGGAAGGGGGCTTAAAAACTAATCATGTCATATGAACATAAATCAGCATTTCTTGAAAACTTCTAGATTCATATCCTGCTACTCCATCTTATTTATCTTTTAGAGCAAATTTTAAGCACGTAATAAAACAGAGATATAGGTGGAAGAAAGCTTTATTGCCAAGGATTTAAAGTGCAAATAGATGTAATCCTACCTGAAGTTGAAAAGTTGTAAATGTCATTATTGAGTGAATATTTTACTGCTATGGAAACTACCAAAAAACAAAGACATACAAAATTGCCATGTTTTTTTTTTATTCCTAGACAAAAACATACACAAAAATAATAAATCCATTAGACTTTCAAATAACAATAATAACGTTGGGAACAATTTTTCTTCTGTATCTATAAAACTCCAAATAAGGAATGATCTTATGTAAAGGAATAGGTGATAGCAATTCACCTCCTTTGGTGTGCAGCTTGGCATGAGTGTGGTAGTTCAGAAAGAAATATCTATGAAAGCAAAGCTTTGGTTAAGAAGAACGCTGTTAGATCAAAACCATCCATCCTATGTGGGAAAAGATTCCTATTGGGAAGCCCACAAATCACCAGCAAAAAATGAAATAGCAACAATAGCTATGAACTGAATGATGATTGTGTGCCAGGAGTACTTTACGTGTCTTAGTCACATAGTTCTAGCAATGCCCTCCCCTGTGAGAGGCCTGAACCAGGCCCCCATTTATTATTACCTCAGGTGTCCCCACTCTAGCAAAGGGTCATGATGATGTTTGAGGTCCTCAGGTATCACACTGTCACCTGAAAACTGCCCCTGCACTTTTATGTTCTCTGCAGACTTGCATGCCATGGGTCCAGGTCACAGCCTGTATTCTAGCATCTGAGATTAGCGAACAGGAATATTTGAACCCTCCTGGCTCCTGCCATTAAAAGCAAGTCTCTGCCTCTCTAAGAGTAATATTCTAACACAGTCTCTATAAGGCAGCTTAGGCTGTCATAACAAAATACTGTACACTGGGTAGCTTAAACAATAAACATTTATTTCTCACAGATATGGAGGCTAGAACTCCAAAATTAGAGTGCTAACATGCCAGGTTCTGGTTAGGACCTGCTTCTTGGCTTGCAGATGGCCTCTTTCTCACTGTGTCCTCACAGGCCAGAAAAAAAAAGCAAGCTCTGTGGTATCTCTTCTTAGGTGTCTCTAATCCATTATGGAGGCTCCACTCTCATGACTTCATCTAAACCTAATCACCCTCCAAAGGCTTCACTTCCTAACACCATCACATTGGGGGTTACAGCTTCAACATATGAATTTTAGTGGGATGCAAACGTTTTGTCTTTAACAATCTCTAAATATAGGCAAGGGTTTCAGTTGCCCAGTAGTCACAAAACAGGCAGGAAAGATCTCAATCCTTATTCATCACAGCAAGGGCTACTCCCTGCCTTATTTAAACTTCATAGGCCAGGATCTCATCTGGCGTGAGATGCTGCTTCCTAGGAGCACTGAATTGTCAGACATGCAGGGAGTGTTGGGGTTGTCAGAATATCAGGGGTGTTGAGAGTGTTAGAAATGTTGAAAATTTGGTGATTATTGGGAGAGTTGGGAATATCGGGAGTCTTGGTAATTTTGGAAATTTGGGGGAATATTGGGAGTGTTGGGAAAGTTGGGAGTATCAGGAATATAGTCTCTAATCCTTGTGGTGTTTAGATTTCCTGCTAGTGATAGTACATCTGCCATCAAGAAATATCTCCATAGCTAAGGAGACCTTAGTTGCAAACTTATCCTTTCTTGCTGGCTCCCACAACTGGGATGTGAGATGCCAGTAGGCATTTCCCATTCTGTGACACATGATGTGCACTCTCACTTTGATGCCTTTGTATGTGCTGTGCCTTCCTCCCAGCACACTGTCCCTGCTTTATCTTTCAGGAAAATTCTCACTCACTTCAAAGTCCTGGTTCTTATGTCACCTCCTTGTGAAGGCTTCTACAACCCTCTAGGCAGTAAGAACATTCATAACTTAGCAACTTATTTTTATTATTTACTGCTAATATTGTACTATAATTAGACATTCTTTTTACTATAGTCTGAGCTCCTAAAAATTTAGGCATTTGTCTTAGACTTTAGTCAATGGAAGATGCTACTGGTGCCCTGCGTATGCCAAAGGCTATGTACTGCATATGCCTGAGGTTCTCTGCCCGAGCACTTGTGTTCTCATATTGGGAGTGGAGTTGGACTCATTCACTCATGGGACAAGCCAGGAATGGCAGGGTGTAGATACCCTGAAGCAGCCTTCAACCAGAGAAGTGTGTAGGGAGTTGTGAGAGAGAACCCAGCAACGAGCCTTGGTTGTTGGGATGACTCTACACATGCTCATAGCCTTATCTCATAGTTGACTTCTGAGGACCCCAACTCAGACAGGTCTCAGAATTTAGTTCAATACCTGACTTCAATTAGGTTCTTAATAAATTTGTGCTGAATAGAATTAGCCCTGAAGTTGATCAGAAATCCATTCATTTATTTATGGATGCAATGAACATTTGGGAAATGTATCAGGTTTTAGAAACTGTGCTACATGCAACATGATGAACCTAAATGATCATTTTAAGGAATCCAAAATCTAATGCAGGAAATTTTACATGCAAATACAAAATCTTACTATCAGTTTTAGTTACCCCAAATTTAGCATCTTAACACAACAAACAGTTACTAACTTGCATAGTTTCTCTGGATCAGGATCCCAGTGAAGCTTGACTGGGTACCTGTCACTCAGGGACTCCCATGGGGTTGCAATCAGGCTGCCAGCTGGGGCTACATGATCCAAAGACTTGACTGGGCTGGGGAATCCACTTCAAAGGCAGACACTCACATGGCTGGAAAGCTGGTACTGGCTGTTAAAAGGAGGCTTAGTTCCTCCATGGGACTCTATGGGTTGCACATAGGATTCTATGTAGTCAAAAAAGAAGTGAGCCCTCTTGGCTTCCACTTTGCTAATCACCCTATTAATATCTTGAGTTCAGCAACCACGATTGGCAGCATTTTATATCTTTCCTAGGCTTATTAGTAACTAAGAGATTAAAAATTCCTTATACGCATAGAAGAGAGGGTTAGAGGCACAGAACCCTCGAGCACTTCACTTCCTGGGGAAGTTGGTATTTCTTGGAGGACCAAGGAGGAGGCCTTCTGATGCTTTGTCCTTGCTGTACCAGCTCTGAGCCCAGAACATGGCTGATCATCTGATGGTAAATGGCACAAAGTGGCTGAAAATATGGGTGCTGGCTTGACTTTGGGGAAGTTATGTGGCCTCTCTTTGCCTCATTTTCCTTATGTGCAAACTGAGGGTGATAATAGTAGCTATCCCATGAAGTTGACTAGGGATGCAGTGGGTTAACACCCATGGAGCACTGAATGCCTGACATGCAGAGAACACTAGACACAGGGGATCTTTACTACTTCTCTGCTGCCCCTTTTGCTTGCAGGCAGAATTCTGCCACTGCTGTGATAGGTCATTCAGACAGACATCCCTTAAATAAATTAAGAATCAAGAATAGATCAATTAAGAATCAATTTACCAAATTGATATAATATAAACAAAGTAATTGATGTTATGGGCTTCATAATAATTATGTGTTCGGGCAGACATACAACTCACTTCTACCTGAAAGCACAATTTTGAAATTTTTTTTTAATTTTATTTATTTATGATAGGCACACAGTGAGAGAGAGAGAGAGGCAGAGACATAGGCAGAGGGAGAAGCAGGCTCCATGCACCGGGAGCCCGACGTGGGATTCGATCCCGGGTCTCCAGGATCGCGCCCTGGGCCAGAGGCAGGCGCCAAACCGCTGCGCCACCCAGGGATCCCTGAAAGCACAATTTTGAAGCCAATAATACCAATTGCTTTGTTTATAAAATCAGACACATATGCCCCCTCCACACACACATACACAGCTGCAGCAGCGTGGCAGGCTGTCATGTGCAATAGAAGTGGTCAAGTGAGGTAGAACTGAATGTTCCTTGGGATCAGAAACTGGGTCCCTGGATGAGGTCTTTAATGTTTGTTTAAACAGTAGTGAAGGGACACAGAAACATGCCAATAGTGTTTTGGACACAGGAACAGCATGGGCAGAGGTGTAGAGGGAAGACATTTAGCCAGGGCTGTCTGAGTACCCCCTCTCAGGAAGAGAAGCTGTGATAACCACCCCTAAAGAGGCTCCTCCAGTACTAATCGGGGTTTTGGTACTCATGAGTATCTTCCTTGAGGCTGTGGAGATACCAAATAGAAAGCATTCTTGAATTACATATCCAGCCTGCTTCAAACCAGGACCAGGGGCAAACGAAAAGCAAGGCTTCAGCTGAACTGAGATGAGCAGATGGCATTGCTGAAGAAGTAAGGTTTCTAAAAGGCTGTGAGTGGAGTGGTCAGGCACAAAAAGGAGAGCAGGAAGCTAGCTCTCCAAGAGTAGAAGCTAGAGAGCCATCTTGGTTCACTCTGAGGAGCAGATTTGTTGTCTGGGCTTCCTGGTATGCAGGGTGGCAGGCAATGAAGAACCAGTAGGACAGGTTAGAGTTGTGGGTATGGCCTGAGAGAGAGATTGGAACAGGTAAGGGGGTGGGCTTGAGACCATAGTACCATAGGAGTTTTAGGAATTGGGGTGATGTTGGTGGGCTCAGAGGGGAATTTGGTGCTGGTCTTCCAATCCTCCTGTGACCAGGAGCCTGATGGAAGGGGAGAATTTGGAGCAGCATCCTGAGGAACAGTGCACAGGACACTCTCTCTGAGTCAAACATTCTTCCTTTCAGCATGAGGTTCCTGCTCCAGCTGTTCCCAGTGGCTAACGCTCATTCCAGTGCTTGGTAACCACTGCCAGGCTCTGTCTTTCCTATTTTGCACTCGCTCCTTCTTCTGGGCAGATGCTGGCTCAGTCCCCCATGTGGCACTTGGCTTGAGGACATTCAGGTAGCTGTCCCCATGGACCCTCTAAGTGGATCTTGGCTTCCACCCTCGGCCCATTTCCTCTGAGCTTTGTGCTATCAGGAGGCCATAGCTCTGCAAACCCATGTTTTTTTGGCTGAAGCTGATGAAACACTAGAGTCAGCTTTAATTTTTGATGGTGTGGTGGTTTGTAGACATGCTCCAATGGTTCCCACCACTCCCATTCTTCTCAATGCAAATCACTCTGTGGGCAAACAGAAGACCAGAGAGGCAGATCTGTGCCCTGTCCCCAGCTTTCAGTTCAGGAAGCTCAAGTGGATTTTCTCACTGTGAATGGTAAACCCCAACCATTGTGGATATAAACTACTTTCTGTCAAGTCAAAGATGAATCTTCTTCTTAACCCAGTGTTCTCTGAAAAAGAGAGATTTGTTGATTTTATCTCTGGGTATGTTAATAAGGAGATACTCCCCAGTCCCAGCTCTGCCATACTCTTACCTGTGTACTGGTGAGACTAGGCTAGACTAGGCTGTGGGGTAGGGTAAGGAGCCTGGAGGCTCCCCAGTACTTAAACTCCTAAAAATGGGCAGGGGCTAATAGGATGGAGCTCACCCACTGTCTCTCATCCACTTGTTTTTCTTATCATTTCCGCTATCTTAAGATGCCTATTTTCTTCTACTTTTATCTTTTATTAAAATTCTCTTTTGGATATTTTCCTAAGATAGGGTATATGGTTTATAACCCTGTGGCAGACCTTCCAAAGACTAAAGCTAACAGAGAGTAGATGTGTTGATAAAAGCAAGATGGAATCCTGATGACATTGGTGCTCTGGCTCTGGGACCTCTTAGCTTTATTAGCCAATAGTTCCCTTCTTGACTCAAGTTAGTTTCATTTCAGTTTCTTCAACAAAACAATCCAGACTAGGGATTCCTGGGTTGCTCAGTGGTTAAGCGCATCTGCCTTCAGCCTCAGGGCATGATTCTGGAGTCCCAGGATCGAATCCCACGTTGGGCTCCCTGCATGGAGCCTGCTTCTCCCTCTGCCTGGGTCTCTGCCTCTCTCTTTCTGTGTATCTCATGAATAAATAAAATCTTTTAAAAAATCCAAACTATTACTACACATACACACACACATGAAATATCCTCTAATTAATTACATAGACATTTGTCAGACTTCTAGTATGATTACAGAATAGTAGAAGATGCAGGAGGAGATGCAAATTAATATAAGATTCATCCATTCCTCTCAAAGACGTTATATTCTTGTTGGTGAGGCAAGACATATTTCAGATTACAGAATATGAGATTCAAGTAACAAATCAATCCAGAAGAGGTGAGTAGTGCCAGAATATGAGTCTTTAAGTGATGGTCTTTTTCTTTGGGTTTTAGGATAATAACAATGGTGAGATTTGAAAGTCATTTTTCACTTAAAGCATTTACCCAGAGGTAGGAGAGATTCAAACACTCATTTTTCTGCAAAAAAAAAAAGAAAAGAAAAGAGGTCCAGGGTAGAAAAGACCCACGCAAGATCTACTGTAAATTGTTAGCAGATCTAGGACCCAACCCTGACCTTCTTATTCTATTAAAGTATGGTGCCACTCTACTTTGCTTTACGCTTAGATTTTATCTGTTCAGATATAACAGCAATGTAGATATCTAGGCATATCAATGATAAAAACATTACTGAACATTTATATTCACAATTCTCATCTTCATCATCAAATAATTACTAAGTACTAAATTATGCAAATTGAGTCCAATCTCTACATTACATATTTGTAAGGATGTTAGATCAATTATGATCATTGTATTAATTTGTTAAGGTTGCTGTAACAAAGTACCACAGACCAGGTGACTTAAACAACAGAAATTTATATGCTCACAATTCTGGATGCTGGAAGTCTGAGATTGAGGTTTTAGCTTGTTGGTTTCTTCTGGAGCCACTCTCCTTGTCTTGAAGACAGCATCTCTGTGTGTCTCACATGGTCTCTCCTCTGTATGCATCTGGGTTCTGATCTCTTCCATAATAACCTCCATCACAAATTGGTTAGGGCTTATCCTAATGACCTCACTTTAACTCAAGCACCTCATTGAAAGATTCTATCTCCAAATCAGTCACTTTCTGAGGTACTGGGACTTAGGACTTCAACATATGAATTTCAGGAGGGGGGCATACAATTTAGCCTATAACAGTTATTTTAAAATTTCAAGATAATATAAAAAGAAATAAAAGAATATTAAACATCATAAGAACAAAAATTCCAAATTTAAGGTAAAAAGTAAAGAGGACTTAATCTTGGGCTTTTGTATTGCAGTGCTTCATATGCTGAGGATTTCACCTCTGCACATGCAAATTGCCCCCTTCCATCTGATCAAAACCTTTTAGACTTCAGCCTGGCATTCCTTCCCTCTGTCAGCCTCCAGTCAACAAGAACTCTGCATCACCCATTCACAGATGCTCAGGAGCATCACATGGCTGAAACCATGATAGGCCACAGAATATGTGAGACCCCTTATCTCTACTCATGTGGTTTTGTTGTTTTCAGAGAATAATAATGTATACATTAATTTTAACATAATTTATCATGTTATGTTAATATGAAATGAATACTTTTATTTAATATATAGTAATTATACATTATACATAATATGCATTTATATGTAATATATATTTTCTTATATGTAAATTTATGTGCCAATATATAATAAGATACCTTTATATTATCTTTATTATATTATATAGAGTTATGTTTTATACATATATTTTTAAGATTTTATTTATTTATTTGACAGAGAGAGAGACAGAACAGTGGGAGGAGCAATAGGCAGAGGTAGAAGGAGAAGCAGGCTCCCTGCTGAGCAGAGAGCCCATGGACCTTGATCACACACCCTGGGATCATGACCTGAACTGAAGGCGGATGCTTAACCCGCTGAGCCACCCAAGCATCCCCTAGTTACATTTTATATCATATTGTATTATATATAAAAAAATATAATGATTAAATATCATATTTAATATGTATAACACACCAATATATTATATTAATAATTAACATATTATTAATATGCCATATTTACTATATTGACATTAGCATATACTATATTAATTTAAAATATGTAATATTTATATATAAGTTATATATTATACTATATAATTACTATATACCAATCATATAGCTGGGTCTTTAAACACTATCTCTGTATCCTTGAATGTTACTACATTAACTATGAACATACATTTGACCCTGGGTAGGCACTTAGCTTTTCTGAGCCTCAACTTCCCTATTTTTAAAATGACAATACCTTCCTGCCTGTTAGAAAGAACAGCAATGGCAATGGTGGATGTGACATAAGGATGAAATCTATTAAAATTTCAAATCACATAATAAGGATGAATCCCTACCCAGAGATTGCTGATGTGGAGCACTGTGGCAATGCCAGGGCTATGTCCCTGCAGAAGAATCATGGCTCCATTTGTTACAAAGAGACCATGATAAGTGCCACTTGCAGATAACATAGAAACTGTGAAGAGGAATTATAGTTTGATTAAATTGGGCATACAACTGCATCTTGTTCTGTGACTCCTAAAACAAGTATCAATTTTCTTATGTTTTGTTTGGCTGTTCATGGGGAAGGCTGCTCTCAACACTTACATCACAATGAGGTGAGTGACACCAGGTGGTTTTGTTTGGGAAATTAGAAGCTTGAGGTTTATAATAAAAAAAAAAATAGGGTAGGAGGAAATGTGTTAGCAGAAAATCTTGGAGAGAATTAGTAAGTTCCTTGGCTGCTCCTAAGGCAAGTGCTTAAAGCCTCTACATCTTCCTCTTCTCAAAGCAAGTTCAGCAGAAGATACAACATGTTCATTTGCCACCAGTGAGATCAATTATTTGAATTTCTAACACAGAATAGAAATGAGGAATATGGGAAAAAAAGGAAATGAGGAAGATAGAGTTTAAGCTCAAAAGGCTGTTAAAAGGGAAAATCTGGGGATCCCTGGGTGGCGCAGTGGTTTAGCGCCTGCCTTTGGCCCAGGGCGTGATCCTGGAGACCCCGGATCGAATCCCACATCGGGCTCCCGGTGCATGGAGCCTGCTTCTCCCTCTGCCTATGTCTCTGCCTCTCTCTCTCTCTCTGTGTGACTATCATAAATAAATAAAAATTAAAAAAAAATAAAATAAAATGGAAAATCTCTGAAGAAAAATTGTTCCCACTATTACATTACTAAACATATTTCTAATATAAACAAAAGACACTGGCTTTGGGTTGAGTTCTATAAGCAGACACTGATGAGGCCCATATCAGGTGCTGCTTCTAGTCCTGAGATTGTGGTTCTCATATTGCAAAAAGACATTTGAGGTCATATAGGTTACACACCTTCCAGTATGCTTCTGCTTCCCCAGCAGCCATGTTAAGGGTGAGCTTGAAGAAGGGTCCAGACAATACCTTGGGTCTAAATGAGGGAGAAACTGGAACTTTTCATTGGTGTTATAATTATTTGGTTTGTTAACTGTTTTGTGTTGAACTTAATAAATAATAACTTATTTAATTTAAATAAATACTATTATATGCATATTTGATTTTAATATACAAATGTTTACATATTTGTAAGCATTTAAAATACCTTATACTTGGTCATAATGTGTGTGTTTTTTTTTTAAGATTTATTTATTCATGAGAGACCACACAGAAAGAGGCAGAGACATTGGCAGAGGGAGAAGCAGGCTTCCTGCAGGGAACCTGATGTGGGACTTGATCCCAGGACTCTGGGATCATGACCTGAGCCAAAGACAGACGCTCAACCACGGAGCCACCCAGGTGCCCTACTCATTTTTGATACATCCATTTAGATCAAATAAAGAATGATCATGTCACAAAAGGGGGGCTTTTTTGTCCTAAATGGGAATTGTCAAGAGGCCTCAAGAAAGATAAGGTGACAGATGGCATATTTCCATAACTACACATCACTGCTTAAAATCTATCTCTCAGTAGAAAACTTCAAAAGTAGATTTCTTGAGACATATTTTTTCAGTATGAATGTGTTTCTTCTGCTGTAGAGAAATAACATCAAATGCAGTATATCAACACTGCAATAAAGAAACAAACTATTAGATAAGAAAATCCAGAATGGTGGATAGATGGGAGGGGTTAGGATTCTCAAATGAAAACAGAGAGGCAGCCCCCCCCCTTTTGAGAAGTATCTGTACTTGCTTTATCTCATCCTCACGGTGGTATTTAAAGGAATAGAAGAGTAATTTCATGCTAATAGGACTGGACAAAAAAGCTCTGTCTAGCATGGCACTGTCCTCAGGTTGGGCTGGGAGGAAAGTATTCTCTCTTGCAGTGAGTTCATTTATATTTTAAATATCTGCTAGACTATGGCAAAATGACTCCCTCTTAATCATCACTATTGAGAATGAATAAATACATGCATTTATCTTGCACGTGGTAATTGGCTGCAAAGTATTCAGCAATCCTTTCATTAGGGTGATGAGATCCAAAAATAGATGGCAAGTATGTTTATTGGAAACTAATAGACTCATCTGAAGTGTAAAAAAGTCCTATAAATGTAGTGGTTTGCAGAGATGTGTGTGTGTATAAGGTTGACATGTGTGCACAAGCATGCATATGTGTTTTACAGGGAGCAATAGGAAGGAAGAAAGCTAATCATTCATTCTCCTGCCACTTTAAGTTTTTCTTTGGAATGAAGATGCATACCCAGTGTAATTCACTTCTTTTGGTATAATCGATGAGTGGTTTTTCCACTCTTCCTTCTAATGTTTGAGTTTGAGATCCCACTGAGTAGTCTCTGTTTCTGTGAGCACCATGATGGGTTACAGACATCAGTGGGTACCCCTGTGTGCCATTTAAAAGGTGATGCACTACTGTATTCCTCCTTTCTGCATCTCAGATTGGCTTTGATTAATTACAATTGTATATTCAGGGCTCTCACTTGGATCTTACTAGGAGTGGTGCAACAGGCAGCATTTTGGTTTTCATGACCCCCAACATTCGCCATCGGATGCTACACTTGTGAATATGTCACCACAGCAACAACAAAAACAACAACAAAAATAAATACAGATTTCAGTCCCTGGAAGTGGGGTGCTTCTGCAAGAAATACCTAAAAATGTGAATGCCGCTTTGAAATCAGGCAGTGGCCAGAAGCTGGAGGGATCTCGAGAAGCCTAATATTAGTAAAAACCTTGACTGCCTTGGACAAACTATTAACAGAGATATGGATGTTAAGGATTCTGGTAGCAAGGACTTAGAGGAGGTGAAAACCTTTGTACAAAACCCCCACGTTCCCTCAGAGGATGCCTAAGCATCACATATTGATAAAAATATGCATGTTATGCTGCTGGTGGAAATACACAGAGCAGGCTCGGAATGCTGCACATAAAGGCCCAGAAGAGAGTGAGGAAATGTGCTTGGAAACTAGAGGAAGAGGAGCCCTGTCACGTATTGGCAAAGAGCTTAGTGAAATTGTGTTTGGCAGTTATGCAGAAAACAGAACTTGTAAAAGACAAGCTTGGTCATTTAACTGAGAAGATCCTCAAGCTTGGTATTAAAGGTACAGCCTTATTTTCATCTTGCTGTTTATAGTAAAAGGTGAGGAGGGTGAGAGAAATTGAGGGAAGACCTGCCAAGCAAGAAATGAGAAGGATTGGAGGGCTTGGAAAATCAGCAGTCTCTCCAGATAGCAAAGCCACTTCAAAGAAGAAATTCACTGTCAGGAATGCAACCTCTAGAGACATGCAGAGTATGGCGCTTTTTTTAAAATTTATTTTTATTGGTGTTCAATTTGCCAACATATAGAATATCACCCAAGTGCTCATCCCGTCAAGTGCTATTTTAACCTTTGGCTTCAGAAGGACCAGAAGGCTTGGCTTTATGAAAAGGTGATTCCTTAATACAAAAGAGTTTGGGAAGAGATTGAGAATGTGGGAAGTCAGTAATTTCAACAAATTCAGGAGAAGAAAGTACAAAAAATTAATATTATTATGTCCATGACAGTGAAACGAGTGAAGTCCACAGTACAACTTTTAAAGTAGAACTGAAGGTCCATTCAAGACCAAGACCTGTCTCTTTCTCTCAGTTGTCCTGATTTTGGTTTCTTCCTTATGCTCATAATATCATAACTGAAAGACTGTGTGCAAATAAGAGAAACTGAAATTGAAGCAGAGCCAACCAGAGCTAAGAAATTCTATCATAGGGGAAGGAATTTGAGGGAGCTTGATAATATATAAAAAAAAAAAAAAAGGGAAGTGAGAGATGATTTGAGATATGTGTCAAAGGATTACATTTGCCTGCAGACTCAGGGGAACTCATGGGTACTAGTGATCTCTTGCCTTTCCTAGGACTTGAGTCAGATAAGTGTAAAAAATAAATCACATCATTATGTAGCCACATCTTTTTGCTTCTTCTACTTGTCAGCAGCAGGTGCTGCCAGGAAAGACCTGGGGCTTGCAAGAGACAAAAGCTCATTCTACTGGTTCCTGATGTCAATCATTTTGGGATTGATGCTATCTGGATAGTTGGGGCTTATAATGTGTTTCTGCATTGTCTGAGATGATCGTATGGTTTCTTTCTTTTATTCTGTTAATATGGATAATTATATTGATTGATTTTTGAATATGGAACCAAATTTACATTCCTGGGGTGAATCTTACTTGGTTGTGATGTATTTATTATACCTTTTCATACTGTGCTGACTTTGATTTGCAAATATTTTGTTGAGGATTTTTGTGTCTATGCCCAAAAGGATATTAGTAGTATCTGGCTTCTTGGTCAAGGGTGGAAAGTGTTCCCAGTCTTTTATTTTCTGGAAGATATTTTATAGAATTAATATTATTTCTGCCTTAAAATGTTCATTAAAATTCATCTGTGGAAGCTTTTGGACTTGGACTTTTTTTTCCTTTGGAGATAAAAACTTTCTGTTACAAAAATTTAAAAAATTACTTCCTTTAATGGATATGAAATTATTTGGGTTATTTACATCTTGTGTGACTTTTGGTACTTTGTGCCTTTCAATAATTGGTCCTTTTCATCTAAGTTGCCAAATTTATGGGTATAGAGTTATTTTCAGCATTCTTACCTTAGTTTTTTTTATGTTTTCATCTTATGGAATAAATGCCCAAGAATGCAATTGCTGGGTTCAATGGTAATTGTATATTTGCTAAATGAAAACTACCAAAGGGCTTACCAGAGTAGCTGTTCCAGTTTTCATTCCTTCCAACAATGGAGTGATCTAGTTTCTCTGCATCCTTGTCAGCATTTGGTAGTGTCACTTTTTTGTTTTAGCCATTATGATAGTTGTACAGTGATATCTTAATGTAGTTTCATTTTGCATTTCCCCAATAGACAGTGATATTAAATATTTTGTGTGTGTGTGCTTATTTTCTATCTGTATATCATCTTCAGTGAAATGTCTGTTTATATCTGCCTGTTTTGCAAATTGGGTTGGTTTTATTACTGTTGTGTTTTTAAGAGTTCTTTACATATTCTAGATACTAATCCTTTGTTGAATATGTTTTACAAGAATTTTCTCCCAGTCTGTAGCTTGTTTTTCCATCTCTTTCACAGGTCTTTTTGCAGAGAAAAATATTTTAATTTTGATGGGGACAAATTTTTAATTTTTTTCTTCTATGCATTATGCTTTTAATGCCTAAGATGTCTTTTCTAGACCTAGATCCTAAATATTTCCTCCTATGTTTTTTATTTCCTTATTTTTTTTACTTAAACATTTGACAAATGATTTTTATTGAAATGTGTAAAATTACAAAAAAACAGGACTTTTCTTGAAGAGCCAGGGCATACATGGGTACCATTAAGGTGGTTGTGAATATTTGTTTTTCAATTGCAAACCAAGGCTATCTCTTCTTTTTTTCAGGCAATAGTTATACCTTTATTTTATCCTTTATAGTTTTCTTTTTTTACTTTTTTAAATTTAAATTCAACTTGCCAACATATAGTATAACATCCAGTGCTCATCCCATCAAGTGCCCTACTCAGTGCCCTTCACCCAGTTACCTTATCCCCCCACCTACCTCCCCTTCCTCAACCCTTTGCTTGCTTCCCAGAGTTGGAAGTCTCTCATGGTTCATCTCCCTCTCTAATTTTTCCCACTCAGTTCCCCTCCTTTCCCTTATAATCCATTTCACTATTTCTTATATTCCATGTATGAGTGAAACCACATGATGATTGTCCTTTTCAATAGACTTATTTCACTCAGCATGATACCCTCAGTTCTATCTATGTCGAAGCAGATGGTGGGTACTCATCCTTTCTTATGGCTGAGTAATATTCCATTGTATATATAGACCACATTGTCTTTACCCATTCATCTGTGGAAGGACATCACGGCTTCTTCCACAGTTTGGCTATTGTGGACATTGCTGCTATGAACATTGGGGTGCAGGTGTTCTGACATTTCACTACATCAGTATCTTTGGGGTAAACACCCAGTAGTGCAATTTCTGGGTCATAGGGCAGCGTTATTTTTAACTTCTTGAGGAACCTACATGCTGTTTTCCAGAGTGGCTGTACAAGTTTGCCTTCCCACCAACAGTGCAAGAGAGTTCCTGTTTCTCCACATCGCATGATACTGTATAAAGAAAACCCAAAAGACTCTACCCCAAGATTGCTAGAACTCATACAGCAATTCAGCAATGTGGCAAGATACAAAATCAATGCACACAAATCAGTGGCATTTCTCCACACTAAAAATGAGGCTGAAGAAAGAGAAATTAAGGAATCAATTCCATTTACAATTTACCCCAAACCATAAAATACCTAGGAATAAGCCTAACCAAAGAGGTTAAGGATCTATATCCTAAAAACCACAAAACACTTCGGAAAGAAATTGAGGAAGACACAAACAAAGAACTGGAAAAACATTCCATGCTCATGGATTGGAAGAATTAATATTGTGAAAATCTCTATGCTCCCCAGGGCAATTTACACATTCCATGCAATCCCTATCAAAATACCATAGACTTTCTTCACAGAGTTGGAACAAATAATCTTAACATTTGTATGGAATCAGAAAGAGACTCTGAATAGCCAGAGGAATATTGAAAAAGAAAACCAATGCTGGGAGCATCACAATGCCAGATTTCAAACTGTGTTACAAAGATGTGATCATCAAGACAGTGTGCTACTGGCACAGAAACAGACACATAGATCAAAGGAACAGAATACAGACCCCAGAAATGGGCCCTCAACTCTATGGTCAACCAATATTCGACAAAGCAGGAAAGAATATGCACTGGAAGGAGGATGATCTTCAATAAATGGTGTTGGGAAAATTGGACAGCCACATGCAGAAGAATGAAACTGGACCATTCTCTTACATCATACACAAAGATAAACTTCTGTGTTTTTTCTAAAAATTGTACAGTTTTGAATGCCTGGGTGGCTCAGTGGTTGAGTGCCTTTGGCTCAGGGTGTGATCCCAGGGTCTGAGATAGAGGAGTCCTAAATTGGGCTCCTTGAGGGGAGCCTGCTTCTCCCCCTCTTCTGTGTCTCTGCCTCTCTCTCTGTTTGTCTCTCATGAATAAATAAATAAAATCTTTAAAAAAAATAAAATAAAAAATAAATAGTTTTAACATATCTGTGATCCACTTCAAGTTTATTTTTGCATACAATATGAGGTCAAGGTCAAAGTTTACATTTTTGCCTATGGATGTTCCCACACCATTATTAGGAATATATTTCTTCAGTTGAATTGCATTTGCCAGGAAAACACAAAATTTTTGTCAAAAAATAGTTTAACATCTTTATAAGGGTGTATTTCTGAGTTTTTATTTTTTTAATTTATTTTAATTTTTTTTAAGATTGTATTTATTTATTCATGAGAGACACAGAGAGAGAGAGAGGCAGAGACACAGGCAGAGGGAGAAGCAGGCTCCACTCAGGGAGCCTGATGTGGGACCTAAACGTGGGACCCCAGGATCATGCCCCAGGCTGAAGGCAGATGCTCAACCACTGAGCCACCCAAGGATCCCTGTATTTCTGAGTTTTTAATTTTGATTTACTACTCTACATTTTCTGCCTTTCCACCAGTACCATACTGTCTACATTACTGTAGCTATATATTAAATCTTAATATTGTATACATTTTTTCTCCCATTTTATTCTTATTTTTCATGATTGTTTTTAGCTATTCTGAGGTTTGTACTTATTCATATAAATGAATAATACTGTCTACATCTACAAAAACCTTGCTGGGATGCTAATGGAAAACATATTAAATTAATTTGGAAAGAAATTATCTTTGTTATATTGAGTCTTTTAATCTATTAATATGGTACATCTCTCATTTATTTAGGTCTTCTTTGATTCTCTTATCAACATTTTTAATTTTCAGTATTCAGATCCTTTACATTTTTTGTTGAGTTTATACCCAAGCACTTCATTTTCTTTGGTATGAATGTAAATGGTTTTACATTTACTTATTTATTATTTTAAAGATTTACTTATTTATTTTAGAGATAAGCATACAAGTGGGGACACAGGCAGAGGGAAAGAATCTAAGTAGACTCCCCACTGAGCTGGGAGCCCAAAGAGGGGCTCAATCCCAAGACCCATGAAATCGTAACCTGCACTGAAACCAAGAGTCTGATTCTCAACTGACTGAGCCACCCAGGTTCCCCTAGTTTTACATTTTTAATCGCAGTTTCTCCATTCCCCTTTTTAGTGTGGAGAAATGTGACAGAGAGTTTTGTGTTGCTATTGTATCCTGCACCCTTGCTAAACTCAGTTCTTATTTATAGGTATTTATTTTTGTGATTTAGGTATTTAGGTATTTAGGTAGGTATTTATTTCTTGAGATTCTCTATGAAGACAATCATGTCATCTGCTCCTAGAGGCAACTTTATTTCTTCTTTTTCATTCTGTATGTTTCTTCTTTCCTCTTCGTACTGCAATGGCTAAAACGTTTAGTGATGTGTTGAATAAGAGTGTTGACAACAGATACTCTTGCCTTGCTCCTGATATTAGGGGAACAACATTCATGTTATTGTGATTCAGTCATATCAACTGTAGATTTCTTTAGATGCTCCTATTATGTTCAGGCAGTTCCCTTGTATTCCTACCTCACTGAGAATTTTTATTATGTATGGATATTGGATTTTTGTCATTTTTTTTGTTTTTAATTCCTATTTTAGCCT
Source organism: Vulpes lagopus (assembly GCF_018345385.1). NCBI lineage: Eukaryota > Metazoa > Chordata > Mammalia > Carnivora > Canidae > Vulpes > Vulpes lagopus. The sequence continues at coordinate 97,242,961 of NC_054827.1, read as the reverse complement.
ATTAACATGGCCGGCTTTGTTGATTGATTTTAAATATTAAATCAACCTTACATTTCCGGGAAAAATCCAGTGGGCTATATAAAATTCTTTTTACAAATTTTTAAATTCAATTTGCTAATACTTTTGTTGAGAACTATTGCATTAAAATTCATAAGAGAGAAGAAGGGCGGGGCAAGATGGCGGAAGAGTAGGGTCCCCAAGTCACCTGTCCCCACCAAATTACCTAGATAACTTGACAATCCTGAAAACCTACGAATTCGGCCTGGGATTTAAAGAGAGAACAGCTGGAATGCTACAGTGAGAAGAGTTTGCGTTTCTATCAAGGTAGGAAGACGAAAAAAAAAAAAGAAATAAAAAAGCATCCAAGGGGGAGGGGCCCCCGTGAGGAGCCGGGATAAGGGGGGGCGGCGAGAGCCCCCAGGACAGGAGAGCTCCGTCCTGGAAACGCACGAGCTTCACCAATCTTCCCGGATGGAAAGGTGCTTGCAGGGAGCTCGGGCAGGATCCCAGGAGGGGCAGGGATGCCCTCAGGCTCCCAGGGACACTAACAGAGGACCTGCGACCCGGGGAGAGCGGGCAACACACCACAGCCGAGCTCCCAAAAGGGCTGGAGGGAGCCCCTGGTGGGCTCAAGAGCAGCTCTGGTGGCGGCTACCACTCTGGAGGGAGCTGCACAGCTCTGAAGCGCAATTCCAGCGGTGCAGGCCCCGGAGCCCAGGGCGCTGGGGGACAGAGCCCAGGATCCGGTGCTCCCCCAGGGACAGACAGAGGCCGGGAGGACACAGGGCACTGAGGATGCTCCTGCCGCGGGTCCCCCAAGCTGTGCAGATCCACGCCCCCGCTCCCAGAGCATCCAGGACCCTACAGACTGAGAGCCAGGGTAGTTACTGCGGGAGCTGACTGCAGAGCTGGAGAGCTGGCCGCGCCACTGTTGTTCCTCCTGGTGTCACCTTGTCCCTGGGACTGAGCAGGGTCCTCATAGGATAAACAGCTCCCACTGAACCGTGCATCTGGAAGGGGGCTGGGCAGCTCCCCCAGGTGCACATACCTGAGAATCAGCACAGCAGGCCCCTCCCCCATAAGACCAACTAGAAGGACAGGGGAAAAGCAAGTTATTGACCAAACAGTGCTGGAAAATTCCAGGGGAAGTCAAGGGATTTACAGTATATAGAATCAGAGGATAATCCCCCTTGTTTTTTGTTTTCTGTTTGCCCCGCCCCTTTCTTTTTCTTTTTTTTCTCTCTTTTTCTCCTTTTTCCAGTACAACTTGTTTTTGGCCACTCTGCACTGAGCAAAATGAATACAAGGAAAACCTCACCTCAAAAGAAAGAATCAGAAACAGTCCTCTCTCCCATAGAATTACAAGATTTGGATTACAATTCAATGTCAGAAAGCCAATTCAGAAGCACAATTATAAAGCTACTGGTGGCTCTGGAGAAAAGCATAAAGCATACAAGAGACTTCATGACTGCACAATTTAGATCGAATCAGGCCAAAATAAAAAATCAATTAAATGAAATGCAATCCAAACTGGAGGTCCTAACAACCAGGGTTAATGAGGTAGAAGAACGAGTGGGTGATAAAGAAGACAAGTTGAAGGCAAGGAAGGAAACTGAGGGATAAAAGAGACAAACAATTAAAAGATCAAGAGGATACATTAAGAGAAATAGATGACAGCCTCAGAAGGAAAAATCTATGCTTAATTGGAGTTCCCAAGGGCGCCGAAAGGGACAGATGACCAGAATGTGTATTTGAACAAATCATAGCCGAGAACTTCCCTAACTTGGGAAGGAAAACAGGCATTTAGATCCAGGAGATAGATTTCCGCCCCCCTCCCGCAAAAACAAAAAACCGCTCAACACCTCGACATTTAATACTGAAGCTTTCATGTTCCAAAGATAAAGAGAAGAACCTAAAAGCAGCAAGAGACAAGAAATCTCTAACTTTTATGGGGAGAAATATTAGATTAACAGCAAACCTCTCCACAGAGACCTGGCAGGTCAGAAGGGGCTGGCAGGATATATTCAGCGTCCTAAATGAGAAGAACCTACAGCCAAGAATACTCTATCCAGCAAGGCTCTCATTCAGAATAGAAGGAGAGATAAAGAGCTTCCAAGATAGGCAGAAACCGAAAGACTATATGAAAACCAAGCCAGCTCTGCAAGAAATATTAAGGGGGACGCTGTAAAAGAAAGAGGAAGTCCAAGGAAACAATCGACAAAAACAGGGACTGAATAGGTATCACGATGACACTAAATTCATATCTGTCAATAGTAACTCTGAACGTGAATGGGCTTAATGACCCCATCAAAAGGCTCAGGGTTTCAGACTGGATAAAAAAGCAAGACCCGTCTATTTGCTGTCTACAAGAGACTCATTTTAGACATAAGGACACCTACAGCCTGAAAATAAAAGATTGGAGAACCACGAACCATTCAAATGGTCCTCAAAAGAAAGCAGGGGTAGCCATCCTTATATCAGAAAAAGTAACGTTTATGCCAAAGAGTGTAGTAAGAGATGAAGAGGGACACTATATCATACTTAAAGGATCTATCCAAAAGAGGACCTAACAATCATGAATACTTATGCCCCTAATGTGGGAGCTGCAAAGTATATCAATCAATTAATAATCAAAGTTAAGACATACTTAGATAATAATACACTTATACTTGGTGACTTGAATGTAGCACTTTCTGGAAATGACAGATCTTCAAAGCACAACATCTCCAAAGAAATAAGAGCTTTAAATGATACACTGGACCGATGGAGTTCACAGATATTTACAGAACTTTACAACCAAATGCAACTAAATACACATTCTTCTCAAGTGCACATGGAACTTTCTCCAGAATAGACCACATACTGGATCACAAATCAGTCTTAACTGATACCAAAAGATTGGGATCGTACTCTGCATATTTTCACACCATAATTCTTTGAAATTAGAACCAAATCACAAGAAGAAGGTTGGAAAGATTTCAAAACCATGTAGGTTAAGGGCCATCCTGCTAAAAGATGAAAGGGTCAACCAGGAAATTATGGAAGAATTAAAAAGATTCATGGAAACTAATGAGAATGAAGACACAACTGTTCAAAATCTTTGGGATACAACAAAAGCAGTCCTGAGGGAGAAAAACATCACAATACAAGCATCCATCCAAAACCCGGAAAGAGCTCAAATACAAAAGCTAACCTTGCACCTAAAGAACCTGGAGAAAAAAACAGCAAATAGATCCTACACCCAGAAGAAGAGAATTAATAAAGATTCGAGCAGAACTCAATGAAATCGAGACCAAAAGAACTGTGGAACAGATCAACAAAACCAGGAGTTGGTTCTTTGAAAGAATTAATAAGATAGATAAACCATTAGCTAGCCTTATTAGAAAGAATAGAGAAAAGACTCAAATTAATAAAATCATGAATAAGAAAGGAGACATCACCACCAATACCAAGGAAATACAAACGATTTTTAAAACTTATTATGAGCAGATTTACGCCAATAAATTAGGCAATCTAGAAGAAATGGATGCATTTCTGGAAAACCACAAACTACCAAAACTGGAGCAGGAAGAAATAGAAAACCTGAACAGGCCAATAACCAGGGAGGAAATTGAAGCAGTCATCAAAAACCTCCCAAGACACAGAAGTCCAGGGCCAGATGGCTTCCCTGGAGAATTCTATCAAACGTTTAAAGAAGAAACCATATCTGAAAGATAAAAAGAGATGGAGTACTTCCAAACTTGTTCTATGAGGCCAGCATCACCTTAATTCCAAAACCAGACAAGGACCCTACCAAAAAGGAGATAATAGACCAATATCCCTGATGAACATGGATGCAAAATTTCTCAACAAGATGCTAGCCAATCGGATCCAACAATACGTTAAGAAGATTATTCACCATGACCAAGTGGGGTTTATCCCTGGGATGCAAGGCTGGTTCAATACTAATAAAGCAATCAATGTGATTGATCAATTCAGCAAGAGAAAAAAACAGGAAGCATATGATCCTTCAATAGATGCAGTGAAAGCATTTGACAAAATACAGCATCCATTCCTAATCAAAACTCTTCAGAGTGTAGGGATAGAGGGAACATTCCTTAGCATCTTAAAAGCCATGTAGGAAAAGCCCACAGCAAATATCATTCTCAATGGAGAAACACTGAGAGCCTTTCCCCTAAGATCAGGAATGAGACAGGGAATGACCACTCTCACCACTGCTATTCAACATAGTCCTAGAAGTCCTAACCTTAGCAATCTGACAATAAAAAGAAATAAAAGGCACTCAAATTGGCAAATAAGGAGTCAAACTCTCCCTCTTCGCAGATGACATAGTACTGTACATAGAAAACCCAAAAGACTCCACCCCAAGATTGCTAGAACTCATAGAGCAATTTGGCAGTGTGGCAGGATACAAAATCAATGCCCAGAAATCATTGGCATTTCTATACACTACCAAAGAGACTGAAGAAAGAGAAATTTAGGAGTCAACCCAATTTACAATTGCACCCAAAAGCATAAGATACCTAGGAATTAACCTAACCAAAGAGGTAAAGGATCTAAACCCTAAACACTACAGAACAATTGTGAAAGAAATTGAGGAAGACAAAGAGATGGAAAAATATCACATGCTCATGGGTTGGCAGAATTAATATTGTGAAAATGTCAATGTTACCCAGGGCAATTTACACGTTTAATTCAATCCCTATCAAAATACCATGGAGTTTCTTCAGAGAGTTGGAACAAATCTCCTTAAGAGTTGTGTGGAATCAGAAAAGACCCTGAATACCCAAGGGAATATTTAAAAAGAAAGCCATATCTGGGGGCATCAAAATGCCAGATTTCAAGTTGTACTACAAAACTGTGGTCATCAAGACAGTGTGGTACTGGCACAAAAACAGACACAGAGATCAATGGATCAGAATAGAATCCAGAAATGAGCCCTGAACTTGATGGTCAACTAATATTCCACAAAGCAGGAAAGACTATCCACTGAAAAAAAAAAAAGACAGTCTCTTTTGTAAATGGTGCTGGGAAAATTGGACATCCACATGCAGAAGAATGAAACTAGACCATTCTCTGATACCATACACAAAGATAAACTCAAAATGGATGAATGATCTAAATGTGAGACAAGATTCCATCAAAATCCTAGAGGAGAACACAAGCAACACCCTTTGAACTCGGCCACAGCAACTTCTTTCAAGATACATCCATGAAGGCAAGAGAAACAGAAGCAAAAATGAACTATTGGGACTTCATCAAGATAAGAGGCTTTTGCACAGCAGAGGATACAGTCAACAAAACTAAAAGACAACCTACAGAATGGGGAAGATATTTGCAAATGACGTATCAGATAAAGGGCTAGTATTCAAGATCTATAAAGAACTTATTAAACTCAACAGCAAAGAAACAAACAATCCAATCATGAAGTGGGCAAAGGACATGAACAGAAGTATCACAGAGGGAGACATAGACATGGCCAACAAGCACATGAGAAAATGCTCCGCATCACTTGCCATCAAGGAAATACAAATCAAAACCACAATGAGATACCACCTCACACCAGTGAGAATGGGGAAAATTAACAATACAGGAAACAACAAATGTTGGAGAGGATGCAGAGAAAGGGGAACCCTCCTGCACTGTTGGTGGGAATGTGAACTGGTGCAGCCCCTCTGGAAAATCCTGTGGAGGTTCCTCAAAGAGTTAAAAATAGATCTGCCCTATGACCCAGCAATTGCACTGCTGGGATTTACCCCAAAGATACAGATGCATTGAAACATTAGAACACCTGCACCCCAATGTTTATAGCAGCAATGTCCACAATAGCCAAACTGTGGAAGGAGCCTTGGTGTTCATCGAAAGATGAATGGATAAAGAAGATGTGGTTTATGTATACAATGGAATATTACTCAGCCATTAGAAATGACAAATACCCACTATTTGCTTTGATGTAGAGGGACCTGGAGGGTATTGTGCTGAGTGAAATAAGTCAGTCGGAAAAGGACTAAGATTATATGGTCTCATTCATTTGGGGAATATAAAAATTAGTGAGAGGGAATAAAGGGAAAGGAGAGAAAATGAGTGAAAATATAGTGAGGGCGACAAGATATGAGAGACACTTAACTGTGGGAAATGAACAAGGGGTATTGGAAGGGGAAGTGGGGGGGGGTTGGGGTGATGGGCACTCAGGGGGGCACTTGGCAGGATGAGCACTGGGTGTTATGCTATATGTTGACAGATTGAACTCCAATAAGAATATAATAAATATTAAATAAAATAAATAAAAAATAAAAAATAAAATTCATAAGAGATAATTGTGTGTTTGCATATGTATTTTCATAGTGCTTTTATTTTGGTTTGGTAACAACCCCTTAAAATGAACTGTGAGGTATTCCTTCTTCTCCTGTTTACTAGAGAAGTTTGTGTAAAATTTTTGTCACTTCTATAAACATTTTGTAGAATTTTATTAGTGGAGCCAAGAATGACTGTAGGTTTCTTTTTTGGAGGTTTTGAATTATGAATTAAAATTCTGTAATATTTACAGGACTATTCAGATACCCATTTTATGGTGATTAAGTTTTGGTCACTTATGACTTTTGAGCAGCCAGTTCATTTCTTCTGTGTTGTCAAATTTGTAAGTGTACTGTCATTTACAACATTCCCTTTATCATTTTTTAAAAGATTTATTTATTTATTTGAGAGAGAGAGAAAACACCCATAAGTGGCAGGACAGGAATATAGGGAGAGGGAGAAAATCCCAGGTAGACTCCCCACTGAATGAGTGCAGAGCCGAATGTAGAACTCAGTCTCAGGACCCTGAGATCATGACCTGATCCACAATCAAGAGTCAGAGGCTTAACTGACTGAGACACCCAAGTGCTCCTGCTTTGTATCATTTTTATGACTGCAGGATCTATAATGATACCTTTTATTTTCTGGTACTGATGATATGTGTCTTTTCTGATTTTATTTTTGTCAGTCTTACTAAAGGATAATATCAATTATATTAATATTTTTAAGGAAGCAGCTTTTTGTTTCATTAGCTTTTTCTATTATTTTCTGTTTTCAATTTTATTAATTTCAGATCTAATCTTTATGATTTCTTTCTTTCTGCTCACTTTGGGTTTACTTTGTTCTTCTTTTTACAAATTCTTGATGTAGTAACTTAAATTATTATTTTGAGAACTTTCCTCTTTTCTAACATGAGCATTTAATATTATACAATCGATCTCAGCTCTACTTTAGTTGCATACCACTGGTTTTGATATATTTTCTTCTCATTTTCCTTCAGTTTTATGGGATTTTTTTTTAAACTTTTCTTTGGACTTCCTCTTTGATCCATGGATTATTTAAAGTTGTGTTATTTATTTTCAAAGTGTTTAGAGATTTTTCTTTTCTTTTTTTTCTTTTTTGTATTTTTTATTGGAGTTCGATTTGCCAACATATAGCATAATACCCAGTGCTCATCCTGTCAATAGCCCCCCTCAGTTTTCTATTGTTCCTCTATATCATGCATTTTTCAGTTGTTACATTCTATCTTAAATATTATGATACTTCATTAAAAATGTAAGAAATTTACAACCATGTAATTCTCATGTAAGAAATTTACAACCATGTAATTCTCTTTACTCCTCAATCTGGAGTTGAGCTCCTTCTGGGATGGTCTTCAGTTGTAGTTAATTTCAATTTACAGTGGGTTTCATATAGTTTTATGGTAAGAATCAGGTCTGTCTTTCAGTTAGGGATTGGGATCCAAGACATTGGAGATCTCTCTCTCTCTCTCTCTCTCTCTCTCTCTCTCTCTGCTTTCTTTCTAATTTCTCTAGCTTCCATGTCTTCAAATAACTCTCTATTTTAGTCTTACCTTTTACTTTTTATACCACAGAATCCTCCCACCTCTCTCTTCCTCTTTGTCCTCTTACCCCATCCCCAGCCTTCCATGTACCACCCTGTACTTGAGATTAAACATTTGAAGGAAAGAATTGATGGAGGTGTGTAGATTGGCCTGCTTGGTGTGTAGATTGGCTTTTCTTGATTTTAATCCATCATGATGGCCTACAGAGTCCTTGAAGGTTTAGTTGGTTCTCCTTATCTTGGTCACATTTTCTTTGCGGCAGATTTATTCTTATTCCTGCCATGCCTCAGAGATAAAAGCAGCTACAGAAACCTTTACCTTGAAATGGCTCATCCCTTCCTGGAATATAGTACATCTAGATTTTGCATTTTTGGGTCATTAATGAGTATCACATAGGATGATTTTGGAATAAGTTAGGTTTTTACCATTATTATATTATGAACAACATCTTCTTGCAAACTTTTACATCCAGGAAGTAAAATGCCATTACTCTGTTTATCTAGTGGAATCCCTCAGCAATCTATATGTCACCTGAGGTAGCATACAGCTCCTATAGAGATTGGAAGCTTGTGGTTTGGTTTTTGATAAATTTGGGGAAAAAATGTTACAATCTCTCCCCCATGATTTTGTCACTAATCCTATCCATCTTTTCTAAAGTGCTACTCCCAGAAAAAGATACTTATCTCTATCTCACAGGACCCATACAAATCCAGTGAAATTAGTTACTCCAACAAATCAGGTAGTTCAACCTTTCTCTCTTTCAAGGCTTAAATCTGACACCTCAGATCTGGAACTCATATAAGTGTACCTAGGTTACCACCTCTCCATTCATAAAAAAGATTACAATATTAACCTGCCGGTCTTGCTTCATAACTTGGACTGTGTAGTGCTTTCACCAAGATAAGCACTATTCTGAATACTTTAAGTATATTGACTCTTAAGGTAAGAAGACCTTATATTTCAACAACCTTATGAAGCAAGCACTGTTATGATTCCCGTTTTATTTTTTTAAATATTTTATTTACTTATTGATGAGTGACATAGAGAGAGAGGCAGAGACATAGGCAGAAGGAGAAGCAGGCTCCCTATGGGGAGCCTGATGCAGACTCAATCCTGGGATCCTGGGATCCTGGGATTCTGGCATCATGTCTTCAGCTGAAGGCAGGCATTCAACCACTGAGCCACCCAGGCATCCCTATGATTCCCATTTTAAAGCACAGATATCTTATGGGGCTTGCCTAAGGTCACATGCTAGAAACTGAAGCCAGGAAGTGTTGATCCAAAGACCATGCTCTAAACAAACTGCTACACGCTGCCTGAGCTCTTTCAGTAAAAGAGGCTGTGATTGTCTCTTTCCAGCTTCCTGCTAGTTTGCTGTGCAGTCTCCTCTTCTGCTCCTAAATTGCTTGCTAAAATTCTGTTTTTTAGACTAACAATTTTTAAACTGTTACAACTCCCTAGTCTTTCATGTTCATTTTAATAGATTGCCAACAGGTTTAAAAAGAAAAAATCAGAATAATATAGTGAAAAAAGAAAATATACAACTCCTCAAAGACAAGCATAATAGTATTATTTTGTGAAATTTGGTTTCAGGTGTGTGTGTATGTGCATGTGTGTGTGTGTGTGTGTGTGTATTGGGATGTATCTGTCAAGAAATAAAATATCTGTCTTAATGTGTGTTGTGATTTTTTTTTTTAAGTTTAAAAAACACAGCTGTAGGCCAGTCAGAATATATCCCCAGGACCCACTCTAGCTCCATGTTGATTTCTGTTTTCTTATCATTTCTGACCCCATTATGTCACTTAAGAAATCTTACAGTTATAGTTAATCTCCGATATTCTCTCTTTAATCTTCATTGCTTTGTCTTTTGCATTAGGTTTTTAAGCCATTTGGAATTGATTTTATGTATACTGTGAATCAGATAATGTATTTTTATTTTTTGTTATAAATATTTCATTATGCTAATGCCATTATTGGAAAGGCCACACTATCTCTACCGATCTGCAGTGCACCTTTGTCACAAACGTAGGCTTTCTACTATGTTTCATGGGGTTTTAAAAAAAATCTTTACGCCAGCACTACCCTGTCTTAATTATCAAAGCATTATAATATGTCTTGATATCCAATAAACAATTCCTCACATCTTGTTCTTCTTGAAAAGTATTTGGGCTATTCTTGACATTTTGCATATCCATAAAAATTGGAGAACTGGTTTTCAAATACCATGGTGGGGAAAGCTATATACATTTGCTTGAGATTGCATGAAATTCACAGGTCAAGTTGAAGGAGAATTTGCATTTTAAAGTATTCACTTTCCAAACTCTGATCAAAGTATTTTCCAAACTCTTTTTATTTCTGTTCTCTTTCTCTCTATTTTTAAAATTTTATTTATTTATTTGAAAGAGACATGGAGAAAACATGAATGGAGAGGGAGTGAGAGTAGACTCCCCACTGAGCAGGGAGTCTGACATGGGGCTCAGTCCTAGGACTCACTGAGATCATGATCTGAGTCAAAACTGAGAGTCAAAAAAAAAAAAAAAAACCCAAAACAAAAAAACAAAAACTGAGAGACCCTTAACTGACTGAGTCACCCAGGCATCCCTCTCATTTTTTAATTGGATTCTTTGATCCATCTTTCCTTTTTCTCCTTCCTTCCTTCCTTCCTTCCTTCCTTCCTTCCTTCCTTCCTTCTTTCCTTCCTTCTCTCTCTCTCTCTTTCTTTCCTACTGAGTTGTAGTAATTCCTTTTATCTTTGGATATTCATCTTTATCAGATATTAATTTTTATCAAATATTTTTCTCCCATTCTGTACATTTCATTTTCACTTTGGTGATTGTGTCTTTTGCTGTGCAGAAACTTTTAGTTTGATGCAGTTCCTTTTGTCTATTTTTGCTTTTATTGCCTGTGCTTTTGATGCCATATGCAAGAAATCATTGCTCTAACCAAGGTCAAGAAGGTTTTTCTCTGTTTTCATCTATGAGTTTTATGGTTTCAGGTTGTATTAAGTCTTTAATCCATTTTGAATTGATTTTTCTGTATGGTGTAAAGTAGGGGTCTAATTTCATTATTTTATATATGGATATCCAATTATCCCACCAGCATTTATTGAGGAGACTATTCATTCTTTATGGTGTATTCTTGCCCTTCTACCCTTGTTGAAGTTCAGTTTACCATAAATACATGGATTTATTTCTAGGTTATCTATTCTGTTCAAATTCAGTATAGTTGCAGAATACAAAATTAACATATGAAAATCAGTAGGTTTTCTTTACACCAACAATGAAGTATCAAAAAAGGAAATCAAGTAAACAATCCCATTTATAATAACAAAATAATAAAGTACTTAGGAATAAACTCAAGCAAGGTGCTGAAATACTTCTACACTGACCTATATATAACACATTGAGGAAGCGGATTCAAAGTACATGAATAAATGGAAACACATCCCATGTTTGCTAATCGGAAGAATTAGTATTGCCAAAATTTTCATTATATCCAAAGCAATCTACAGATTCAATGCAACCCTATCAAAATTCCAATGGCATTTTTTTTACAGAAATAGAAAAGATAATCCTAAAATTGTTATGGAACCAGAAGAGGCCCTGGATAGGCAAAATATTCTTGAATAAGAAAAACAAAGCAGAAGGTATCACACTTCTTGATTTGAAAATACACTACAAAGCCATAATAATCAAAACAGTATGGTAGGGATCCCTGGGTGGCGCAGCGGTTTAGCGCCTGCCTTTGGCCCAGGGCGCGATCCGATCCTGGAGACCCGGGATCGAATCCCACGTTGGGCTCCCAGTGCATGGAGCCTGCTTCTCCCTCTGCCTTTCTCTCTCTCTCTCTCTGTGTGACTATTATAAATAAATAAAAATTAAAAAAAAACAGTATGCTAATTTAATAATTTATGCTATTTTAAATGATATCTATGTTTAAGACTTATTTTCTACATGAATATTTATCTCTAATAGATAAATATTTTTCTTCTTTACATAAACCTTATGTTCTTATCAACCTAAAAAATTTAAAAATAATTTCATAGAAATTTCTCCAACTGTCCCATAAATGTCTTTTTAGAATCGGTTTATTCAAATTAAAATTTCAAAAGTTACATGTGTTATACATTTGGCTGGTATGTTTTTGAAGTTTATTTTCTTCTATAACAGCCTTCCTACCTTTTTTAATGTCAATAATTTATTGGTGAGATGGGTCAATTATATTGTAGATGTCTTGCATTTTCAATTGGCTGATTCCTTATTGGTGTCTTATAATGTGTCATTTCTTGCCCACCCCCAACATCTTCCTCACCCAATTTCATGTAAATTGGCTTGATTTGATTACAGCTTCACTTCTGGGAAATAATATATCACAGATACTGTGAAGTTCCTGTGGAATCACATCAGGAATTTTCCCAGTTTTAATAATGCTAGAATTGATCTGTTTGTGTGTTTGTGTATTATTGGACTGATCCTTCCTTGATAAAGTTATCTATCAATCTTTCACATAAAATTGATTTTGCATTCAGTGATGATGACTACCTAGATCTGCTTTGAACTGGATTGTGCACTCCCCGTTCATGTGTTGAAACACTAACCCAAAAGTGATGGTATTTGGAGTTGGGGATTTGGGGAGATAAATAGATTTAGCTGAGGTCATGAGGGTGGGGCTTTATTAATGGAATTAGTGACCTTATAAAGAGAGACAATAGAACATGCTTTCTTTTTCCCACTCCCATATAAGCCAAAAGGAGAAGCCTCAGAAGAATTCAACTCCGCTGACACCTTGATCTGAAACTCCAAGGCCCCAGAACTGTGAGACAATTAAGTTATCTTTAATCCACCTAGGCTGTGTTTTTGCTTTTGTTTTTTTAAGATTTTATTTATTCATGAGAGACACAGGGAGAGAGAGAAGCAGAGACACAGGCAGAGGGAGAAGCAGGCTCCATGCAGGGAGCCTGATGTGGGACTCGATCTGGGGTCTCCAGGATCACGCCCTGGGCTGAAGGCAGCACTAAACCACTGAGCCAGGTTGCCTTAGATATTTTACTTTTTTTTTTTTTTTAATTTTTATTTATTTATGATAGGAACACAGTGAGAGAGAGAGGCAGAGACACAGGCAGAGGGAGAAGCAGGCTCCATGCACCGGGAGCCTGACGTGGGATTCGATCCCGGATCTCCAGGATCGCGCCCTGGGCCAAAGGCAGGCGCCAAACCGCTGCGCCACCCAGGGATCCCGATATTTTACTTTTTGAAGTACAAATCATTTCCCTTAGGTTTTCAGATTGGCTTCTGTGTTCTTTTGACATGGATTTATCAGTCTTTGAAAGCTTACTTGTTTTCTGACACAAAAAGAAGTTCCAGTGGGATCCCTGGGTGGCTCAGTGGTTTTGACAAGAATAAGTTTTTACTCATGGTGCTATACATTTATACAAACAAATATAATAATTTTGAAACAATATTAATACTAAAAATTATGCTACTGAAAAACATTCTTTTATAGTTCTACTTTTGTAAAAATCACTTTATATCACTATATATCACTAAGGGCATAGAATGAAAATATTATGGTTTGGAGGCACTGGAAATAATTCTTCCTTTGGGGTTATATTACCACCTTCTACACAATCAGTATCAGTCATGTTGGTCCTTACTGATGGACATTCTGGTGGCTTGCAGTCTTTTGCTTTCATAAATAGTTCTGCAACAAATAACCTTGTGCATATGTCATATATTTTGCCAGTTTGTTTTAGGAATAGATTCCTAGACATTGGATTTCTGGCTAAAAGATACAGATTTTTTCTTGATTTTTGTCTGATTCTCCTCCATAGGCACTGGGATTGTGAGTGTCTTTTCCCACACTCTTATCAATAGTGTGTATATTGTTAGACTCTTGGGATTTGCCAGTCTGATAGGTAAGTAATATAACGTCCCAGTATAGTATTAATTTGTATTTTTTAATCGTGAGCAATTTTTTTTATGTTTTAGGAAACATTTGCATTTATTTTACTGTGAATTGTTTCTTCATATCATTTCAATGGGATTGTTTGTCTTTTTATTCTAATTTTAGGAGCATCTTTTTTAGCATTTTAATATAAGGCTTTAAAATCTTTGCCTGTGATTAAGTTGCAAATGTTTCCTTCAATTTGTCCATAGTTTTATTATTTTGTTTATGGTATTGTCATGTCTTTTGAAATTTTAATGTGGTCAAGTGTACCCATTCTTTCTTTTTTTTTTGCTTCTATAATTTGAGTCATACTTTAAAAACTTCTTCCCACTTTCAGGCTATGAAAGCTTTCACATGTTTTTATGTTTTTTGTTTTATAACTTATATGGTTTTAATTTTTACATGCATATTTCTGATCCATTTAGAACTTATCCTAGTTCGAGTAATGGATCTGTCTCATTTTTTTAATGTGGCTGCATAATTTTCAAGTATTATTTAGTGAAAAAACACTTCTCACTGATCTTAGATATGACCTTTATTAAATACTCAATTTGCATTTGCATTTGGTGCATTTCAGGATTTTCTATGGTGTTCCACTGTTTATTCAGGTACCAATACTATGCTATTTTAGTCATAGATGCTTTATCATACGTTTTTATATCAGATAGGAATAGTCCTATCTCCCTGTTGTGATTTTTTTTAAGAAAAACTGAGCTGCCCTTGCTTATATATTCACTTGCATATAGCATGTAAATATATATAAATATATATAATAATGTATATTGTGTTTTATTATATATCAAATTAGAAGTAAACATTTACTTAGTATTGACAACTTTCTGATTTTATTTCTTCCCATTTAACAACTTAATATGTATTTATAGTTGTTCAAGGCAACCTTTGTGTTCTTTCAGAGTTTTTTTTTTTTTTTTAATATTTTTTCTCCTTAAGTTTTGCACTATTTTTTGTTAGGCTAATGCCTAGTATTTTATTTTTTTATATTGTAAAAAGTGTTTTCTCTTCCATTACATCTTCTAACTGATTTTTATTTATGTATGTGAAGGCTAGTATAAATTTCATTGTCTAAGTTTTTATGGTTGGCAAATAGAAGTATAACCAATATTTACACTGTTTTGTGCAATCTATCAATCCATTCCTTTGAATTTTTAGCTTCTTTAGGATTTTCTGTATAACAGTTCTATCATCTATAGGTGATGGCAATTTCACTGTTCCTTTCTAATCCTTCTTTATTTCTTTTTCTGGACACATTGCATTGGCTGAACCCTCCATTATGAGTGATAATCTGTCTCTTGCTCCTTTCACTAAAAGGAAAACTTTCAAAATGTCTTCATTAGGTAAGTTTTCTGATGCTTTCTTTGTAACTATTGACATAATCGGTGGTGAAATACATTGTCTTTCCAGTGTAAGAGCAACCTTGCCATTCTGGAATAAAACCAATTTGGTC
The DNA here is from genome assembly GCF_018345385.1 of Vulpes lagopus. NCBI lineage: Eukaryota > Metazoa > Chordata > Mammalia > Carnivora > Canidae > Vulpes > Vulpes lagopus. The sequence continues at coordinate 97,227,692 of NC_054827.1, read as the reverse complement.
ATGATTTATTGTCCTTTCTTATATGTTTATAGAATTAAATTTCTAATATTTTATAGAATATTTATTTAGGTACATAACTGAAATTGGCTTTTAACTATCTTTCCCAATTTGAACTGGAAATGTTTTGATATATAGATTTTGCAGGCCTGGTAAAATTATTGGGGAAGTATAATTTTTATGCTCTGAGACAATGTCAGTTTGGTGTTCTTTCTTTCCACAAGGGTTTGGTAACACTTGTGGGTGAAGTCATTCAAACTTGCATTTTTTGCCGAAAGGCTAATGAATCTAGACACAAGTTTTTTTTGCAGTACTATTCATATTTTTATCCTATGTCAATTGTGTAGTATGCATTTTTGGGGGACGTGTTTATTTAAATTTGCCTATGGAGGGAACGGGAAGTTGTTTGCTCCCTTTTTGTGTTCTGATTATTTTTGTCCCTTATTTTTATTACAATTAGTCTTGTCAGAATTTATCAGTGTTAACATTCTTTTCAAAGAACAAGCTAGCTTTCTGTATTATGTTTGCTTTTTTATTTTACTTATTTTTGCTCTATTTATAATTTCCCTTTGTCCATTTTATTTAAAATATAGAAGGACATACCATGTGCACAGATTAGAGGACTTAATATTGCAATGTAATCCCAATAAAAATTCCAACAATTTCTTTACTTTGTGAAACTTGGCAAGCTGATTCTACACTCTATGTAATATGTATGAATAAACCCAAAGAGAAATGTCAGACTGGGAAAAACATTTCCATCTGATACACTAATAACGGGCAAATGATTATATAGACAAATAATTAGTTTTCTTAATTATTCTACAAGTCAATGAAAAAACCCAATAAACCAATATTAAAACACACAAAGGACATGAATAGTCAGGTCACAGATGAAGAACAATAAATGGGTCACAAACATAAGAACAATATTCAACTGCACTTACATTATTCAAACTGAAAATTAATAAAGTAAAAATGTGTTACAGAATTACAACAAAAAATGATATACCCACATATATAAAGAGAAATTTCAATAAGACAACAAGACCAAAAACTAGTAAGGGTAAAAGAATACTTAGGGAGTTTGCCTTAATGAACATATCTACAACTCAAAATCTAAGAGAACTCTATGAAATTTTAATAACATTGGAAAATACTAGATCACAAAGCCAATCTTAGTGAATACCAAGTAGTCTATTCTTTAAAAAATATTTATTTATTTTTTCATGAGAGACACAGACTGAGAGAATGGCAGAGACATAGGCAGAGGGAGAAGCAGGCTCCTTGCAGGGAGCCAAATGCGGGACTCCATCCTGGATCCCGCGATCACCACCTGAGCTGAAGGCAGGCGCCCAACAGCTGAGCCACCCAGGTGTCCCAAGTAGTCTATTTAATATAGATAACTGTACCTAAGAAGTACTCAGAATAAAAATTAATGATAAAATGTAGCCCAAAAAGTCGTATTTCTTTGGAAATGAAAAATGCATTGCTGAATAGTTCAAGGGATAAAAAAATCAAAATGGAAATGATGAAATATTTATGAGTAAATGATAAGAAATGAGTATGTGTCAATATCTGAGTGATGCTGCTAAAATGGTAATTAGAGGAAAATGTAACTCCAAGTGCATCCATTAGAAAAAAATATTGACCATTATTGAGGTAAGTTTTCAAAAGAAAGACTATAAAAAGAGAATAATCACAAGGAAAGAGAGCAAAGTACAAGAGAAAAACACAAGAGGAAAACACAGATATCAGTGAAAGTGGAGCAAAGACCAGGAAGGTGGTCAATCAAGCCAAAAGCCCCAGAAGGATGAGTAGTAAACTAAGCATTTGGAAGGACTAATCATTTTTTTTCCCTTGGAAGAGCTTTAAATTGCAAATTCATTTTTTTTACTTGTTATGAATCTATTTACATTTTCTACTTCATTTTGAGTTGGTCTCGTTAATTTCTGTCTTTGTAGGAATTTATTCATTCCATCTGAATTGTCTAATTTGTTGACATAAAGTTGATAATATTGCTTTATAATAATTTATAATAATAAAAATAGTAATAATAATTTCTTTTTCATTCCTGTAAATTCATCAGTGTCTCTTCTTTCTTATATGGTTTTCCTAATTTTCCCTTGTTTCTTAATCAGTTAAAGGGTTAGCAGTATTTTCAATCTTTTCAAAGAACTGTCATTCACTGACTTTCTCTGTTTTTCTTTTGTCTATCTGATTGACTTCCTTTCTAATTTTTATTATTTCTTTCCCTCCTCTCATTTTAGATTTAATTTTCTTCTTTTTCTAGTTTTTAAATGTGGAAATTTAGAAAATCAGCTTAGATCTTTGTTCTTTTCTAATACAGTAAGTTAAAGCTATAAGTTTCCCTGTATGCCCTGGGAATCCATTTATTAAATTTAGCTGTGTCCCATAAATTTTAATATGCCATGGTTTCATTCTGTCTGATATTAATATAACCACTCCCACTCACCTACAGTTACTATCTGCATAATATCCTTTTCTATCCTTTTGCCTTTAACTTACGTGCATCTTTGGATCAAAACTATATTTTAAACTGGGTGACAGGCGTTAAAGAGGCACATAAACACTGGGTATTATACTTTATGTTGGTAAATTGTATTTAAATAAATTAAAATAAAAAATAAAACCAAAACATAACAAAACAAAACAAAAACCAACTGCATTTTAGATCTCAATTTCTTTTTACCCAATCTAAATATCTCTGACTTGGAGTATTCAACCCATTTACATTTAATGTAGTCATTGATAGGATTGGATTTATATCTGCCATTTTGCTATTTAATTTTGATTTCTCATATCTTTTTATTTACTGTGTTGTTTCTTTACCGTATGTTTTTTGGTAGCAAGTAGATACTTCCTATTTTACCATTTTAATTAATTTGTTGTCATTGTTATTTTCAGTGTTATTTTATTAGTTTTTCTGGTAATCACGTTATGTGTCATAATTTTCACAACCAACTTCAGGTAAGTGCTAATGTAATTTAAGTAAAATATAGATATTTTCTTCCAATAAAGCTCTGTTTTCTCTGCTCTTCTTTGTGATATTATTATTTGTATTACATATATATGTTAAAATTCAATAACCAGTATAGAATTATTATTATTATTATTTTTAAAGATTTTAATTATTTATTTATTCATGAGAGACAGAGAGAGAGAGGCAGAAACACAGGCAGAGGGAGAAGCAGACTCCATGCAGGGAGCCTGACTTGGGACTCCAGGATCACTCCTTGGGCTGAAGGCAGGCGCTAAACCATTGAGCCACCTAGGGATCCCCTAGATTCTTCTTAAATTTCTATATCTTTATTTATATTCGCTATTTCATAAGCCATCACACTTTTCCTGTATTCTTAAACATAGCTTCCTTTATTCTTTGAACATATTTATATTTGTAATAGTTTTGGTGTTTTTGTCTCCTGAGTCCAATATCTGGACCCTCTAGGCAGCAATTTATATTGACCACTCTCTCTCCTGTATATGGGAAATACTTCCCTCTTTCTTTGCCTATCTCCTGGTTTATTGTTGTTATTATTATTGAAAACTGATCATTTTAGATGTAACTACACTGGGTCCTGTTTCCATCTTTTCTTCCAAGAATTGCTGTTGTTACTGTCCTATACATTTTTTTTTTTTAACTTGTTTACGGACTTGTCTGGACTAACTCTCTGTGTCAATCTCTTCCATGATGGTTATGCAATGAAGAAGTCTTCATTTAAAAAAAAAAAAAGGTTTTGTTTTTGTAGGCCAGGCCTCCTAGCTAGTATCCCTGAATCAGCATCATTTAATGATTATCCACTCATTAGCCAGAGTTTGTGCTTAAACATCTTGGTCCAGTTGACCTGATGGTTCTGAGCCTAAGTGAAGAGACTACACTGAGTGTTCAGGAACTCCCCAAGTCTTCCGGAGCTCTGCCAAATATTCTTATTTCTCCTTTGAGTACAACACTAATTAGAGATGGGAGGCTATTCAGGGCCCTTTCTAGTTTTGTCTGATACATTTCTTGATATCAGTAAATAATTTTTGAGAACATGGATGCCTAATCTTCCATAACACTGGTTTTTAGATTTTTCTTTTAACTTCAGTTTTCAATATTTTAAATAATATTCAGATAAATATTCAAATAATATTAATTATTATTAAATAATATTAAAAAATAATAATTTTCCTTTTTTAAAAAAGCTTGATTTGTATTTGTCTCTTTTTTTAAGCCTGGATTCTTTTAAATGTTTTACTGATTTGTTGTGGTCAGTCTCAGGAAACCATAATTCTGATGAAGCTCCTTCCAATGTATCCTCCTCTCCCTCCCTCCTTCCCCTCAAAGTAAATAACTCAATCCTTCATTTCGAGGAGCCATAGCTTATACAACTCTTTTAGTATTTCTTACACCTCTGCCTAGTATTATATTTGCTTGTAACTTACTCTAACTACACTATAATGCCCATGGAACAGAGGACCATCTCTTACTTATATCTCTAAGATTACCTTGTCTCTAGCATAAAGTCTCACACATAGTAGGTACTTGATGTTCAAATAAATGGACTTTTAGCTTCTTGGAAAAACCACACTAGGGGATCCCTGGGTGGCGCAGCGGTTTGGCGCCTGCCTTTGGCCCGGAGCGCAATCCTGGAGACCCGGGATCGAATCCCACATCGGGCTCCCGGTGCATGGAGCCTGCTTCTCCCTCTGCCTGTGTCTCTGCCTCTTTCTTTCTCTCTCTGTAACTATCATAAATAAATAAATTAAAAAAAAAAAAAACCAAATTGCCCCAATCTATCAGATTCAAATACAATGTTAGCTCATAAATAGGCCACTTCATTGTGACTAATTCAAAGTCTTTCCCCTATTTCTAAAAAAAAAAAAAAAAAAAAAAAAAAAAAGGAAAAACCACACTAGTTCTCAGCCTCTCATTCCTCATATGGACCATAAGGCCCCATGTCTCTGAAATCTTTTGTGTCTCTGACATTCTCCAGCTTACATTTCTTGGGAACATTTGTGGGCTATTAGTCATCTTATGTAGAACAAGATATATCTGTCACTTCTCCTCTGTGAAACCCTCCCTCCAGCGAGATTTATTTTAAGAACTGTGTGAAAAGAGAAAATTTCACAGGCAACCCTGTGAAAATCCAGTCATTTGTCAGCATGTGGGATCAAGTGCCCTGAGTGCCTGTCTGGCTGCTTCTGGTTCTGCCCACCCTGGGTCACCTCTGAGATGCAGTCGTCCTCAGTGGGACTCACAGCTGCTGGTTCTGAGTCTGCCATCAAGCTGTGTGCCCACCAGAACACCTTTGCTTCCCTTTCTCCCTGGTGCCCCTGACCATGGTCAGTTGTAACTTCTCTTGAACAACATGGCTGAGGAGCACATATGCCATCTTACTGAATCCTCAAGGCCACCTTGTAAATCACTATGACCCCATGGAAGATGGGAAAACTGAGGGAACAACTATAACATGGCCAAAATAGGCTTTGAGCTCAGGCCATTTGTCTCCACATTCAAGGTTATATCTATTAGATTAAGTTACTCTGAGCAGCAAGATCCACTGACTTTCTCTGGAAATACCCTTGAAGAAATTGGTGGTCTGCCACTGGCTTCAACAAGCCTTCAATGAGTTTGGAGTTGGTGGAGCCAAATAGTTTTAGGGCAAGAACCAGAGGTCTTTGAGGAGATGCAGGAGTAGGAGGTTATCATCCAAACCCAACTAGGGTTGGGCTCCTCCCTTACATACTACCCTGCCAATGCAGAGAATGTGGCATGTTGGCATTCCATCAGAGTTGGCCTGTCAGTCATCTTTGGCTGTTGGTAATCTTTGATGCCCAGAACAGGTGGTGACCACTCAGCCTCGGTTTCCCTAGCTTGGAACTGAGGTATTTGGGCACAAGGAGCTCTCTACTTTTCCCAAGCTTGGAGGAGGTAAGGTTCTCTTTTCATTGCTGGAGTTAAACAGAAAAGAAGTTGGTGGTGGCTTCCTCCTCCACCCTCTGGGACAACACATGTCGGGTGAGAAATGCTGGTGGCTTGATTTGGAGCTGCACACAGCTCCACTGCTCTGTGCATCAGCTGGGAGGATTCACACTGCATCCTACTGAACACCCCCAACAGGAGTTTCTATAGCAACTTTCCGAGAGGAATTTCCAGGGCTCAGATTCTGTCACAGTAACCCAGTGAGGGAAGAAAGTGTGGGGTGCATGAGGAGGTGGCAAAGGATCCATATACACAGATAGAGGCCTGGAGAGTGGAGCGAGGTAGTCTCCGTAGAAAGCAATAGAGCTGAGTGGTCAGGAGCTTAGGAATCACAACCTGTCAGCATCAGTTCCTTAACAGCAAGCAGGTCACAAATTTTCCTTAAGCATCTGTCTTTAGATAATAAAACAAGCCTCAAAATGGTCCTGAGGATTAACTGAGGGAGAACTGCAGGCTTTTCATTTGATCTTTCCTGAGAATTAGAGCAGGACAAGCCAGGAGTTTGATTCCAGTGGAGGGCTGCCTGTGGGTGTCTGTAGAATAGAAATGAAATTATGCAAGCAGATGGCTTGCTGAAGAGACAAAAATATGGATATAAAAGCATTCTAGCTATGGAGATGCTAATTTTTTGACTTTTAGATAATGACACAATTTTTAATATCAAAGGTGTCTTTTAGATATATTAAGCACCCCCCGCCCCCCAATCCTTTCAACAACACACTGCTCTAAATCATGCATAAGCACTTGGAAGTGGAAGATCAGACCATATTCCTCTTAACATGCAAATATTGAGCATTAGCACTTTATTCCTGCAGTGCATCTGTATTGCAGACTTACTACATACCCAGTGCTGGGCTGCACCCTCTGAGGAGTAGGAAATAAATACACAGAGAGCTCTGCCTTTCAATTCATAGTAACCAGCAGGGGAGAGAGGGCACAGCACATTCGACCAGCCTCTTCCAAAAGAAGACAGAAATGTTTCTGACTAGACTCCAGGAAGGCTTCCTGGGGGCAGGGGGGTTTCAGCCATCTACAGTGGAGGAGAACTGAATCTGAATGAGGACCCCTGGAGGAGGGCAATTCAAAGCTCATCATCACAAGAGCACAAAAGCTTGACAAGTTAAGGACAGTGGAGGGTGGAAGCTAACTACTTCTGCCTGCACTCCCTCTGAGCCATCACCAGTAAGCCCCTGACTAGCAGGTCTTAGCTTTTCTCTCTAGTAGAGGGTAATATTACCTCCTTTACAGGTTTCTATGGGATTATTTAAGTCAAGAATTCAGCCCAGTTCCTGGCACACCACATGTAGTTAGGTTATAAGAAAAGAAATAATCCTGTGTTATAGAATTTGGAGATAAAGCTAAGGGGGGGGGGGGTATGTGAATGGGGGTGTTTTGGATGACTTCTCTGCTTTGGGACATTTCTCTAATTCTCTAATAAAGCTTCATTTCTCAACATCCCCAGCCTCACCATCTCTTCTGCCCTGAGACAACCAGTATGTGATGCACGTGGGGCCCTCCCTGAGGACTAACATCAATGTGGAGGTCGAGAAAATTAAGGCCATTCCACTTTAAGTTCAGCATTAGCACAAGTACAGCCATCCCAGGCCCCTGTGAATAAGAGCTGAACTTTACCTTACTTCAGTTACAGGAAGAAAACAACTTACAGCTTAACATCCTAGAAAGCCCCTATTAGAATGAGAACAGAACCCAAGCCAAGGGCAGGAAGCCCCTATTAGAATAAGAACAGAGCCCAAGCCAAGGGCAGGAAGCCCCTATTAGAATAAGAACAGAGCTCAATGCCCTTGAAAGCCCCATATCAAAATGTAAACAGAACTTGAGAAATTCCTCCACCCCTTCTGAAGATCCTCTCGACCAGCCTATAAAAACTAAGCTGAAACCCTCCTCGGGGTCCAAGTCCCTGCTCTGCTGTGTCGGGTACACTTGGACCCAAGCTCGAGCTTGTAAATAAACCCTCGTGTGTTTGCATCGGTGTCGGCTCCTTGGTGGTTTCTTGGATTCGCAATCTTGGGCACAACAATCAAAGTAATTTTTTTTTAATGCACAGTGGGAGATGCTAGATAAGAGACTCATATTTTGTAGACAGATGAGTGGGACTATTTCCTTATCTCCACAGCCTGCTATAGATCATTTAGGTGTTGGAGAAAATACAAAGAGAGGATAAATTATGCCTTTGAGGCGTCTAGTGTGAAATTATACATGAAGGTATTGAACAGAGAGGCCAGGGTATAAATGAGGCCAGCCTATTGCTACTTCATCCCAGGGATCCCTTTGAACAACACCATGATTCTTCCCTAATGGCAGACACCTATCATGCTCCTTCAGGAGACTTACCCTAGACTCCTGCCCCTACTGTGTTCCTATATCAGAGGACATCTCCCATGGTGGCCCTCAGCCCAGGGCTGACAGGAATAAGAGAGTGAAAGCTCAGCAAACATCTCCACACAGGATTCCTTTGAGGCATAATGTATGTTCCAGTTTCCTTTGTTAAAGAGAAAAGTATTCATGACCCTTCTTAAAATGGTAAAGAAGACAATTCAGGGGGACTGTTGTGATCAGTATAGGGGCCAATGAGTTTTTGCAGTAGGGGAGAGCAATGGGGCTCAACACCAAACATGAGGAAAATTGGGGATTTATAGCCAAGGAGAAGAGGGAGGGTGGTGGGGGGTTATCACTGGATGGAGAATTACTAAGAGAAAACATCAAAGGTAAAGAGGATTCTGGCTAAACTGGCCTGACAGGATTCTTGCTGAAGACAAGATTTGGCATCAGACATCACCTGGGAGGTGGTGGGAAATGAAGAACATGGTCACAAACTGAGGGTGATCAGGTATTGAGGGCAGGGGACTCTGACTAAACTACTCAGTAGGATTCTTGCTAAAATTGGTTGAGCAAAAATGGACATGGAAATACAAAATCTGAGGCCAAGTTGGGCACAGGAGTCAGAGGAGCCTGACCAAAGTCTGGTCAGGTTAAGACTCTGTCACCCTGTGAAATCAAATCTGAAACTAATTTCTGTGGGACTTTGCCAGAAAAGTTACCCTTGTTCAGCCCATCTTGTGCCCTGCCCTGTTTCTTCACCCTGGCTTCTCCTGGTAGCTTTTTTTTTTTTTTCTCACAAATCTCATTCACAGAAACTGTTACCTCAGAGTCTGCTTCTGGAGAATGCAACCAAATATGATTGGCATGGAAGTAGTACCTGGATGCAGAATTCTAAGGATAGGATTCTGAGGTTGGATCCCATCGCTGAAAATGGATGCTGTGTTGATGGCTGTGATTCACCTGAAATGAATTGGGACAAGGTACGGTTAGAAAAAGATGTGTTGTGTGTGCAGTAACTCTGGTATTTGGGAGATGTGGGGAAATGATGACCATAAGATGGTTGGTTAGTGCTGGTGCTTTGGATGTATCAAAAAGAAAAAATGACAAACTTAAGTCAGCCAATTACTGACTTAAGGTACAGTGATAGCTCCAATTGCAGCTGGGACAGGTGTGATACTCTTACTAGGATAGATCAACATAGATTTGATGTGTGGTATGCAGCTATTGATCTGGAAAATGCAACCTTTAAAAAAAGTTTTAAGGTCACAGCAAAATTGAGGGGAAAGTTCAGAGATTTCCCTCATTTACCCTCTCAGGCAACTTCCTCCACTATCAACATCCCACACCAGGGTGCCAGTTGAAGTGATTATAGGCATTTAACCTTTCTTTACATCCCCTTAGCCTCTATCATTCATTTATAATTGTCTTCAATGTTTCCTCTATATACATTTAGAAGCATATAAGATAGTGTTATAGAGAGTAGCATAATTTTTGCTTCTCTTGTCAAACATAATTTAGAAACTCTTTAGGAGAAAGAAAGTGTAGGTATTTAGCCCTGTTCTTTTTACTCTTTCCATTGTTCTTTCTTCTTCTGTGATGTCCCAAGATTCTTTCTTCTAACATTTTCTTTCTGTTTAGAGAACAAATTTTAGTCATCCTTTTAGGGAAGGTGTGCTTTTGAAAAATTACCTTAAATTTTCTTCATTGAGAATGTCTTGATTTATCTCTCACTTCTAAAAGGATATAGAAATATAGATTAATTACTTTTTTTCACATGAAAAATATACCACTTTCTTCTGGCCTCTAATGTTTCTGACAAAAAACATCTGGCCATTCAAATATATTTTCCCCTTATACGTAATATGTTGTTTCTCTCTGGTTACTTTTAAGATTTTATTCTTTGTCTTAAGTTTTTAGAAGCCTGACTATGGTGCATCTTGATGTGCATTTTTTTTTAGTTTCAATTTTGAGGTTCTTTCAACTTCTTGAGTTTATGTCTTCTGCCAACTTTAGAAAATTGTATCTGTAATTCTTTGAATTATTTTTCTCTTCCACCATTTTTCTCCTTTTATTCCAGTACTGTGATGACATAAGTATTAAATTTTTGTGATAGTCCCACAACTTTGTGAGGTCTTGATCACTTTTTTAATAGTGTGTTTTCTCTGTTATTCAGCTTGGGTAATATCAGTTGTTCATCTTCAAGTTCACTGATAAATTTTTTCCTGTTCACATCTACCTGGTGTTGAGTCTGCCCACTGAGTTTTGTTTTCCTTATTTTGCTTATTGTATTTTGTTTTCTAAAATCTACATTTTGTTCTCCTTTATGTTTTCTATCCCTTCACTGAGACATTCTAATTCCTACTTTTTTCTTTGGTTTCAAGCACATTTGTAGTTGTTCACTGAAGCATTTTATAATGCCTGCTTTAAAATGTATGTCAGGTAATCTTAACATCTGCATTATCTAAGTGTTAACATCTGTTGATTGGCTTTTTTTCACTCAGATTTTTATTTTCTTGAATCTTGGTGTAATTATTGATTTTTAAATGAAGACTGGTCATTTGGGGGTAGCATATTATAAGAGTCCAGGTCTTATCTAAACCCTCTCTTTTAGAAGGCTTTGGGAGACATACCTCTGGTAGGGGAAGTTGCATCCATTTGCTGCAGCTAGTAGATATAAGTCCAGGTCCCTTACTTGGCCTCTGTTAACAGTCAGGTGGGGAAGAGACTCCTCATTACTGTAGGTGGATTGGGATATCTGGCTCCTCAGTAGCTTCCACTGAAATCAACCTGTCTGGTAAGGATGAGTGCTTCATCACTGTTCTGATGTGGCCCCGACTGACACCAACGGGGAATGACCTTCTCATGCCTGGGTGTTGGTGAACATTTTGACTCTCCATGAAGCTTCCTCTTAGACATCGCAATGTGGGTAGACACCTTATCACTACCAGATAGGAGTGGAAATCCAGGCTCCCCACATGCTCACCACTGACCCTACAAGGGGAGGGACACTCACTATTTACTGGAGATGGAAGTCCCAATCCCTACCCTGCCCTTCTGACACCAGCCTGGTATTGGGAAGAAGAATTTAGCAGCTCATTACAATCTGATGAGAATGGAGGTCTACACTTCCCCCTTAGCCTTTACCGGTGTGGATATGGTGAGGCCATAGTTTCTTCTGCTGTGTATGTCTGGAGTTGAATGATTGCTGTCTGAAGGGTTGGTTCTTTCCTGAACCTTTGGTTAGAGAGACAAGGTTTTATTGTATTTTGTTTTCTCTTTTCACCTTTTAGTGTTTCTAGGCTGCCAGCTTCATTATCTCCAAGCCTTGGATATATGAAGTAAAGAAATCCCAGAGAATTCACAATCATACTATCTTCTTAGTCCTGATATTCCTAATACATTTGCCTTCTCTCCACCTTTCAGAGACTTATTGTTTGTTAACATAAAATGTCCAAGGTTTTTAATTGTAGTTAGTGGAAAAAAATGAGAAAAGTACATCTACACCATCTTCCTTGAGGTAGAGGTCTTAGGAAGATGTTTAAAAAATATTTTATCCAGGTTTATATATATTTTTCCACAGAAGTATTGATCAGAAAATTACCTAGTCCATTATTACTAAATGAACTTGCAACCATTACTGTTTTTATACAATTTTATAAAGTACTTTTATCTTTTATTCATTTTTAAAGATGTGAGATGAGAGAATGATTATAACATGCATTCAGCCAGTCATCTTGAAAGGGAAGACTTTATTGAGAATAGACTGAATATGCTAAGAATTGAAGATCTAACAATGACTATGAAAAAATTATTACATCTAGAGACTTACAGTCTAGGGGGTTGTTACTGACCACAGTGAGAGTGATAAAGTAGAATATGAATTTCTCCCTGAACAGCTTTGCACTCAGAAAGACTATCTAAACAATTCTTGGGAGTAAGGGAAATTCTCCTGGATATATTAGTTAGATTTCTTTAGGGCAACAGAACTAATGGGAGATATCTCTATCTCTATCATCTCTATCTATCTCTATCTCTATCTCTACCTCTATCTCTATCTATTTCTATCTCTATCTAAATCAACTATATCATAAGGAATTGGCACACACAATTATGATGGCTGATAAGTCATAAGAGCTACAGTTGGCAAGCCGGAGACACAGAAAAGTTGATGGCATAGTATCAAGCACTAATGTTTCAATTCAAATCTGAAGACAGAAAAAAGATATGTCCCAGGCAAAGGCAATAAGACAGGAGGAGTTCTCTTTTACTATAGAGAGGGTCAGTATCTTTGTTCTTAACTAATTAGATGAGGCCCACATTAGAGAGGACAATTTGCTTTATTCAGTCTACCAATTTTAATGTTAACCTCAGCCAGAAACACCCTCACAGGCTGATTCAAAATATTATTTGCCAAAATATTTGGACACTTCATGGCTCAGTGAGAATGACACATAAAAATAACCATTAAAATAGGTAAAATGTCTCAAAAACAAAGACGATTAAAAGTGAAGATAAGCCAAAGGACAATTCCTCCACAGTAGTGGAGAAAGAATAATTATAATGCAAATAACCCAAAGACAAAGCAAACGCAATCTACTAGGTAAGAAGAACATATAGTAGTTTGAATAGTATTCCTGAAATTCATGTCTACTCAGAAACTCAGAATGTGACCATATTTGGAAATAGGACATCTGCAGATATAATTTGTTATGATGAGGTCATACTGTGTTAGGTTGGGCTCTCAAATTCAGTGCCTGGTATCCTTCTATGGAGAGAGAGCTATGGAGACCCACAGACAGAGTAAAGGAGGCCTGTAAAGATGTGGGCAGAGTTTGGAGAGGTACAGTTATAATCCAAGAAAAGTTGTGGATGGCCAGCAACCACTGTTGGTAGGAGAGAAACCTGGAACAGGTTCTCCCTTTGAGTCACCAGAAAGAGCCAATCTTGCTGACATTTTTATTTCAGACTTATGGCCCCCTGAACTGAGATAATAAATTTCTGTTGTTTTAGTCACTCTGTTTGTGGCAATTCATTACAACAGCCCTGGGAAACTAATCAGAAGGTATTTCTGAATGATTTGAGTGTAAACTACAGGGAGTCAGGGAGAGATGGAGATGATTATTAGGACAGAAAGGACCATAAATGCCTTCAGGAGCCGCAGAAGGAAATTTAGTCTTTATTCTGAGACCCAAAGGAAGCAGTTCAATGAATTCCAATAAAAGAGTAAAACAATAAGATTTATGTTTTATAAAGATCCTTCTAAGGCTGTTGAGCACCTGAGACTAGAAGTTAGATGCCCAGTAAAAAGACTGCTGTGGTTTAACTAGTTAGACATGGTGGTAGCCAGAATTCTGCAGCAGAGGTATCAATACAGATCTGTAAATGGACCAGCAGACAAAATAGAACTTACAACAGCAAGTTTAGATGGGTGATATTAAAAATAAGGCCAGTGTCCTGGCTTGGGAAATTCTTTTGATGGTGGTGGCCATATACTCTTTCTCAATCCTTCTTCATAGTCCTTTCCTCCTGTCCTTTATCCTTTAGTTATTTGCAATACCTATTCAGCATCAAATATGATTTTGAGTGTTAGAGGGACCTGGAGACACCTGAAAAAACAACACAGGCTTTGCATCCCAAGAGCTCTCTGTCTTCTGGGGCAGAAATTGTAAAAAATCACAATATAAGATCACAAGATCTCTAATGGAGGAGCTCACAAGACTACACATGAGGGTGTGTCCTACTCTTGGGGCAGGACAGGGCTGGATGACAGAAACCAAAAAAAGAAGGCTTTTAGATAAGTGTCTGGTATTTTATCTCATCTCAGAAGATGTAGAGGTGTGTACAATAGGTCAGCCTGTGGAAAGGCATGAACAACGAACGTCACGTGCTGGGCGAAGCCCAGTAGTAGGAAAAAGCACTGATGTCCCAGAAAGTAGGTGGATGGAGGTCAAGTGTAGGAAGCATGGAGAGAAGGAGCAGGAAGAGCCCAATGGGTATGCAGGTAAGCACAATGGAGAGAGGTTTGGCCGGACTTTATCTGCACCCACTCCATCAATGTAATCTCATTTGTATATTCAGAAAAAAAAAAGCATATCACATTTATAGAAGCCTTGGAGCCAACAAAAATCATGTATTTCTCCATTGAACCACTTGAAGAAACTGGTATCCTCTCACTCACAAGCAAAATTCCTTTCATGAAGAGAGACAACTTTTTGACAGAGAATACAGATTTGGAGTCAAATATAGTTATGAGGAATTTCAGTTCTGGGCAAAATGAACTGAACACACTCTGCTCTGCCTCACCCACTAAGTGCACCTATAAAACCTTGAGAATGCATGAAGCAGCTATTCAACTGAAAAGTAGAAATGTGTGGACCAAGATGATACAGATACGGGGACGATATGACAGGGATTTTAAAGCAGCAATTATAAATTTGGAAATGAAAAGATAGAGCATCTGAACAATTAAATAAAATATATATCATGAAAATAATTTTCTTAGAGAGGGAAAGAGAGAGAATAAGGGGCAGGGGCAGAGAGAGAATTTTATGTAGGCTTCATGCCCTGCATGAAGCCAGACACAGGGATTGATCTCTTAACCCTGAGATCATGACCTGAGTAGAAATCAAGAGTCTGACACTTAGCCAACTGAGCCACCCAGGTGCCCCAAGAAACATTCTTAATGGTGAGAGACTGAGTGCTTTCTTCCTAAGATTGGGAACAAGGCAAGGATGTCCACTCTCACAACTTCTATTTAGCATTATACTAGAAGTCTTAGCTAATGAAAGAAAGCAAGAAAAAGAACTATAAAGCAAATAGGAGAAATATAGCTGTCTGAATTTGCAGATGACACAATTGCCTGTGTAGAAAATCCCAAGGAATATACAAACATACCCCCAGAACTAATGAATTTAGAAAATTATTTTTAAACCAAAGTAATATATGCTGTATGTGACTTCTGAAAATTTACATGGTACTCTAACATATTAATATCCTGTGAACTGCAAAAAACTTAATATGTTTATAGTAGTATTATTGGTCACCAAAATAGAGAGGAGAAATAAACCTTATTTACAATTGTGAGAATTTGCAGATGTTCTTATTCAGGCTATACTGACCCAGATAACCATTTAGTATCTGTGCCTCAAATGCCTTGCGAGTCTGGAATGCCCATGGTGACAAAAGTGTCAGCACACAGCATTTCCTAATTTCCCACATGTTCCTCACTTTTTGCTTTATCTAGTGGACTGGGAGTAGGAAGTTGGTCATAGAAAGTGTGCCCTCCCTCCCTTGTCTGACTAAAACTTGAAGCAATCACATCCACTGCCAGGCCAGCTGTAGCCTTGGCCTCTTCCTTTCAGGCAGCTAACTAAGGATTGACTTCAACAAGAGCCAGTGTTGACAGCAAATGGGAAAATACAGCATACAGAGTTAATACACAAACCCAATAGTTTTTTGTGTTCCAGAAATGAGACAAAATAAAGCGAAACAAAAGGACAACAAAATTATACCATTTAAAGACAGTCAAACAAAATAAAAGTTGGTATGACTAACAAAATATGTGCAGGATTTTCTTTTTTCTTTTTCTTTTTTTTAGGATTTTATTTATATATTTATGAGAGACACAGAGAGGGAGGCAGAGATACAGGCAGAGGGAGAAGCAGGCTCCCTGCGGCGCACCTGATGCAGGACTCCATCTCAGGACCCTGGGATCAGGCCCTAACCCAAAAGCAAATGCTCAACCACTGAGCCACCCAGGCATCCCAGGATTTTCATCTCAAAACTTACAAAACACTGATGGAAGAAGCATGTAGATATACATAAATATTGCCAATTGATTTTTGATAAAGTTGCAATGAGAAATCAATGCAGAAGGATATCTATAGCCAATTTATAGACAAAGGACACACTGTAAAACAGTGGAAAAAGGATAGCCTTTTCATTAAATCATATTGACTCACCTATATATTCATATAGAAAAAGTTAATCTTGATTCTTTAACATCATATCATACACAAAAAACAATCCCAAGTGGATTTTATATCTAAATGTGAAAATAAAACAATAAGGCTTCTCAGGATAGCATAGAATATGTTCATGACCTTATGGCAAAGAATTCTTTAAAAAAAGACACCATAAAAAATTCAGAAATTTTTAATGTATTAAAATCAACAACCTCAATTCCAATAAAAAACTATATGAAGCAGAATTGCCAGAATCTAAGAAGATATTTGCAATACATGTCTTATAAGAATCTAAAATTTCTAAAGAACTTTTATAGATTAATTAGTAAAGGATAGAAAATCTAATTTTTTAAAAAGTGGACAATAGGCTTGAATAGGCAGTTCATTAAAAAGTCTATCCAAATGCCTCAAAAAATAAGAAAAGGTGACCAGTTTTATTAATTTACAGGGAAATGCAAATTAAAACCACAATGAGATACCACTACTTCCCCTAAGTGGTTGAGTGTGGAGGTTGTGTTGAAATCTCACACACATTTAAGAATGTTACTCTTTGGCAATATCCACTAGATCTGACCAAACAATTACCCTTGTGGGAATATATAACCCTCTCAAATGTATTGAGAGAAGTTCATACAAATGTTCATGGCAGAATTCTCATATTAATCAAACATTGCAAATAATTCATATGTCCAATGGTAAAACAAGTAAATACATTCTGGTGAAGTCATATAATAAAACTTTAAATCCATGAAAGATAATAAACTACCATATAACTACATGGATTAGTGTCCCAAATGTAAGTTGATATAAAGAATCCAGACACAAAAAAGTATATATCATATTATTTTATTTATATAAAACTAAAACAGATAAAAGTAATACTTGGTGGTAGACTAGAGATGTATATATCTTTGTTGGGTGGGGTGAAGGCATTGGGATTGGGTACCAGAAGAGCTTCTAGTGTGTTGATAATGTTGTATTTCTTCAACTGAGTGTTGATTACCCAAAAACGTTCAGTTTGTGAAAATTCTTTGAGCTGTAAAATTCTTTGGATTTGTATGTTTTTCTGTATGCATTTTATTTTGCAGTAAAGAGCTTATCTAAAATACATTACGAGTTTTTAAAAGTACAGGAATTGCATGAATATTATAAGCTTTCTTCCTCACTACCAGCCCCACCATATCTCATTTCGTAGGAATAGCCAAAGTGGTCTCAGGATGGTAAGAAATCCCATAGATTTAGGGATCTTAAAACTTCCCAGGTAAATATGAAGGACTTTGAATAAGCTTCATTGTTGTTGCATTTAATGTCAATACTAGGAATATTTATTTTTTTAGTTGCTATTTTAATTGAATATTTAAAAAAATATATTTCTGGTCCTGCTTGATTTGGTGATTTTTCCAGTTATTTTAGCTTTTTTTTTTAAAGAAATACTTTGGATTTTTTAAATATCCCAAAATAACATAAGCTAATGGCAACAAATCAAAGTACAGATGTTTAAAAAGAAGAAGCTAATAATCTATCCTCCTTTCCCTTCCAACTCCTGCGTGTAGTTACCCATAGTTTTCTCTATTCTCAAACAAGCATAAATAAATAAATAAATAAACAAACAAATAAATAGCTCTCCCCCAATATTTTACACAAATGGGATTAAATCAACTATTTACATTTCAACTTGCTTTTCTGCTCATTTAGGGTATGGTCAGTACATATAAAATTAATTTATTTTAATAGACCACTACCTATAACATGGCAGATTAGAGAATGTTACAAATTTTTTGTTAATCCTCTCACTGAGTGATGAAATCTAATATTTTTCTCCTTAACAATGGGCTAGATTTGCTGACTTGCCTAATCAACAGATTGAGGCAAAAGTCATGTTGTTTAAAGCTCTCAGTTTAATCTCTTGGAACTCTAGAGATTACCATGCTGTAAAGGCTAAACAACTCTATGGAGAGACCCACATGGAGAGACCCATGCAGAGAAGATCCAATGTTCCCAGCTACAACCTGGCTAAGCACCAAGCCAAGAGACAGTACCAACTCCCTAACCACGTGAGTGAGTGATTTTCTGAACCTTTCAGTCTTCTGCTGCTGATGTTGCACAGAGTAGGGATAGGTTGTTCCTGCCATGCTCCCACCAAATTGCACACTCATGAGCAAAATGAATGATGCTTATTGTTTTAAACTGATAAGCTTTTGTGGAGGTTTGTTACAAATGAATAGATCATCAGATATCTTAATTTACTCATTATGAAACCATTCCCCCATGTATAAACATTCCCCCTGTTTTCAGAGTTCCCCCCCGCAACTGCCAATAATCCTGCTGTAAGAATCATACAGTAAATACTACCACAGGATCTGTTTACTGTATTTGATTCTTTTGTTTTGTGCTGTTGATTTTCTTCAAATGTCCCATCATTTGTGCTTTACGGTTCATGATCTATAATAAAGACATAATATCTGGGGTATTTCTAAACTTTCAGGCTTGCTGTAATGCTTGTCAATTCTTCCCGTTCTATTTTTTTCTGATGCTTTTTACTAATGACAGATGCTGATTCTCTTTCCCACACATTAGGAAAAACATTTAGTTTGGTTTTTTAACAAAATCAACAGGATGAGTCATGACATTCTTTAAAATTTAACCTCTCTTTTTAGAACTCTTTGAATTGCCATCATGCTACATCCATTTTTTGCATGTTTTAGGAAAACTAGTATAAGCAGCAAAGGTATATTCCTTTGGAAGTGATTTTTGAGCCCACAAAATCAAGCAGAACTTCCTCAAGTAGACAAATTAATTATATAAAATCATACTTCCTCTTACCTGTGCCCACTCAGGGACTGATGTAAGATTGGACATGGGGACTGGGTAAGGTCACTGTAATTTTCTGTTCTATATACTTCTATTTTCTTTCTTTTTATCTACAAGAAACGAATTCATATTAACTATGTGATGCCAGTTCTGATGTTTTTTCTCCCCATACCACCAAGCAATTCTCCAATGCCAGTTGGGTGTCCTCAATTCAACTGAATTCTGACATCATCTCCCTGGAGACAGATTCCACCGGTTAAGGGCTTAGTCTCACAGGACTTACCCCACTTCAGACACCAATTATAAGTCCAGATTGTCACCTGTGCTGTAGACTGGAAGTTCCAATGATCCCATCTCTGCATTTGAGTAATTTGCTAGAGTGGCTCAGAGAAACATTTCACTTACTAAATAACCAGTTTATTATAAAAGAGTATGATTCAGGAATAGCCAGATGGAACAGATGGATAGGGCAAAGTATATGGGAAAGGGTGAAGAACTTCCATGCCTTCCCAGTGCCCATAATTTTCTCAGAGTTTTTGACCTGGAAGTTCCTGGACTCTGTCCTTTTGGGTTGTTATAGAGTCTTCATCACATATACACAATTGATTAAATTATTGGCCATCTATTCAACTCTTCTTCTCTAGAAGCCCTTCTTCTCCAGAGGTTTGGGTGGGAGTGGGGCTGAAAGTTTCAATCCTCTATTTATGGTTCCCCTGGCATTAGCCCCCACTCCAAATCACCTCATTGCAAGTCACTTCATTCATATAAACTCAAATGTGGTTGCAATGGGTTTGTTATGAATAGATACATTTATCATTCTTATCACTTAGGGAAATGCCAAGGGTTTTAGGAGCTCAGTTCCAAAATCAAGGATGAAGAGAAAATATGTACTTCTTTTTATAAATCACAATGCCATATGGGTATTGTGTAAATTTTTTAGCAAGGTAAAGAAGGCAGGTTCTATCTATACAACAGAATTGTTATAAAGGACTCAATTTATATAATAGCTTCTAGGGTTTGGGGCATAGTAGGTGCTCAGAAAGAACATTATTTTGTGAATCTAAAATGCTTTAGGGAAGTAGACCAAATGCTGTGATGGGCTGTCAGAGCCCTGTGTCCTTCTTTGAATCATCAAAGGTCTGGCTGGGCTGGAGACTGTAATGAAGGGTGGTCAAGGTTGCTGCCTTCATGATGAAAACAGCCACATACACTCACCATCTGCAAAGGAGGTCTCAATTCACTCAGTCCATGAACCAGTAATGGTCCTCATGTGCACCTATCTCGTCTCCTGCCCCCTGACTCATTTGTGTATCCTTAGCCTTGCCACCTCTGTGCTCTGCTGGGGATCTACTCTCTGCTCATCTTTTTGGTTCATTTATTTTCAGGGGTCAGTCTTGCTTTGCACTATCTATGGCTTCAAGTCTAAAAATGGTGGTTTTGGATATTTATCCACTTTCCAGTTGAAGGGAAAGCACAATATTGTTACTTGGTCAGAGCCAGAGGTGGCCTGTAATGTTTCACTGGCTTTCCAGATGTTCCCACCCAGTGAGAAGAAGAATGGTCCTGGCATGGCCTCTACCTGCTGCTAAGTCCACCTGAAAGAAGGTTCAGCAGATCACTTAAGCTCTCAAAGGAATAAAGAAAGACAGAGCCAAATATTCCCAGAAAGGCTCACTTCTGGTGTATTGTCTGCTTTGGGTCTGTTTGTTAGGATATGAAGGAGTAAAAAGCACTCTTGCTCAGTACCTGTGCCACACCAGGAAACTTCTCATTGTTTGGGAAATTGCTTTTTTATCATTTCACATATAAAGAAGCTGAGGCCCATAGGCTGAAGTCTGGCTGCCCAGTTTTCTGGCTCAGGGCTCCTTTTCTACCTGCACAGTGAGCATCTGCTTTTGGCAGCTGCCTCCTGCTCCAGTGCTTTGCAGTTTGGAAGGGTAGGTGGCAAAGCCAGACCCAGATCACCAGACAATTCCTTGAGTCTGAAATCTGCAATACCCCCAGTAAGGGCTTTTAGGCTAATGTCCTCAATACCTGAGCAATTCTAGAGACCTTGATCCACTAGCCTAGGAGGAAGATTTAGGGCTGGAACAAAGCCTCGCAGTATTTCTTCTGGTCCCTCATTTTAGGAGACTTGAGCAGGACATGCACACTGAAATCCCTCCTGCAAACAGTTTGCAACCTGGGCCTTTAGGAACAGAAGGCCTGGAAGGCCAACTAATTGCCAGAGCTCCATGATGAGTCTTCTGAAATCCAGGTCCTGTCCTCCAGCTTTTGCTTGCCAGGTGTTTGGCTTTCCTGCTCCCCAAGTGCCACTGAAGTTACCTGAAGAGGGTCCCCCAGGGACTCACTGAAGGCCCCTGCTGGCACTGGTAGCACTGAGAGGAGTACAGAGGTAATTATAGCTTTGATTCTGGGGGTAGACAGGTGCAGGGCCTGCCCCAGAGCACAGCAAGCCTGGGCTT
The DNA here is from genome assembly GCF_018345385.1 of Vulpes lagopus. NCBI lineage: Eukaryota > Metazoa > Chordata > Mammalia > Carnivora > Canidae > Vulpes > Vulpes lagopus. The sequence goes on along the minus strand of NC_054827.1, from coordinate 97,206,129 downwards.
CCTGACCTCAAACCCTGTGGGGCAAGGGAGGGTTCATATTCCTGCTTTGCAAAGAGGCAGCTGCTGGGGGTATTGCTGAAGAAAGGATGTCTGGAACAGTTTTCACTCATTTGCTTACCATCTCAGCAAACGTTTGCCAAACCCTAGTTCTCCATTACAAGGGTGCCCTGCAGGAGGCAAAATCACTTTGTCCTGAAGGGCAAATCATTCTCTGCTTTATAGTCTGCGTGTTATTAGCTTTTCTATCAGGGAAAGCAAGGAATTGCATGGAAATTATTTAGATCTGCTTGAAAACATTTCCACACTTGGTAGATTTTGGAGCTGCGATTTTCCTGATTTTCCTCTGGGCTTAATCTCTGAACCTTCAGTAAGAAAAGAGATCTGTAGAGGAGGGTCAAAAGCTCTAAGATTATTTAAATGCTTGCTTTGTGGCACCACCTAATGGCTAAAGGTTCAAACTACTCCTGTTAAAGTGGGAAGGTTCAGGACTGGGAAGGCTAGAGGCAGAGAGATCTAAAGGCAGTTGAAGAAATGGGTAGGAAATATCAGAAAGGGAGACAGAACATGAAGACTCCTAACTCTGGGAAACGAACTAGGGGAGGAAGGGGAGGAGGGCGGCGGGTGGGGGTGAATGGGTGACAGGCACTGAGGGGGGCACTTGACGGGATAAGCACTGGGTGTTATTCTGTATGTTGGCAAATTGAACACCAATAAAAAAATAAATTTATTATTAAAAAAAATAAAGGCAGTTGGTTTCCTGCTTCCTGGGCTTTAAGGCCAGGGAAGAACGCATGCACCAAATGTCATTATGGTCCAAGGACCCACACAGCCATTTTATTAGGCACTGACACTAATGGTAAAAATGCAAAGTGGCATAGGCCTAGGGAGGCAAATGGCAGTATCTAGCAAAATCATATGTGCTTTTTGCCCTTTGACCTGGTATTCTAGGAAACCATTCCAAGAATACTCTGGGGAAAAAAAAAGAAAAATCACCAAAATTAGGTGTAGACATGCCACTGCCACACACTACAGAATTATTCATTATAGCAAAGAATGCAGAATGGCTCAAAAGCCCATCACATGACACCGATGACATAAACTCTCATACATCCACACAAAGGATACCATCCAGAGGTGGTCTAGGCTTTGCAGCAATAACAAACGACACCAGCCCCGAGTCTGGGCATGGCTGATCGCTGGGCTGGAGGGGAATGAGAGTATGGTGAACCTGGAGGGGCTGGTTAAGGGGTCTTCCAACCCACACTTCATTCCTCAAAGTCAGCTTTGTGTGCTCACTTGGTGTCCCCACCCTTGTGCTGCTAGCATCTGTGTCTGGCACGTGTTTCTGGTGTGCTGTCTGGCTCTGTGCACCCAGCACTTTGTGCCTGGTGGTGTTTGCTCAGGTCTATATGCTTAGCAATGTGTGTTTGGTGCAGTGTGCCCAGCAGGGTTTGCTCAGCATCATGCACCTGCTATTGTATAGTCTGTATGCCCGGCATATGTACACAGCATTTGGTTCCTGGTGTGTGTGTCGGTATTGCGTGTCCTGTGTTGTGCTCTCAGAGTCTGTGTCTGGTGTCATATGTTTAGTTTTGTGTGCCCACTTAAGTGGGCTTGGCATGTGTGCCTGCTGTGTGCCCAAAATTAGACATCCTACAGTGTGTGCCCAGCACTGCATTGCACGTCTGGCCTCATGCCCCTGGAATTTGTACCTGGCACTGTGTTCTGGGAAAGCATGCCTAGCATCATGTGCCCAGCTCTGCGTTCCCAGAATTTTGTTTCTGCAGTATGTGACTCGCTCGTAACTCAGCCTTGTGAGCTCAGTGTTGTGTTTCCAGAGATTGGGCCTGGTCTGCTGTGTTTCCCAGCATGTGTCTGGTGTGTGTGTGCCTGGTGTTGTTTGCCTAGGGTGTTGTGCACAGTCATGTGCCAGGCAGTGTCTGTCCATCTTGTCTGCCACCGTCGGTTGAGCACTGGATACTTAAGGTTTGTGTCTGGCATCGTGCTTCTGGCATTTATGGCTGCTGTTGGGTCCTGGCATCTGTGCTCGAAGATGCAGCCCTAGCATTATGCTCCTTGCCCAGTGCTCAGAGCTGTGTACTGGGTGTGTGTTCCCAGTGTGTAGGCCTGGTACTGTGTGCCTGGTGCTGTGTGCCTAGCATTGTGTGTCCTTTTTGTGTTTCCAGCATGCATGCCTGGTATTCATCCCTCAGAGCATGTGCCAGGCTGGTGTGCCCCACTTGGGTGCCTACTATAGTGTGTCATTGTTCTGCACTAGTGTTTTGTGTTCCTCAGAGTATAACTAGCATTGAGTTTTGGTATGTGTGTCTGGTGTTACTGGCACGTGCTCCTGCTGTGTGTACCTTGCACTGTGTATCTGGTGTTGCATCTCTGGGGCGTCTGTCAGCTTCTATTCCTGGTGTGAGAATGAGACGTATCCCTAACATGTGTGCCAGTGTGTATTCCTGGTTTGTGTGCTGAGTTGTGTGCTGGTGTTGTGTTCCTAGCACTGCTCTACAATATATGGTCGGTATGTATGTGCAATCCTGTGCAGCTACAGTATGTGGTCTGTGTTTGTGCCTGACCTGTGTCTCCAGGTTTCTGTGCCTGATGTTGTGTGTCCTGTGATGTACACCTGGTGTGTGTGCCAGTGCGTGTTATTAGCCTGTGTGCTGGTGTATGTGCTTGGTGTCATGTGCCCAACCTGGTGCTATGTACTTGGCATTCTGTGCCCAGCACCTAGTAGCTCCATTGTGTGGTTCATTCCAGAAGCACCTGAGCGACGGGAGCTGCTCGTCTGGCTGTAGGTACCTGTGGTGGGGGAGGGGTGCCACTATACACCTCTGGGGGCAAGGTTCAGGGCTGTGCCCTGACCTTGGCCCCCATGACGGCTTTGTGAATCACCCTCCACTGAGTGTGTTGTTAAGGAGCTTCTGCTGCTGCACATAGAGCCGTGTTTCCAGGAAGATCCTGAGCCACTCGAGGCACTGCCATCCAAGCCAAAATGCCAGAAGACCTACTCCCCAATTCTATGTTGTCTCTGGTGTAGCATGGCTTATACTTCCCACCTCACAAATCTTTCTTTAAAATCATCCTTCCTCTCTGCTTGCCCTTTCCCATGATGCACAGATGGAATCTGGTGGTTCCTTGGGGGAGGGACCCCCTACTTCCCTTCCAGACCCCTCCTCCTCTCATCCCAAGCCCCCTCAGGGGCACATCTACCCACAGACATCAGCTTGGGCAGGCCTCTGGTTTCCTAGGGTGACGTGTCCTGGTAAAAGCCTCTAGTGAAGGGTTAACTTCATAGGCCTTTTGGGGAGCCACAGCAAGTCCAGCTCTGCAGGCCCAGCAAAACATAAGCAAAACCTAGTGCCAAGGTGCCAAGGCCAGGGAAATGCCTGACAGAGCATCAGGCACAGGGGCTGGGGCGTCCCCTTCCGGCTCAAATAATGCCCGGTGCTCAGGTCTCACATCTGAGTGTGACCGACTCCGGATGCAGCCACCAGGTGGCAGAGTTCTCTCTGTCCTGAGAAGCTGTCTTGTAGAGCTGGAAAAGGAACCTTAGCCTGTTGCAGGACGGCTCTCTCAAATGCCTTCTGTGTGGAGATGGAGATATAAATACAAAATACATAATTCTGACCTCCGTGCAAAAAAAATGGGGTGGATTTCATCAAAAACAAAGGATTTAAAAATGTATGGGTAAGCACAAACCCAATTGTATAACAAGCATTTAGAAAACCATTGTTGTTTTCTTGTGCTTTTAGACTATCAGAGAGCTAAACAATTAACTTGGGCTATTGGATGCCTTAATTTTAATGTAATGTCTTAAAATCAGGACTGTGTTTCCCTACTGGCAGTGGGAGATGTGCAATCTTCCCAGTGCTGGGCAAGTAACGGCTCAGTGAGTTGCATTTTCTGGCAGCTCTCTTCAGAGAGAGGAGCCCTCCTGAATTTTCAGGACAGTTATCCAGGTTTCAATGAAAGCCTGATGTAGGTGCTGTTGTCTGGGAGCTCAAATATGTAGGACCTCCACCATCCCGACTCCACAGCCCTTCCTGCCTTTCCTAGAGTCTGTGCTATTTTCCTGTCTCATTTTGCCTTTCAAAGGTTCCTTCAAATTCCTGATATGCTGATGTTATTTATCTTTTAGGTGGTATGTTATATAAGTATTTTCTTTTCATTTCTAAGGATATAGAACTGAGGAGACAGGACATGTGTCACTACCATTGCTAACCTGCACTCACCCTATAAGGCCTGACTCTGTGCCCTTTTTCCTTGGAAACCCTCTATACCCTCCCACCCCAGGAGGTCCCCACTGGCCACTTCCCTCCTCTCAGAGGCTAGGAAGCAAGCATTTCTCTCCAAGGACCTGCACTTTGGTTTGGCCTCCCAGAGGGTAAGGATGGAGGCTTGCATGTTTTGTTTTTGGTTTTGTTTTTCCGGGCAAACAAAAGTGTTTATTGAGAAAGGTGGACACAGAAGACTGTGGCCAAGTGATAAAGAGTCTGAATGCCTGATGAAAGATTTCAGAAGGAAGGAAGCACCAAGATAACTTCCAGAGTGAGTGTTGCAGCTTCACAGGAGCCCAGAGAAAATGCAAAACCAGGGTAGGCCTAGCACTTCTGGGGAAATTATCAGGAGGAATAAACTGGACAGCTCACCCTGGGGCTGGCTTCCATGGCTTTGCTGAGCTTTGAAACTGAAAATCTGAACTGATAATGATACAGCAAAGGAAGATACAAAGATGACTAAGTACAAAGGAGTGTTGATTCCCATATTCTATAGAATGTTTTGGAGAGCAAAAGGGCCGGAGGATCTGACCTGAGGAAGGTATTTCTCAGAAAGCAATGGCTATTACAGATGATCAAAGAAAAGCAAGTATAGCTGGAGAGAGCAGTGGCTCTCTGAGTGGCCTCTCAAAAGAGAGGTCTGGGTTTGACATTCTGGCCAATGCTATTCCTGATGGGGCAGCGAAGGAAAGTTTGAATGTGCGTGTCAAATGAAACCTCATAATGCAGTTTGCTGCTATGTCCATTCTTCATCTTATCTAGTTTAAGCTTAAAGGACCAAAGTCTGCCAGACTCAGTGCAGCCTTAGGGTGAACCCACTGTGCTTTTCTTGACCATTCCCCATTGCCATAAACATAGGGAATGACAATGTCAGGAACTAGTTTTTAAGAATTTTATATTTACATTTAAAAGTTGTTTGAGGGACACCTGGGTGGCTCAGCGGTTGAGCATCTGCCTTTGGCTCAGGGCATGATCCCAGAGTCCTGGGATCAAGTCTCGCATCGGGCTCCCTGCATGGAGCCTGCTTCTCCCTCTGCCTCTGGGTGTCTCTGGCTCTCTTTGTGTCTCTCATGAATAAATAAAATGTTTAAAAAATAAATAAAAGTTGTTAGATTTTAGGGGCTCTTGGGTGGCTCAGTTGGTTAAGTGTCTGACTCTTGGTTTTGGCTCAGGTTGTGATCTCGGTTGAAGGATTGAGCCCCAGGTCAGGCTCCATGTTTAGGGGGGAGTCTGCTTGAAGACTCTCTCCTTCTACTCCTTCCTCAAATCTATCTTTCTCTCAAATTAACAAATAAATCTTTAAAAAAGTTGTTCAATTTTTAAAATTGTACGTCAGGTTCTGAAATTACATATTCTAAGACACTATGAATAAAAGATGGTTGAATGAAGAGAGTAGGAGACTGATAACCAGTCTGTGACAAAATCATTGCAGCTAGCCTTGTAGTGCTAATGATTATCTGTACTGAAAATCAGCATGTGTGAGGACAGGGACTTTCAAGGCTGTGATCTGTACTCAGGGTGACATTTGAGGAAAGGGATCTTTAGTTCTTTGATCTCTGCAGGCATATCTCAAAGATTTTGGGGGCTCGATTTCAGATCACTGCCACAAAGCAAATATCATAATAAAGAGAGTCAAATGAATTTTTCAATTTCCCAGTGCATATAAAAGTTATGTTTACACTATACCATAGTGTAATAGACCATAGTCTATTAGGTGTGTGGTAGCATTATGTCTAAAAAACTGATGGACATATCCAAATTTTAAAAATACTTTATTACTAAAAAATGCTAACCATCATCTGAGCTTTCAGAGAATTTTAATCTTTTTGCTGGTGGAAGGTGTGCCTCAATGTTGATGGCTGCTGACTGATCTGGGTGATGGTTGTTGAAGGTTGGGGTGGCTGTGGCAACTTCCTTAAATAAGACAAAAATGAAGTTTGCTGCATCAATTGAGTCTTCCTTTCATGAACATTTTCTCTGTAGATGCTGTTTGTTTCTTTGTAGATGCTGTTCCCGTCATGCTGTTTGATGGCATTTTACCCACAGTAGAACTTCTTTCAGAATTGTAATCAATCTGCTCAAACCCTTCCAATGCTTTATCATCTAACTTTATGTAATATTATAAATCCTTTGTTATCATGTCAACAGTTTTCTCAGCATCTTCATCAAGAGTGGGTTCCATCTCAAAAAACCACTTTCTTTGCTCATTCATAAGAAGCAACTCCTCATCTGTTAAAATTTTATAATGAGATTGCAGCAATCCAATCATATCTTCAGGTTCTAGTTCTCTACTGACACCAATTCTTGTTGGGTCACCAGACCCAGTTCCAATGTGTGGGGAGAGGCACCGCCCTCCCATCAAAACCAAGCAATTCTTGGACACTAGTAGGGTATTTAAGAATGCAACTCAGTTCTGATACTGTCTACCCAGAGACACCATCAGATTTCACAGGTTAAGGACTCAATCCTGTAAGATTCTTCTGCCTACTACCTCTTAGTTCAGATGCCAGTGCCAAGCCCCAGGCTGTTACTTGTGCTTCTGACTGAGCTGCTACAGATTGGAGTTCCAGTGATCTCCTCCTTTGGTTCTTTCAGTTTGCTACAGCAACTCACAAGGCTCAGGGAAACATTTATTTACACTTACCAGTTTATTAAAGGATATGATAAAGGTTGCAAGTTAACAACTAGATAAAGAGATATATAGAGTGAGGTACTGGGTAAAGATATGGAGCTTCCTGCCCCCTCCAGGTGTAATCTCTCTATATCCCCATGTGTGCACCAACCCAGGAGCTTTCTGAGCCCAGTCCTCTTAGGGTTTTATGGAGGCTTCATTATGTAGTCACATCTAAATCATTGGCCATTGACTGACTCAACCTCTAGCTGCTTCCTCCTCTCCAGAAGTTGGCTGGTAGGACTGAAAGTTCTAATCTTATCATCATATGACTGGTCCTCCTGACAACCAGCCCTGGATTTTGGGTGAGGTCCAAAGGTCCTCTTCATTAATAACAGGACACTCATTTCACTTTTATGGCTCTGAAGCATTTCAGAAACTGTGGATGAACACCAAATATATTTAAGAAATATATATTCAGTAACCTGAATGATCAAATATATTGTTCTTATAAGTCATTATATTATAATTTATAATTCTAGTTCTTTTGTTATTTCTACCACATTTGTAGTTACTTCCTCCACTGAAGTCTTGAAGCTTCAATTTGTAAAAAACACAGTATCTGCAAACTGCAATACATTAAAACACAATAAAGTGAGGCATGTCTGTACTCATGGTGACACATGTGGAGACAGAGGCCTTCAGTCCTGTGATCTGTCCTGATGGTGAGTATCTTTGGTGCTGTGATTTGTACCTGAGGCTCAGAGGACAGGTTGGATTTTTGGAGAGTGCCTTGTTAGTATGAATGGCTTGATCTTTCACACTCTTTGGTATACTAGTATGGGGTATTCCTTAATCGTTACTTGTACTGAGTAACAATTTATCTAATTTATAATTCAGAACACTCTCATAAATGAAAGTGAGATGAATAACACCATTGTTTTTTGAGCTCCTGATATGTGCCAGACAGTGCTGTGACCTTGGTATTTAACTGGTTACTTTAAAATGTGTCTGATATTGGTGTCTGAATGGTGTTTGGGGAAAACAACATGCAAATCTGCCATGACCCTAAGAGTCTATGTTGAGCAGGTGGCAGATTCAGTGCAGAAGATTCAGTGCATCATGGATGCAAAGAAGTGTTTTGCTTCTCCCAGGTAGTTCATAGAGGTAATAATCTTGATCTGAATTTTGATTTGGGTTAGAGACTTACAGATAAACAAGGAAGATTTTTCTTCCAGGCAACAGGAAAAGCATATATCAAGGTAGAGAAGTGGGACAAGCTGTAGATTTTATATGGCAGTGTAGGGCAGTGATTTTGGGAATGAGTGCAGGCAAGATTCGAGAAGGTGGACAGGACCCAGATCCTGGAGGACTTGGTAGGAGTTCAGATAATGAAAAGGTTTATGTATTTAGGTAGCTTGGTTGTTTTTTCATTGTATGTTTACCAATCTGTAATGCAAATGGGCAAAGATTATAGGTAATCACCACGGAAATGGAGACCTGCTGCTGGGCAATTGCACTGGATCAGCATAAGATGAGGCAGGTGCAAAGCAGGAGTGGAAAGCAGATGGGGATGTTAAGTCTCCTCAAAACCTGTTTCTTGATTAGTCAGGGAAAGGGATAGACAGGGAAGGGTAGCTGGGACTCCCAACCAGCAGGGGTGGAAAGTCCTGCAGAGCTCAGGTATCTATCTAGCTGGCTCTTCCATTGCCTGATTCATCTTGAATTCATAAAGCTGGTCCCATGTCTTCTTTTGCCTATGGATGAGAGGCAAGATGACATTTTTCCAACTAAATAAAAATAATATTAACTTTTGGGATGCCTGGGTGGCTCAGCAGTTGAGCGTCTGTCTGCCTTTGGCTCAGGGAGTGATTCCGGAGACCCAGGATCAAATCCCACATCAGGCTTACTGCATGGAGCCTGCTTCTCCCTCTACCTATGTCCCTGCCTCTATCTCTGTGTCTCTCATGAATAAATAAATAAAATCTTTAAAAAAAAAGGATAACTTTTCACAGCTTATCCTAAAGGCTACCATTAGATTGTAATATGTCAGCCTAAGGCTCATACTCTCATTAACTTGGAAATATTGCCATACAAACAGAATGTAATGTTAAGCCACTCATACAATTTCATAGTTTGACATTAATTAGTGTATTTGAGAAACATTTACTTAGCACCATGGCCAGGCCATATTACATAGGAAGGGTTAAGGAAAGAGATGAGTTAGTGGTCAAAAGTATAAACCAGTAGGGGAGATAGATTTGAAAACCTAGATGTGCTTTGGTTTGTGGGTCCCTTCCAAGCTGTGCTGTTTAGATTATAATTGAGAGGGGAATAAAGATGGTTCAGAGTCAAGCCTTGCTTTCCTAAGTATTATGGAAGGAGCGGAAATGCTCTGGGTATGTTCAAGGTTGGATGTCTAAAGTTTTGCTATGGCATGTTTCTTGGGGTCTCTACCAAATCCATTCCTATTAAAGAGCGCTCATCTCAGAGAAATGCTGGATGCCCAGGGACACAATGATGTGGGTTCATAATAAGGGAAGAAATGCTGACAAAATCCCAACTACAGTCATGCAGGGAATCTTGGCTGGCTATGCTTTTATTTTATTTATTTATTTTTTGAATTTTCATTTTAAAATTATTTTTATAATTCTTTTTTGTTGTAAATTTATTTTTTATTGGTGTTCAATTTGCCAACATATAGAATAACACCCAGTGCTCATAACATCAAGTGCCCCCTTCAGTGACCGTCACCCAGTCACCCCACCTCTCTCCCACCTCTACTTCCCCCACCCCTAGTTCGTTTCCCAGACTTATGAGTCTCTCATGTTCTGTCTCCCTTTCTGAAATTTCCCACTCATTTTTCTCCTTTCCCCTTTATTCCCTGTCACTATTTTTTATATTCCCCAAATGAATGAGTCCATATAATGTTTGTCCTTCTCCGATTGATTTATTTCACTCAGCATAATACCCTCCAGTTCTATCCATGTCGAAGCATATGGTGGGTATTTGTCATTTCTAATGGCTGAGTAATATTCCATTGTATACATAAACCACATCTTTATCCATTCATCTTTCAATGGACACCGAGGCTCCTTCCACAGTTTGGCTATTATGGACTTTGCTGCTAGAAACATCGGGGTGCAGGTGTCCCAGCGTGTCATTGCATCTGTATCATTGGGGTAAATCACCAACAGTGCAATTGCTGGGTTATAGGGCACATCTACTTTTAACTCTTTAAGGAACCTCCATACAGTTTTCCAGAGGGGCTGCACCAGTTCACATTCGCACCAACAGTGTAAGAGGGTTCCCTTTTCTCCACATCCTCTCCAACATTTGTGGTTTCCTGCCTTGTTAATTTTCCCCATTCTCACTGGTGTGAGGTGGTATCTCATTGTGGTTTTGATTTGTATTTCCCTGATGGCAAGTGATGCAGAGCATTTTCTCATGTGCGT